>NC_090295.1:28436209-28737338 GCF_037392515.1 Haliotis asinina
GATTCATGAAAGTCAACTTTGGCACCCCAGGATTGGTAATACCGTGAAAGGGTAATAGTGGATACATCATGGTTAGCAAATACGCAAAAAGGTGAATCGGAGCTAGAGGTTTTAAAACCAGCTGAAATGATAGAGGAGGGTTCCTGATGGAGTGCTAGTGGGTCCAAACACAGATTCGTGAAAGTCAACTTTGGCACCCCAGGAAGGGTAATCCCGTGAAAGTGTAATAGTGGATACATCCTGGTTTGGAAATAGGTAAAAAGGTGAATCTGAGCTACAGATTTTCAAACCAGCTGAAGTGATAGAGGAGTGTTCCTGATGGAGTGCTAGAGGATCCAAACACAGTTTCATGAAAGTCAACTTTGGCACCATAGGAAGGGTAATTCTGTGAAAGGGTAATAGGGGATACATCATGGTTTGGAAATAGGTAAAAAGGTGAATCGGAGCTACAGATTTTCAAACCAGCTGAAATAATAGAGGAGGGTTCCTGACGGAGTGCTAAAAGGTCAAAACACAGTTTCATGAAAGTCAACTTTGGTACCCCAGGAAGGGTAGTTCTGTGAAAGGGTAATAGTGGATACATCATGGTTTGGAAATTAGTAAAAAGGTAAATCGGAGCTACAGATTTTCAAACAAACTGAAATGAGAGAGGAACGCTCCTGATGGAGTGCTAGAGGGTGAAAACACAGTTTCATTAAAGTCAACTTTGACACCCCAGGAAGAGTAATTCCGTGAAAGGGTAATGGTGGATACATCATGGTTTGGAAATAAGCATAAAGGTTAATCGGAGCTATAGGTTTTAAAACCAGCTGAAATGATAGAGGAAGTTTTCCTGGTGGAGTGCTAGAGGGTCCAAACACAGTTTCGCGAAAGTCAACTTTGGCACCCCAGGAAGGGTAATGCCGTGAAAGAGTATTAGTGGATACATCATGGTTTGGAAATAGGTAAAAAGGTGAATCGGATCAACAGATTTTCAAACCAGCTGAAATGATAGATTAGGGTTCCTGATGGAGTGCTAGAGGGTCCAACACAGTTTCGTGAAAGTCAACTTTGGCATAACAGGAAGGGTAATTCTGTAAAAGGGTAACAGTGGATAGATCATGGTTAGCAAATACGCATAAAGGTGATTCAGAGCTAGAGGTTTTATAACCACCTCAAATGATAGAGGATTGTTCCTGATGGAGTGCTAGAGGGTGAAAACAGTTTCATGAAAGTCAACTTTGGCACCCCAGGAAGGGTAATTCCGTGAAAGGGTAATGGGGGATACATCTTGGTTTGGAAATAAAGATAAAGGTTAATCGGAGCTATAGGTTTTCAAACCAGCTCAAATGATAGAGGAGGGTTCCTGATGGAGTGCTAGAGGGTCCAAACACAGTTTCATGAAAGTCAACTTTGCTACCCAAGGAATGGTAAACAATTGAAATGGTAATGGGGGATACATCATGGTTTGGAAATAGGTAAAAAGGTGAATCGGAGCTACAGATTTTCAAACCAGCTGAAATGATAGAGGAGGGTTCCTGATGGAGTGCTAGAGGGTGAAAACAGTTTCATGAAAGTCAACTTTGGCACCCCAGGAGGGGTAATCCCGTGAAAGGATAATGGGGGATACATCATGGTTTGGAAATAGGTAAAAAATTCAATCGGAGCTACGGCTCTTAAAACCAGCTGAAATGATAGAGGAGGGTTCCTGACAGAGTGCTAGAGGGTCCAAACACAGTTTCATGAAAGTCAACTTTGGCACCCCAGGAAGGGTAATCCCGAGAAAGGGTATTAGCGGATACATCATGGTTTGGAAATAGGTAAAAAGGTGAATCGGAGCTATAGATTTTCAAACCAGCTGAAATGATAGAGGAGGGTTCCTGATGGAATGCTAGAGGGTCCAAACACAGTTTCGTGAAAGTCAACTTTGGCACAACAGGAACGGTAATTCTGTAAAAGGGTAATAGTGGATACATCATGGTTAGCAAATACTCATAAAGGTGATTCGGAGCTAGAGGTTTTAAAACCACCTCAAATGATAGAGGATTGTTCCTGATGGAGTGCTAGAGGGTGAAAACAGTTTCATGAAAGTCAACTTTGGCACCCCAGGAAGGGTAATTCCGTGAAAGGGTAATGGGGGATACATCATGGTTTGGAAATAAAGATAAAGGTGAATCGGAGCTATAGGTTGTCAAACCAGCTCAAATGATAAAGGAAGGTTCCTGATGGAGTGCTAGATTGTCCAAGCACAGTTTCATGAAAGTCAACTTTGGTACGCAAGGAAGGGTAAACAATTGAAATGGTAATAGGGGATACATCATGGTTTGGAAATAGGTAAAAAGGTGAATCGGAGCTACAGATTTTCAAACCAGCTGAAATGATAGAGAAGGGTTCCTGATGGAGTGCTAGAGGGTGAAAACAGTTTCATGAAAGTCAACTTTGGCACCCCAGGAAGGGTAATCCCGTGAAAGGATAATGGTTGATACATCCTGGTTTGGAAATAGGTAAAAAAGTCAATCGGAGCTACGTCTCTTAAAACCAGCTGAAATGATAGAGGAGGGTCCCTGATGGAGTGCTAGAGGGTCTAAACACAGTTTCATGAAAGTCAACTTTGGCACCCCAGGATTGGTAATACCGTGAAAGGGTAATAGTGGATACATCATGGTTAGCAAATACGCATAAAGGTGAATCCTAGCTAGAGGTTTTAAAACCAGCTCAAATGATAGAGGATTGTTTCTCATGGAGTGCTAGATTGTGAAAACAGTTTCATGAAAGTCAACTTTGGCACCCCAGGAAGGGTATTGCCGTGAAAGGGTAATAGTGGATACATCATGGTTTTCTAAATAGGAAAAAAGGTGAATTGGAGATACAGATTTTCAAACCAGCTGCAGTGATAGAGGAGTGTTCCTGATGGAGTGCTAGAGGATCCAAACACAGTTTCATGAAAGTCAACTTTGGCACCATAGGAATGGTGATTCTGTGAAAGGGTTATAGGGGATACATCATGGTTTGGAAATAGGTAAAAAGGTGAATCGGAGTTACAGATTTTCAAACCAGCTGAAATAATAGAGGAGGGTTCCTGATGGAGTGCTAGAGGATCCAAACACAGTTTCATGAAAGTCAACTTTGGTACCCCAGGAAGGGTAGTTCTGTGAAAGGGTAATAGTGGATACATCATGGTTTGGAAATTAGTAAAAAGGTAAATCGGAGCTACAGATTTTCAAACAAGCTGAAATGAGAGAGGAACGCTCCTGATGGAGTGCTAGAGGGTGAAAACACAGTTTCATTAAAGTCAACTTTGACACCCCAGGAAGAGTAATTCCGTGAAAGGGTAATGGTGGATACATCATGGTTTGGAAATAAGCATAAAGGTTAATCGGAGCTATAGGTTTTAAAACCAGCTGAAATGATAGAGGAAGTTTTCCTGGTGGAGTGCTAGAGGGTCCAAACACAGTTTCGCGAAAGTCAACTTTGGCACCCCAGGAAGGGTAATGCCGTGAAAGAGTATTAGTGGATACATCATGGTTTGGAAATAGGTAAAAAGGTGAATCGGATCAACAGATTTTCAAACCAGCTGAAATGATAGATTAGGGTTCCTGATGGAGTGCTAGAGGGTCCAAACACAGTTTCGTGAAAGTCAACTTTGGCATAACAGGAAGGGTAATTCTGTAAAAGGGTAACAGTGGATAGATCATGGTTAGCAAATACGCATAAAGGTGATTCAGAGCTAGAGGTTTTATAACCACCTCAAATGATAGAGGATTGTTCCTGATGGAGTGCTAGAGGGTGAAAACAGTTTCATGAAAGTCAACTTTGGCACCCCAGGAAGGGTAATTCCGTGAAAGGGTAATGGGGGATACATCTTGGTTTGGAAATAAAGATAAAGGTTAATCGGAGCTATAGGTTTTCAAACCAGCTCAAATGATAGAGGAGGGTTCCTGATGGAGTGCTAGAGGGTCCAAACACAGTTTCATGAAAGTCAACTTTGGTACCCAAGGAATGGTAAACAATTGAAATGGTAATGGGGGATACATCATGGTTTGGAATTAGGTAGAAAGGTGAATCGGAGCTACAGATTTTCAAACCAGCTGAAATGATAGAGGAGGGTTCCTGATGGAGTGCTAGAGGGTGAAAACAGTTTCATGAAAGTCAACTTTGGCACCCCAGGAGGGGTAATCCCGTGAAAGGATAATGGGGGATACATCATGGTTTGGAAATAGGTAAAAAATTCAATCGGAGCTACGGCTCTTAAAACCAGCTGAAATGATAGAGGAGGGTTCCTGACGGAGTGCTAGAGGGTCCAAACACAGTTTCATGAAAGTCAACTTTGGCACCCCAGGAAGGGTAATCCCGAGAAAGGGTATTAGCGGATACATCATGGTTTGGAAATAGGTAAAAAGGTGAATCGGAGCTATAGATTTTCAAACCAGCTGAAATGATAGAGGAGGGTTCCTGATGGAATGCTAGAGGGTCCAAACACAGTTTCGTGAAAGTCAACTTTGGCACAACAGGAACGGTAATTCTGTAAAAGGGTAATAGTGGATACATCATGGTTAGCAAATACGCATAAAGGTGATTCGGAGCTAGAGGTTTTAAAACCACCTCAAATGATAGAGGATTGTTCCTGATGGAGTGCTAGAGGGTGAAAACACTTTCATGAAAGTCAACTTTGGCACCCCAGGAAGGGTAATTCCGTGAAAGGGTAATGGGGGATACATCATGGTTTGGAAATAAAGATAAAGGTGAATCGGAGCTATAGGTTGTCAAACCAGCTCAAATGATAAAGGAAGGTTCCTGATGGAGTGCTAGATTGTCCAAGCACAGTTTCATGAAAGTCAACTTTGGTACGCAAGGAAGGGTAAACAATTGAAATGGTAATAGGGGATACATCATGGTTTGGAAATAGGTAAAAAGGTGAATCGGAGCTACAGATTTTCAAACCAGCTGAAATGATAGAGGAGGGTTCCTGATGGAGTGCTAGAGGGTGAAAACAGTTTCATGAAAGTCAACTTTGGCACCCCAGGAAGGGTAATCCCGTGAAAGGATAATGGTTGATACATCCTGGTTTGGAAATAGGTAAAAAAGTCAATCGGAGCTACGTCTCTTAAAACCAGCTGAAATGATAGAGGAGGGTCCCTGATGGAGTGCTAGAGGGTCTAAACACAGTTTCATGAAAGTCAACTTTGGCACCCCAGGATTGGTAATACCGTGAAAGGGTAATAGTGGATACATCATGGTTAGCAAATACGCATAAAGGTGAATCCTAGCTAGAGGTTTTAAAACCAGCTCAAATGATAGAGGATTGTTCCTCATGGAGTGCTAGATTGTGAAAACAGTTTCATGAAAGTCAACTTTGGCACCCCAGGAAGGGTATTGCCGTGAAAGGGTAATAGTGGATACATCATGGTTTTCTAAATAGGAAAAAAGGTGAATTGGAGATACAGATTTTCAAACCAGCTGCAGTGATAGAGGAGTGTTCCTGATGGAGTGCTAGAGGATCCAAACACAGTTTCATGAAAGTCAACTTTGGCACCATAGGAATGGCGATTCTGTGAAAGGGTTATAGGGGATACATCATGGTTTGGAAATAGGTAAAAAGGTGAATCGGAGTTACAGATTTTCAAACCAGCTGAAATAATAGAGGAGGGTTCCTGATGGAGTGCTATAAGGTCAAAACACACTTTCATGAAAGTCAACTTTGGTATACCAGGAAGGGTAATTCTGTGAAAGGGTAATAGGAGATACATCATGTTTTGGAAATAGGCATAAAGGTGAATCGGAGCTATAGGTTTTAAAACGAGCTCAAATGACAGAGAAGGGTTCCTGATTGAGTGCTAGAGGGTGAAAACAGTTTCATGAAAGTCAACTTTGGCACCCCGAGAAGGGTAATACCGTGAAAGAGTATTACTGGATACATCATGGTTTGGAAATAGGTAAAAAGGTGAATCGGATCTAGAGATTTTCAAACCAGCTGAAATGATAGAGGAGGGTTCCTGATGGAGTGCTAGAGGGTTAAAACAGTTTCATGAAAGTCAACTTTGGCACCCCAGGAAGGGTCATCCCGTGAAAGGATAATGGGGGATACATCATGGTTTAAAAATAGGTAAAAAAGTGAATCCGAGCTACGGCTCTTAAAACCAGCTGAAATGATAGAGGAGGGTTCCTGATGGAGTGCTAGAGGGTCTAAACACAGTTTCGTGAAAGTCAACTTTGGCACCCCAGGAAGGGTGATTCTGTACAAGGGTAGTAGTGGATACATCATGGCTAGCAAATAGGCATAAAGGTGAATCGGAGCTATAGGTTTTAAAACCACGTCAAATGATAGAGGAGGGTTCCTGATGGAGTGCTAGAGGGTGAAAACAGTTTCATGAAAGTCAACTTTGGCACCCCACGAAGGGTAATCCCGTGAAAAAATAATGTGGGATACGTCATGGTTTGGAAATAGGTAAAAAGTCAATCGGAGCTACGGCTCTTAAAACCAGGTGAAATGATAGAGGAGGGTTCCTGATGGAGTGCTAGAGGGTCCAAACACAGTTTCATGAAAGTCATCTTTGGCACCCCAGGAAGGATAATCCCGAGAAAGGGTAATGGGGGATACATCATGGTTTGGAAATAAAGATAAAGGTTAATCGGAGCTATAGGTTGTCAAACCAGCTCAAATGATAGAGGAGGGTTCCTGATGGAGTGCTAGAGGGTGAAAACAGTTTCATGAAAGTCAACTTTGGCACCGCAGGAAGGGTAATCCCGTGAAAGGATAATGGGGGATACATCCTGGTTTGGAAATAGGTAAAAAAGTCAATCGGAGCTACGTCTCTTAAAACCAGCTGAAATGATAAAGGAAGGTTCCTGATGGAGTGCTAGATTGTCCAAGCACAGTTTCATGAAAGTCAACTTTGGTACGCAAGGAAGGGTAAACAATTGAAATGGTAATAGGGGATACATCATGGTTTGGAAATAGGTAAAAAGGTGAATCGGAGCTACAGATTTTCAAACCAGCTGAAATGATAGAGAAGGGTTCCTGATGGAGTGCTAGAGGGTGAAAACAGTTTCATGAAAGTCAACTTTGGCACCCCAGGAAGGGTAATCCCGTGAAAGGATAATGGTTGATACATCCTGGTTTGGAAATAGGTAAAAAAGTCAATCGGAGCTACGTCTCTTAAAACCAGCTGAAATGATAGAGGAGGGTCCCTGATGGAGTGCTAGAGGGTCTAAACACAGTTTCATGAAAGTCAACTTTGGCACCCCAGGATTGGTAATACCGTGAAAGGGTAATAGTGGATACATCATGGTTAGCAAATACGCATAAAGGTGAATCCTAGCTAGAGGTTTTAAAACCAGCTCAAATGATAGAGGATTGTTTCTCATGGAGTGCTAGATTGTGAAAACAGTTTCATGAAAGTCAACTTTGGCACCCCAGGAAGGGTATTGCCGTGAAAGGGTAATAGTGGATACATCATGGTTTTCTAAATAGGAAAAAAGGTGAATTGGAGATACAGATTTTCAAACCAGCTGCAGTGATAGAGGAGTGTTCCTGATGGAGTGCTAGAGGATCCAAACACAGTTTCATGAAAGTCAACTTTGGCACCATAGGAATGGTGATTCTGTGAAAGGGTTATAGGGGATACATCATGGTTTGGAAATAGGTAAAAAGGTGAATCGGAGTTACAGATTTTCAAACCAGCTGAAATAATAGAGGAGGGTTCCTGATGGAGTGCTAGAGGATCCAAACACAGTTTCATGAAAGTCAACTTTGGTACCCCAGGAAGGGTAGTTCTGTGAAAGGGTAATAGTGGATACATCATGGTTTGGAAATTAGTAAAAAGGTAAATCGGAGCTACAGATTTTCAAACAAGCTGAAATGAGAGAGGAACGCTCCTGATGGAGTGCTAGAGGGTGAAAACACAGTTTCATTAAAGTCAACTTTGACACCCCAGGAAGAGTAATTCCGTGAAAGGGTAATGGTGGATACATCATGGTTTGGAAATAAGCATAAAGGTTAATCGGAGCTATAGGTTTTAAAACCAGCTGAAATGATAGAGGAAGTTTTCCTGGTGGAGTGCTAGAGGGTCCAAACACAGTTTCGCGAAAGTCAACTTTGGCACCCCAGGAAGGGTAATGCCGTGAAAGAGTATTAGTGGATACATCATGGTTTGGAAATAGGTAAAAAGGTGAATCGGATCAACAGATTTTCAAACCAGCTGAAATGATAGATTAGGGTTCCTGATGGAGTGCTAGAGGGTCCAAACACAGTTTCGTGAAAGTCAACTTTGGCATAACAGGAAGGGTAATTCTGTAAAAGGGTAACAGTGGATAGATCATGGTTAGCAAATACGCATAAAGGTGATTCAGAGCTAGAGGTTTTATAACCACCTCAAATGATAGAGGATTGTTCCTGATGGAGTGCTAGAGGGTGAAAACAGTTTCATGAAAGTCAACTTTGGCACCCCAGGAAGGGTAATTCCGTGAAAGGGTAATGGGGGATACATCTTGGTTTGGAAATAAAGATAAAGGTTAATCGGAGCTATAGGTTTTCAAACCAGCTCAAATGATAGAGGAGGGTTCCTGATGGAGTGCTAGAGGGTCCAAACACAGTTTCATGAAAGTCAACTTTGGTACCCAAGGAATGGTAAACAATTGAAATGGTAATGGGGGATACATCATGGTTTGGAATTAGGTAGAAAGGTGAATCGGAGCTACAGATTTTCAAACCAGCTGAAATGATAGAGGAGGGTTCCTGATGGAGTGCTAGAGGGTGAAAACAGTTTCATGAAAGTCAACTTTGGCACCCCAGGAGGGGTAATCCCGTGAAAGGATAATGGGGGATACATCATGGTTTGGAAATAGGTAAAAAATTCAATCGGAGCTACGGCTCTTAAAACCAGCTGAAATGATAGAGGAGGGTTCCTGACGGAGTGCTAGAGGGTCCAAACACAGTTTCATGAAAGTCAACTTTGGCACCCCAGGAAGGGTAATCCCGAGAAAGGGTATTAGCGGATACATCATGGTTTGGAAATAGGTAAAAAGGTGAATCGGAGCTATAGATTTTCAAACCAGCTGAAATGATAGAGGAGGGTTCCTGATGGAATGCTAGAGGGTCCAAACACAGTTTCGTGAAAGTCAACTTTGGCACAACAGGAACGGTAATTCTGTAAAAGGGTAATAGTGGATACATCATGGTTAGCAAATACGCATAAAGGTGATTCGGAGCTAGAGGTTTTAAAACCACCTCAAATGATAGAGGATTGTTCCTGATGGAGTGCTAGAGGGTGAAAACACTTTCATGAAAGTCAACTTTGGCACCCCAGGAAGGGTAATTCCGTGAAAGGGTAATGGGGGATACATCATGGTTTGGAAATAAAGATAAAGGTGAATCGGAGCTATAGGTTGTCAAACCAGCTCAAATGATAAAGGAAGGTTCCTGATGGAGTGCTAGATTGTCCAAGCACAGTTTCATGAAAGTCAACTTTGGTACGCAAGGAAGGGTAAACAATTGAAATGGTAATAGGGGATACATCATGGTTTGGAAATAGGTAAAAAGGTGAATCGGAGCTACAGATTTTCAAACCAGCTGAAATGATAGAGGAGGGTTCCTGATGGAGTGCTAGAGGGTGAAAACAGTTTCATGAAAGTCAACTTTGGCACCCCAGGAAGGGTAATCCCGTGAAAGGATAATGGTTGATACATCCTGGTTTGGAAATAGGTAAAAAAGTCAATCGGAGCTACGTCTCTTAAAACCAGCTGAAATGATAGAGGAGGGTCCCTGATGGAGTGCTAGAGGGTCTAAACACAGTTTCATGAAAGTCAACTTTGGCACCCCAGGATTGGTAATACCGTGAAAGGGTAATAGTGGATACATCATGGTTAGCAAATACGCATAAAGGTGAATCCTAGCTAGAGGTTTTAAAACCAGCTCAAATGATAGAGGATTGTTCCTCATGGAGTGCTAGATTGTGAAAACAGTTTCATGAAAGTCAACTTTGGCACCCCAGGAAGGGTATTGCCGTGAAAGGGTAATAGTGGATACATCATGGTTTTCTAAATAGGAAAAAAGGTGAATTGGAGATACAGATTTTCAAACCAGCTGCAGTGATAGAGGAGTGTTCCTGATGGAGTGCTAGAGGATCCAAACACAGTTTCATGAAAGTCAACTTTGGCACCATAGGAATGGCGATTCTGTGAAAGGGTTATAGGGGATACATCATGGTTTGGAAATAGGTAAAAAGGTGAATCGGAGTTACAGATTTTCAAACCAGCTGAAATAATAGAGGAGGGTTCCTGATGGAGTGCTATAAGGTCAAAACACACTTTCATGAAAGTCAACTTTGGTATACCAGGAAGGGTAATTCTGTGAAAGGGTAATAGGAGATACATCATGTTTTGGAAATAGGCATAAAGGTGAATCGGAGCTATAGGTTTTAAAACGAGCTCAAATGACAGAGAAGGGTTCCTGATTGAGTGCTAGAGGGTGAAAACAGTTTCATGAAAGTCAACTTTGGCACCCCGAGAAGGGTAATACCGTGAAAGAGTATTACTGGATACATCATGGTTTGGAAATAGGTAAAAAGGTGAATCGGATCTAGAGATTTTCAAACCAGCTGAAATGATAGAGGAGGGTTCCTGATGGAGTGCTAGAGGGTTAAAACAGTTTCATGAAAGTCAACTTTGGCACCCCAGGAAGGGTCATCCCGTGAAAGGATAATGGGGGATACATCATGGTTTAAAAATAGGTAAAAAAGTGAATCCGAGCTACGGCTCTTAAAACCAGCTGAAATGATAGAGGAGGGTTCCTGATGGAGTGCTAGAGGGTCTAAACACAGTTTCGTGAAAGTCAACTTTGGCACCCCAGGAAGGGTGATTCTGTACAAGGGTAGTAGTGGATACATCATGGCTAGCAAATAGGCATAAAGGTGAATCGGAGCTATAGGTTTTAAAACCACGTCAAATGATAGAGGAGGGTTCCTGATGGAGTGCTAGAGGGTGAAAACAGTTTCATGAAAGTCAACTTTGGCACCCCACGAAGGGTAATCCCGTGAAAAAATAATGTGGGATACGTCATGGTTTGGAAATAGGTAAAAAGTCAATCGGAGCTACGGCTCTTAAAACCAGGTGAAATGATAGAGGAGGGTTCCTGATGGAGTGCTAGAGGGTCCAAACACAGTTTCATGAAAGTCATCTTTGGCACCCCAGGAAGGATAATCCCGAGAAAGGGTAATGGGGGATACATCATGGTTTGGAAATAAAGATAAAGGTTAATCGGAGCTATAGGTTGTCAAACCAGCTCAAATGATAGAGGAGGGTTCCTGATGGAGTGCTAGAGGGTGAAAACAGTTTCATGAAAGTCAACTTTGGCACCGCAGGAAGGGTAATCCCGTGAAAGGATAATGGGGGATACATCCTGGTTTGGAAATAGGTAAAAAAGTCAATCGGAGCTACGTCTCTTAAAACCAGCTGAAATGATAGAGGAGGGTCCCTGATGGAGTGCTAGAGGGTCTAAACACAGTTTCATGAAAGTCAACTTTGGCACCCCAGGATTGGTAATACCGTGAAAGGGTAATAGTGGATACATCATGGTTAGCAAATACGCATAAAGGTGAATCGGAGCTAGAGGTTTTAAAACCAGCTCAAATGATAGAGGATTGTTCCTCATGGAGTGCTAGAGGGTGAAAACAGTTTCATGAAAGTCAACTTTGGCACCCCAGGAAGGGTATTGCCGTGAAAGGGTAATAGTGGATACATCATTGTTTTCTAAATAGGAAACAAGGTGAATTGGAGCTACAGATTTTCAAACCAGCTGCAGTGATAGAGGAGTGTTCCTGATGGAGTGCTAGAGGATCCAAACACAGTTTCATGAAAGTCAACTTTGGCACCATAGGAAGGGTGATTCTGTGAAAGGGTAATAGGGGATACATCATGGTTTGGAAATAGGTAAAAAGGTGAATCGGAGTTACAGATTTTCAAACCAGCTGAAATAATAGAGGAGGGTTCCTGATGGAGTGCTATAAGGTCAAAACACACTTTCATGAAAGTCAACTTTGGTATACCAGGAAGGGTAATTCTGTCAAAGGGTAATAGGAGATACATCATGTTTTGGAAATAGGCATAAAGGTGAATCGGAGCTATAGGTTTTAAAACCAGCTCAAATGATAGAGAAGGGTTCCTGATTGAGTGCTAGAGGGTGAAAACAGTTTCATGAAAGTCAACTTTGGCACCCCGAGAAGGGTAATACCGTGAAAGAGTATTACTGGATACATCATGGTTTGGAAATAGGTAAAAAGGTGAATCGGATCTAGAGATTTTCAAACCAGCTGAAATGATAGAGGAGGGTTCCTGATGGAGTGCTAGAGGGTGAAAACAGTTTCATGAAAGTCAACTTTGGCACCCCAGGAAGGGTCATCCCGTGAAAGGATAATAGGGGATACATCATGGTTTAAAAATAGGTAAAAAAGTGACTCCGAGCTACGGCTCTTAAAACCAGCTGAAATGATAGAGGAGGGTTCCTGATGGAGTGCTAGAGGGTCTAAACACAGTTTCGTGAAAGTCAACTTTGGCACCCCAGGAAGGGTAATCCAGTGAAAGGGTAATAGTGGATACATCATGGTTAGCAAATACGCATAAAGGTGAATCCTAGCTAGAGGTTTTAAAACCAGCTCAAATGATAGAGGATTGTTCCTCATGGAGTGCTAGATTGTGAAAACAGTTTCATGAAAGTCAACTTTGGCACCCCAGGAAGGGTATTGCCGTGAAAGGGTAATAGTGGATACATCATGGTTTTCTAAATAGGAAAAAAGGTGAATTGGAGATACAGATTTTCAAACCAGCTGCAGTGATAGAGGAGTGTTCCTGATGGAGTGCTAGAGGATCCAAACACAGTTTCATGAAAGTCAACTTTGGCACCATAGGAATGGTGATTCTGTGAAAGGGTTATAGGGGATACATCATGGTTTGGAAATAGGTAAAAAGGTGAATCGGAGTTACAGATTTTCAAACCAGCTGAAATAATAGAGGAGGGTTCCTGATGGAGTGCTATAAGGTCAAAACACACTTTCATGAAAGTCAACTTTGGTATACCAGGAAGGGTAATTCTGTGAAAGGGTAATAGGAGATACATCATGTTTTGGAAATAGGCATAAAGGTGAATCGGAGCTATAGGTTTTAAAACGAGCTCAAATGACAGAGAAGGGTTCCTGATTGAGTGCTAGAGGGTGAAAACAGTTTCATGAAAGTCAACTTTGGCACCCCGAGAAGGGTAATACCGTGAAAGAGTATTACTGGATACATCATGGTTTGGAAATAGGTAAAAAGGTGAATCGGATCTAGAGATTTTCAAACCAGCTGAAATGATAGAGGAGGGTTCCTGATGGAGTGCTAGAGGGTTAAAACAGTTTCATGAAAGTCAACTTTGGCACCCCAGGAAGGGTCATCCCGTGAAAGGATAATGGGGGATACATCATGGTTTAAAAATAGGTAAAAAAGTGAATCCGAGCTACGGCTCTTAAAACCAGCTGAAATGATAGAGGAGGGTTCCTGATGGAGTGCTAGAGGGTCTAAACACAGTTTCGTGAAAGTCAACTTTGGCACCCCAGGAAGGGTGATTCTGTACAAGGGTAGTAGTGGATACATCATGGCTAGCAAATAGGCATAAAGGTGAATCGGAGCTATAGGTTTTAAAACCACGTCAAATGATAGAGGAGGGTTCCTGATGGAGTGCTAGAGGGTGAAAACAGTTTCATGAAAGTCAACTTTGGCACCCCACGAAGGGTAATCCCGTGAAAAAATAATGTGGGATACGTCATGGTTTGGAAATAGGTAAAAAGTCAATCGGAGCTACGGCTCTTAAAACCAGGTGAAATGATAGAGGAGGGTTCCTGATGGAGTGCTAGAGGGTCCAAACACAGTTTCATGAAAGTCATCTTTGGCACCCCAGGAAGGATAATCCCGAGAAAGGGTAATGGGGGATACATCATGGTTTGGAAATAAAGATAAAGGTTAATCGGAGCTATAGGTTGTCAAACCAGCTCAAATGATAGAGGAGGGTTCCTGATGGAGTGCTAGAGGGTGAAAACAGTTTCATGAAAGTCAACTTTGGCACCGCAGGAAGGGTAATCCCGTGAAAGGATAATGGGGGATACATCCTGGTTTGGAAATAGGTAAAAAAGTCAATCGGAGCTACGTCTCTTAAAACCAGCTGAAATGATAGAGGAGGGTCCCTGATGGAGTGCTAGAGGGTCTAAACACAGTTTCATGAAAGTCAACTTTGGCACCCCAGGATTGGTAATACCGTGAAAGGGTAATAGTGGATACATCATGGTTAGCAAATACGCATAAAGGTGAATCGGAGCTAGAGGTTTTAAAACCAGCTCAAATGATAGAGGATTGTTCCTGATGGAGTGCTAGAGGGTGAAAACAGTTTCATGAAAGTCAACTTTGGCACCCCAGGAAGGGTATTGCCGTGAAAGGGTAATAGTGGATACATCATTGTTTTCTAAATAGGAAACAAGGTGAATTGGAGCTACAGATTTTCAAACCAGCTGCAGTGATAGAGGAGTGTTCCTGATGGAGTGCTAGAGGATCCAAACACAGTTTCATGAAAGTCAACTTTGGCACCATAGGAAGGGTGATTCTGTGAAAGGGTAATAGGGGATACATCATGGTTTGGAAATAGGTAAAAAGGTGAATCGGAGTTACAGATTTTCAAACCAGCTGAAATAATAGAGGAGGGTTCCTGATGGAGTGCTATAAGGTCAAAACACACTTTCATGAAAGTCAACTTTGGTATACCAGGAAGGGTAATTCTGTCAAAGGGTAATAGGAGATACATCATGTTTTGGAAATAGGCATAAAGGTGAATCGGAGCTATAGGTTTTAAAACCAGCTCAAATGATAGAGAAGGGTTCCTGATTGAGTGCTAGAGGGTGAAAACAGTTTCATGAAAGTCAACTTTGGCACCCCGAGAAGGGTAATACCGTGAAAGAGTATTACTGGATACATCATGGTTTGGAAATAGGTAAAAAGGTGAATCGGATCTAGAGATTTTCAAACCAGCTGAAATGATAGAGGAGGGTTCCTGATGGAGTGCTAGAGGGTGAAAACAGTTTCATGAAAGTCAACTTTGGCACCCCAGGAAGGGTCATCCCGTGAAAGGATAATAGGGGATACATCATGGTTTAAAAATAGGTAAAAAAGTGACTCCGAGCTACGGCTCTTAAAACCAGCTGAAATGATAGAGGAGGGTTCCTGATGGAGTGCTAGAGGGTCTAAACACAGTTTCGTGAAAGTCAACTTTGGCACCCCAGGAAGGGTAATTCTGTAAAAGGGTAGTAGTGGATACATCATGGTTAGCAAATAGGCATAAAGGTGAATCGGTGCTATAGGTTTTAAAACCACCTCAAATGATAGAGGAGGGTTCCTGATGGAGTGCTGGAGGGTGAAAACAGTTTCATGAAAGTCAACTTTGGCACCCCAGGAAGGGTAATCCCGTAAAAAAATAATGGGGGATACATCATGGTTTGGAAATAGGTAAAAAGTCAATCGGAGCTACGGCTCTTAAAACCAGGTGAAATGATAGAGGAGGGTTCCTGATGGAGTGCTAGAGGGTCCAAACACAGTTTCATGAAAGTCATCTTTGGCACCCCAGGAAGGATAATCCCGAGAAAGGGTATTAGTGGATACATCATGGTTTGGAAATAGGTAAAAAGGTGAATCGGAGCTATAGATTTTCAAACGAGCTGAAATGATAGAGGAGGGTTCCTGATGGAGTGCTAGAGGGTCCAAACACAGTTTCGTGAAAGTCAACTTTGGCACAACAGGAACGGTAATTCTGTAAAAGGGTAATAGTGGATAGATCATGGTTAGCAAATACGCATAAAGGTGATTCGGAGCTAGAGGTTTTAAAACCAGCTGAAATGATAGAGGATTGTTCCTGATGGAGTGCTAGAGGGTGAAAACAGTTTCAAGAAAGTCAACTTTGGCACCCCAGGAAGGGTAATTCCGTGAAAGGGTAATGGGGGATACATCATGGTTTGGAAATAAAGATAAAGGTTAATCGGAGCTATAGGTTGTCAAACCAGCTCAAATGATAGAGGAGGGTTCCTGATGGAGTGCTAGAGGGTCCAAACACAGTTTCGTGAAAGTCAACTTTGGTACGCATTTAAGGGTAAACAATTGAAATGGTAATAGGGGATACATCATGGTTTGGAAATAGGTAGAAAGGTGAATCGGAGCTACAGAATTTCAAACCAGCTGAAATGATAGAGGAGGGCTCCTGATGGAGTGCTAGAGGGTGAAAACAGTTTCATGAAAGTCAACTTTGGCACCCCAGGAAGGGTAATCCCGTGAAAGGATAATGGGGGATACATCATGGTTTGGAAATAGGTAAAAAAGTGAATCGGAGCTACGGCTCTTCAAACCAGCTGAAATGATAGAGGAGGGTCCCTGATGGAGTGCTAGAGGGTCTAAACACAGTTTCATGAAAGTCAACTTTGGCACCCCAGGATTGGTAATACCGTGAAAGGGTAACAGTGGATACATCATGGTTAGCAAATACGCATAAAGGTGAATCGGAGCTAGAGGTTTTAAAACCAGCTGAAATGATAGAGGAGGGTTCCTGATGGAGTGCTAGAGGGTGAAAACAGTTTATTGAAAGTCAACTTTGGCACCCCAGGAAGGGTAATGCCGTGAAAGGATAATGGGGGATACATCCTGGTTTGGAAATAGGTAAAAAAGTCAATCGGAGCTACGTCTCTTAAAACCAGCTGAAATGATAGAGGAGGGTCCCTGATGGAGTGCTAGAGGGTCTAAACACAGTTTCATGAAAGTCAACTTTGGCACCCCAGGATTGGTAATACCGTGAAAGGGTAATAGTGGATACATCATGGTTAGCAAATACGCATAAAGGTGAATCGGAGCTAGAGGTTTTAAAACCAGCTCAAATGATAGAGGATTGTTCCTCATGGAGTGCTAGAGGGTGAAAACAGTTTCATGAAAGTCAACTTTGGCACCCCAGGAAGGGTATTGCCGTGAAAGGGTAATAGTGGATACATCATGGTTTTCTAAATAGGAAAAAAGGTGAATTGGAGCTACAGATTTTCAAACCAGCTGCAGTGATAGAGGAGTGTTCCTGATGGAGTGCTAGAGGATCCAAACACAGTTTCATGAAAGTCAACTTTGGTACGCAAGGAAGGGTAAACAATTGAAATGGTAATAGGGGATACATCATGGTTTGGAAATAGGTAAAAAGGTGAATCGGAGCTACAGATTTTCAAACCAGCTGCAATGATAGAGGAGGGTTCCTGATGGAGTGCTAGAGGGTGAAAACAGTTTCATGAAAGTCAACTTTGGCACCCCAGGAAGGGTCATCCCGTGAAAGGATAATGGGTATACATCATGGTTTAAAAATAGGTAAAAAAGTGAATCCGAGCTACGGCTCTTAAAACCAGCTGAAATGATAGAGGAGGGTTCCTGATGGAGTGCTAGAGGGTCCAAACACAGTTTCGTGAAAGTCAACTTTGGCACCCCAGGAAGGGTAATTCTGTAAAAGGATAGTAGTGGATACATCATGGCTAGCAAATAGGCATAAAGGTGAATCGGAGCTATAGGTTTTAACACCACCTCAAATGATAGAGGAGGGTTCCTGATGGAGTGCTGGAGGGTGAAAACAGTTTCATGAAAGTCAACTTTGGCACCCCACGAAGGGCAATCCCGTGAAAAAATAATGGGGGATACATCATGGTTTGGAAATAGGTAAAAAAGTCAATCGGAGCTACGGCTCTTAAAACCAGGTGAAATGATAGAGGAGGGTTCCTGATGGAGTGCTAGAGGGTCCAAACACAGTTTCATGAAAGTCATCTTTGGCACCCCAGGAAGGGTAATCCCGAGAAAGGGTATTAGCGGATACATCATGGTTTGGAAATAGGTAAAAAGGTGAATCGGAGCTATAGATTTTCAAACGAGCTGAAATGATAGAGGAGGGTTCCTGATGGAGTGCTAGAGGGTCCAAACACAGTTTCGTGAAAGTCAACTTTGGCACAACAGGAACGGTAATTCTGTAAAAGGGCAATAGTGGATAGATCATGGTTAGCAAATACGCATAAAGGTGATTCGGAGCTAGAGGTTTTAAAACCACCTCAAATGATAGAGGATTGTTCCTGATGGAGTGCTAGAGGGTGAAAACACTTTCATGAAAGTCAACTTTGGCACCCCAGGAAGGGTAATTCCGTGAAAGGGTAATGGGGGATACATCATGGTTTGGAAATAAAGATAAAGGTTAATCGGAGCTATAGGTTGTCAACCAGCTCAAATGATAGAGGAGGGTTCCTGATGGAGTGCTAGAGGGTCCAAACACAGTTTCATGAAAGTCAACTTTGGTACGCAAGGAAGGGTAAACAATTGAAATGGTAATAGGGGATACATCATGGTTTGCAAATAGGTAAAAAGGTGAATCTGAGCTACAGAATTTCAAACCAGCTGAAATGATAGAGGAGGGCTCCTGATGGAGTGCTAGAGGGTGAAAACAGTTTCATGAAAGTCAACTTTGGCACCCCAGGAAGGGTAATCCCGTGAAAGGATAATGGGGGATACATCATGGTTTGGAAATAGGTAAAAAAGTGAATCGGAGCTACGGCTCTTCAAACCAGCTGAAATGATAGAGGAGGGTCCCTGATGGAGTGCTAGAGGGTCTAAACACAGTTTCATGAAAGTCAACTTTGGCACCCCAGGATTGGTAATACCGTGAAAGGGTAATAGTGGATACATCATGGTTTGCAAATACGCATAAAGGTGAATCGGAGCTAGTGGTTTTAAAACCAGCTGAAATGATAGAGGATTGTTCCTCATGGAGTGCTAGAGGGTGAAAACAGTTTCATGAAAGTCAACTTTGGCACCCCAGGAAGGGTATTGCCGTGAAAGGGTAATAGTGGATACATCATGGTTTTCTAAATAGGAAAAAAGGTGAATTGGAGCTACAGATTTTCAAACCAGCTGCAGTGATAGAGGAGTGTTCCTGATGGAGTGCTAGAGGATCCAAACACAGTTTCATGAAAGTCAACTTTGGTACGCAAGGAAGGGTAAACAATTGAAATGGTAATAGGGGATACATCATGGTTTGGAAATAGGTAAAAAGGTGAATCGGAGCTACAGATTTTCAAACCAGCTGAAATGATAGAGGAGGGTTCCTGATGGAGTGCTAGAGGGTGAAAACAGTTTCGTGAAAGTCAACTTTGGCACCCCAGGAAGGGTCATCCCGTGAAAGGATAATGGGTATACATCATGGTTTAAAAATAGGTAAAAAAGTGAATCCGAGCTACGGCTCTTAAAACCAGCTGAAATGATAGAGGAGGGTTCCTGATGGAGTGCTAGAGGGTCCAAACACAGATTCGTGAAAGTCAACTTTGGCACAACAGGAACGGTAATTCTGTAAAAGGGTAATAGTGGATAGATCATGGTTAGCAAATACGCATAAAGGTGATTCGGAGCTAGAGGTTTTAAAACCAGCTGAAATGATAGAGGATTGTTCCTGATGGAGTGCTAGAGGGTGAAAACACTTTCATGAAAGTCAACTTTGGCACCCCAGGAAGGGTAATTCCGTGAAAGGGTAATGGGGGATACATCATGGTTTGGAAATAAAGATAAAGGTTAATCGGAGCTATAGGTTGTCAACCAGCTCAAATGATAGAGGAGGGTTCCTGATGGAGTGCTAGAGGGTCCAAACACAGTTTCATGAAAGTCAACTTTGGTACGCAAGGAAGGGTAAACAATTGAAATGGTAATAGGGGATACATCATGGTTTGCAAATAGGTAAAAAGGTGAATCGGAGCTACAGAATTTCAAACCAGCTGAAATGATAGAGGAGGGCTCCTGATGGAGTGCTAGAGGGTGAAAACAGTTTCATGAAAGTCAACTTTGGCACCCCAGGAAGGGTAATCCCGTGAAAGGATAATGGGGGATACATCATGGTTTGGAAATAGGTAAAAAAGTGAATCGGAGCTACGGCTCTTCAAACCAGCTGAAATGATAGAGGAGGGTCCCTGATGGAGTGCTAGAGGGTCTAAACACAGTTTCATGAAAGTCAACTTTGGCACCCCAGGATTGGTAATACCGTGAAAGGGTAATAGTGGATACATCATGGTTTGCAAATACGCATAAAGGTGAATCGGAGCTAGAGGTTTTAAAACCAGCTGAAATGATAGAGGATTGTTCCTCATGGAGTGCTAGAGGGTGAAAACAGTTTCATGAAAGTCAACTTTGGCACCCCAGGAAGGGTATTGCCGTGAAAGGGTAATAGTGGATACATCATGGTTTTCTAAATAGGAAAAAAGGTGAATTGGAGCTACAGATTTTCAAACCAGCTGCAGTGATAGAGGAGTGTTCCTGATGGAGTGCTAGAGGATCCAAACACAGTTTCATGAAAGTCAACTTTGGTACGCAAGGAAGGGTAAACAATTGAAATGGTAATAGGGGATACATCATGGTTTGGAAATAGGTAAAAAGGTGAATCGGAGCTACAGATTTTCAAACCAGCTGAAATGATAGAGGAGGGTTCCTGATGGAGTGCTAGAGGGTGAAAACAGTTTCGTGAAAGTCAACTTTGGCACCCCAGGAAGGGTCATCCCGTGAAAGGATAATGGGTATACATCATGGTTTAAAAATAGGTAAAAAAGTGAATCCGAGCTACGGCTCTTAAAACCAGCTGAAATGATAGAGGAGGGTTCCTGATGGAGTGCTAGAGGGTCCAAACACAGTTTCGTGAAAGTCAACTTTGGCACAACAGGAACGGTAATTCTGTAAAAGGGTAATAGTGGATAGATCATGGTTAGCAAATACGCATAAAGGTGATTCGGAGCTAGAGGTTTTAAAACCAGCTGAAATGATAGAGGATTGTTCCTGATGGAGTGCTAGAGGGTGAAAACACTTTCATGAAAGTCAACTTTGGCACCCCAGGAAGGGTAATTCCGTGAAAGGGTAATGGGGGATACATCATGGTTTGGAAATAAAGATAAAGGTTAATCGGAGCTATAGGTTGTCAACCAGCTCAAATGATAGAGGAGGGTTCCTGATGGAGTGCTAGAGGGTCCAAACACAGTTTCATGAAAGTCAACTTTGGTACGCAAGGAAGGGTAAACAATTGAAATGGTAATAGGGGATACATCATGGTTTGCAAATAGGTAAAAAGGTGAATCGGAGCTACAGAATTTCAAACCAGCTGAAATGATAGAGGAGGGCTCCTGATGGAGTGCTAGAGGGTGAAAACAGTTTCATGAAAGTCAACTTTGGCACCCCAGGAAGGGTAATCCCGTGAAAGGATAATGGGGGATACATCATGGTTTGGAAATAGGTAAAAAAGTGAATCGGAGCTACGGCTCTTCAAACCAGCTGAAATGATAGAGGAGGGTCCCTGATGGAGTGCTAGAGGGTCTAAACACAGTTTCAT
Organism: Haliotis asinina; assembly: GCF_037392515.1. Taxonomy (NCBI): domain Eukaryota; kingdom Metazoa; phylum Mollusca; class Gastropoda; order Lepetellida; family Haliotidae; genus Haliotis; species Haliotis asinina. Next base: position 28,457,613 of record NC_090295.1, read on the forward strand.
GAAAGTCAACTTTGGCACCCCAGGATTGGTAATACCGTGAAAGGGTAATAGTGGATACATCATGGTTTGCAAATACGCATAAAGGTGAATCGGAGCTAGAGGTTTTAAAACCAGCTGAAATGATAGAGGATTGTTCCTCATGGAGTGCTAGAGGGTGAAAACAGTTTCATGAAAGTCAACTTTGGCACCCCAGGAAGGGTATTGCCGTGAAAGGGTAATAGTGGATACATCATGGTTTTCTAAATAGGAAAAAAGGTGAATTGGAGCTACAGATTTTCAAACCAGCTGCAGTGATAGAGGAGTGTTCCTGATGGAGTGCTAGAGGATCCAAACACAGTTTCATGAAAGTCAACTTTGGTACGCAAGGAAGGGTAAACAATTGAAATGGTAATAGGGGATACATCATGGTTTGGAAATAGGTAAAAAGGTGAATCGGAGCTACAGATTTTCAAACCAGCTGAAATGATAGAGGAGGGTTCCTGATGGAGTGCTAGAGGGTGAAAACAGTTTCGTGAAAGTCAACTTTGGCACCCCAGGAAGGGTCATCCCGTGAAAGGATAATGGGTATACATCATGGTTTAAAAATAGGTAAAAAAGTGAATCCGAGCTACGGCTCTTAAAACCAGCTGAAATGATAGAGGAGGGTTCCTGATGGAGTGCTAGAGGGTCCAAACACAGTTTCGTGAAAGTCAACTTTGGCACAACAGGAACGGTAATTCTGTAAAAGGGTAATAGTGGATAGATCATGGTTAGCAAATACGCATAAAGGTGATTCGGAGCTAGAGGTTTTAAAACCAGCTGAAATGATAGAGGATTGTTCCTGATGGAGTGCTAGAGGGTGAAAACAGTTTCAAGAAAGTCAACTTTGGCACCCCAGGAAGGGTAATTCCGTGAAAGGGTAATGGGGGATACATCATGGTTTGGAAATAAAGATAAAGGTTAATCGGAGCTATAGGTTCTCAAACCAGCTCAAATGATAGAGGAGGGTTCCTGATGGAGTGCTAGAGGGTCCAAACACAGTTTCGTGAAAGTCAACTTTGGTACGCAAGGAAGGGTAAACAATTGAAATGGTAATAGGGGATACATCATGGTTTGGAAATAGGTAAAAAGGTGAATCGGAGCTACAGAATTTCAAACCAGCTGAAATGATAGAGGAGGGCTCCTGATGGAGTGCTAGAGGGTGAAAACAGTTTCATGAAAGTCAACTTTGGCACCCCAGGAAGGGTAATCCCGTGAAAGGATAATGGGGGATACATCATGGTTTGGAAATAGGTAAAAAAGTGAATCGGAGCTACGGCTCTTCAAACCAGCTGAAATGATAGAGGAGGGTCCCTGATGGAGTGCTAGAGGGTCTAAACACAGTTTCATGAAAGTCAACTTTGGCACCCCAGGATTGGTAATACCGTGAAAGGGTAATAGTGGATACATCATGGTTAGCAAATACGCATAAAGGTGAATCGGAGCTAGAGGTTTTAAAACCAGCTGAAATGATAGAGGAGGGTTCCTGATGGAGTGCTAGAGGGTGAAAACAGTTTATTGAAAGTCAACTTTGGCACCCCAGGAAGGGTAATGCCGTGAAAGGATAATGGGGGATACATCCTGGTTTGGAAATAGGTAAAAAAGTCAATCGGAGCTACGTCTCTTAAAACCAGCTGAAATGATAGAGGAGGGTCCCTGATGGAGTGCTAGAGGGTCTAAACACAGTTTCATGAAAGTCAACTTTGGCACCCCAGGATTGGTAATACCGTGAAAGGGTAATAGTGGATACATCATGGTTAGCAAATACGCATAAAGGTGAATCGGAGCTAGAGGTTTTAAAACCAGCTCAAATGATAGAGGATTGTTCCTCATGGAGTGCTAGAGGGTGAAAACAGTTTCATGAAAGTCAACTTTGGCACCCCAGGAAGGGTATTGCCGTGAAAGGGTAATAGTGGATACATCATGGTTTTCTAAATAGGAAAAAAGGTGAATTGGAGCTACAGATTTTCAAACCAGCTGCAGTGATAGAGGAGTGTTCCTGATGGAGTGCTAGAGGATCCAAACACAGTTTCATGAAAGTCAACTTTGGTACGCAAGGAAGGGTAAACAATTGAAATGGTAATAGGGGATACATCATGGTTTGGAAATAGGTAAAAAGGTGAATCGGAGCTACAGATTTTCAAACCAGCTGAAATGATAGAGGAGGGTTCCTGATGGAGTGCTAGAGGGTGAAAACAGTTTCATGAAAGTCAACTTTGGCACCCCAGGAAGGGTCATCCCGTGAAAGGATAATGGGTATACATCATGGTTTAAAAATAGGTAAAAAAGTGAATCCGAGCTACGGCTCTTAAAACCAGCTGAAATGATAGAGGAGGGTTCCTGATGGAGTGCTAGAGGGTCCAAACACAGTTTCGTGAAAGTCAACTTTGGCACCCCAGGAAGGGTAATTCTGTAAAAGGATAGTAGTGGATACATCATGGCTAGCAAATAGGCATAAAGGTGAATCGGAGCTATAGGTTTTAACACCACCTCAAATGATAGAGGAGGGTTCCTGATGGAGTGCTGGAGGGTGAAAACAGTTTCATGAAAGTCAACTTTGGCACCCCACGAAGGGCAATCCCGTGAAAAAATAATGGGGGATACATCATGGTTTGGAAATAGGTAAAAAAGTCAATCGGAGCTACGGCTCTTAAAACCAGGTGAAATGATAGAGGAGGGTTCCTGATGGAGTGCTAGAGGGTCCAAACACAGTTTCATGAAAGTCATCTTTGGCACCCCAGGAAGGGTAATCCCGAGAAAGGGTATTAGCGGATACATCATGGTTTGGAAATAGGTAAAAAGGTGAATCGGAGCTATAGATTTTCAAACGAGCTGAAATGATAGAGGAGGGTTCCTGATGGAGTGCTAGAGGGTCCAAACACAGTTTCGTGAAAGTCAACTTTGGCACAACAGGAACGGTAATTCTGTAAAAGGGTAATAGTGGATAGATCATGGTTAGCAAATACGCATAAAGGTGATTCGGAGCTAGAGGTTTTAAAACCAGCTGAAATGATAGAGGATTGTTCCTGATGGAGTGCTAGAGGGTGAAAACACTTTCATGAAAGTCAACTTTGGCACCCCAGGAAGGGTAATTCCGTGAAAGGGTAATGGGGGATACATCATGGTTTGGAAATAAAGATAAAGGTTAATCGGAGCTATAGGTTGTCAACCAGCTCAAATGATAGAGGAGGGTTCCTGATGGAGTGCTAGAGGGTCCAAACACAGTTTCATGAAAGTCAACTTTGGTACGCAAGGAAGGGTAAACAATTGAAATGGTAATAGGGGATACATCATGGTTTGCAAATAGGTAAAAAGGTGAATCGGAGCTACAGAATTTCAAACCAGCTGAAATGATAGAGGAGGGCTCCTGATGGAGTGCTAGAGGGTGAAAACAGTTTCATGAAAGTCAACTTTGGCACCCCAGGAAGGGTAATCCCGTGAAAGGATAATGGGGGATACATCATGGTTTGGAAATAGGTAAAAAAGTGAATCGGAGCTACGGCTCTTCAAACCAGCTGAAATGATAGAGGAGGGTCCCTGATGGAGTGCTAGAGGGTCTAAACACAGTTTCATGAAAGTCAACTTTGGCACCCCAGGATTGGTAATACCGTGAAAGGGTAATAGTGGATACATCATGGTTTGCAAATACGCATAAAGGTGAATCGGAGCTAGAGGTTTTAAAACCAGCTGAAATGATAGAGGATTGTTCCTCATGGAGTGCTAGAGGGTGAAAACAGTTTCATGAAAGTCAACTTTGGCACCCCAGGAAGGGTATTGCCGTGAAAGGGTAATAGTGGATACATCATGGTTTTCTAAATAGGAAAAAAGGTGAATTGGAGCTACAGATTTTCAAACCAGCTGCAGTGATAGAGGAGTGTTCCTGATGGAGTGCTAGAGGATCCAAACACAGTTTCATGAAAGTCAACTTTGGTACGCAAGGAAGGGTAAACAATTGAAATGGTAATAGGGGATACATCATGGTTTGGAAATAGGTAAAAAGGTGAATCGGAGCTACAGATTTTCAAACCAGCTGAAATGATAGAGGAGGGTTCCTGATGGAGTGCTAGAGGGTGAAAACAGTTTCGTGAAAGTCAACTTTGGCACCCCAGGAAGGGTCATCCCGTGAAAGGATAATGGGTATACATCATGGTTTAAAAATAGGTAAAAAAGTGAATCCGAGCTACGGCTCTTAAAACCAGCTGAAATGATAGAGGAGGGTTCCTGATGGAGTGCTAGAGGGTCCAAACACAGTTTCGTGAAAGTCAACTTTGGCACAACAGGAACGGTAATTCTGTAAAAGGGTAATAGTGGATAGATCATGGTTAGCAAATACGCATAAAGGTGATTCGGAGCTAGAGGTTTTAAAACCAGCTGAAATGATAGAGGATTGTTCCTGATGGAGTGCTAGAGGGTGAAAACAGTTTCAAGAAAGTCAACTTTGGCACCCCAGGAAGGGTAATTCCGTGAAAGGGTAATGGGGGATACATCATGGTTTGGAAATAAAGATAAAGGTTAATCGGAGCTATAGGTTCTCAAACCAGCTCAAATGATAGAGGAGGGTTCCTGATGGAGTGCTAGAGGGTCCAAACACAGTTTCGTGAAAGTCAACTTTGGTACGCAAGGAAGGGTAAACAATTGAAATGGTAATAGGGGATACATCATGGTTTGGAAATAGGTAAAAAGGTGAATCGGAGCTACAGAATTTCAAACCAGCTGAAATGATAGAGGAGGGCTCCTGATGGAGTGCTAGAGGGTGAAAACAGTTTCATGAAAGTCAACTTTGGCACCCCAGGAAGGGTAATCCCGTGAAAGGATAATGGGGGATACATCATGGTTTGGAAATAGGTAAAAAAGTGAATCGGAGCTACGGCTCTTCAAACCAGCTGAAATGATAGAGGAGGGTCCCTGATGGAGTGCTAGAGGGTCTAAACACAGTTTCATGAAAGTCAACTTTGGCACCCCAGGATTGGTAATACCGTGAAAGGGTAATAGTGGATACATCATGGTTAGCAAATACGCATAAAGGTGAATCGGAGCTAGAGGTTTTAAAACCAGCTGAAATGATAGAGGAGGGTTCCTGATGGAGTGCTAGAGGGTGAAAACAGTTTATTGAAAGTCAACTTTGGCACCCCAGGAAGGGTAATGCCGTGAAAGGATAATGGGGGATACATCCTGGTTTGGAAATAGGTAAAAAAGTCAATCGGAGCTACGTCTCTTAAAACCAGCTGAAATGATAGAGGAGGGTCCCTGATGGAGTGCTAGAGGGTCTAAACACAGTTTCATGAAAGTCAACTTTGGCACCCCAGGATTGGTAATACCGTGAAAGGGTAATAGTGGATACATCATGGTTAGCAAATACGCATAAAGGTGAATCGGAGCTAGAGGTTTTAAAACCAGCTCAAATGATAGAGGATTGTTCCTCATGGAGTGCTAGAGGGTGAAAACAGTTTCATGAAAGTCAACTTTGGCACCCCAGGAAGGGTATTGCCGTGAAAGGGTAATAGTGGATACATCATGGTTTTCTAAATAGGAAAAAAGGTGAATTGGAGCTACAGATTTTCAAACCAGCTGCAGTGATAGAGGAGTGTTCCTGATGGAGTGCTAGAGGATCCAAACACAGTTTCATGAAAGTCAACTTTGGTACGCAAGGAAGGGTAAACAATTGAAATGGTAATAGGGGATACATCATGGTTTGGAAATAGGTAAAAAGGTGAATCGGAGCTACAGATTTTCAAACCAGCTGAAATGATAGAGGAGGGTTCCTGATGGAGTGCTAGAGGGTGAAAACAGTTTCATGAAAGTCAACTTTGGCACCCCAGGAAGGGTCATCCCGTGAAAGGATAATGGGTATACATCATGGTTTAAAAATAGGTAAAAAAGTGAATCCGAGCTACGGCTCTTAAAACCAGCTGAAATGATAGAGGAGGGTTCCTGATGGAGTGCTAGAGGGTCCAAACACAGTTTCGTGAAAGTCAACTTTGGCACCCCAGGAAGGGTAATTCTGTAAAAGGATAGTAGTGGATACATCATGGCTAGCAAATAGGCATAAAGGTGAATCGGAGCTATAGGTTTTAACACCACCTCAAATGATAGAGGAGGGTTCCTGATGGAGTGCTGGAGGGTGAAAACAGTTTCATGAAAGTCAACTTTGGCACCCCACGAAGGGCAATCCCGTGAAAAAATAATGGGGGATACATCATGGTTTGGAAATAGGTAAAAAAGTCAATCGGAGCTACGGCTCTTAAAACCAGGTGAAATGATAGAGGAGGGTTCCTGATGGAGTGCTAGAGGGTCCAAACACAGTTTCATGAAAGTCATCTTTGGCACCCCAGGAAGGGTAATCCCGAGAAAGGGTATTAGCGGATACATCATGGTTTGGAAATAGGTAAAAAGGTGAATCGGAGCTATAGATTTTCAAACGAGCTGAAATGATAGAGGAGGGTTCCTGATGGAGTGCTAGAGGGTCCAAACACAGTTTCGTGAAAGTCAACTTTGGCACAACAGGAACGGTAATTCTGTAAAAGGGCAATAGTGGATAGATAATGGTTAGCAAATACGCATAAAGGTGATTCGGAGCTAGAGGTTTTAAAACCCGCTGAAATGATAGAGGATTGTTCCTGATGGAGTGCTAGAGGGTGAAAACACTTTCATGAAAGTCAACTTTGGCACCCCAGGAAGGGTAATTCCGTGAAAGGGTAATGGGGGATACATCATGGTTTGGAAATAAAGATAAAGGTTAATCGGAGCTATAGGTTGTCAACCAGCTCAAATGATAGAGGAGGGTTCCTGATGGAGTGCTAGAGGGTCCAAACACAGTTTCATGAAAGTCAACTTTGGTACGCAAGGAAGGGTAAACAATTGAAATGGTAATAGGGGATACATCATGGTTTGCAAATAGGTAAAAATGTGAATCGGAGCTACAGAATTTCAAACCAGCTGAAATGATAGAGGATTGTTCCTCATGGAGTGCTAGAGGGTGAAAACAGTTTCATGAAAGTCAACTTTGGCACCCCAGGAAGGGTATTGCCGTGAAAGGGTAATAGTGGATACATCATGGTTTTCTAAATAGGAAAAAAGGTGAATTGGAGCTACAGATTTTCAAACCAGCTGCAGTGATAGAGGAGTGTTCCTGATGGAGTGCTAGAGGATCCAAACACAGTTTCATGAAAGTCAACTTTGGTACGCAAGGAAGGGTAAACAATTGAAATGGTAATAGGGGATACATCATGGTTTGGAAATAGGTAAAAAGGTGAATCGGAGCTACAGATTTTCAAACCAGCTGAAATGATAGAGGAGGGTTCCTGATGGAGTGCTAGAGGGTGAAAACAGTTTCGTGAAAGTCATCTTTGGCACCCCAGGAAGGGTCATCCCGTGAAAGGATAATGGGTATACATCATGGTTTAAAAATAGGTAAAAAAGTGAATCCGAGCTACGGCTCTTAAAACCAGCTGAAATGATAGAGGAGGGTTCCTGATGGAGTGCTAGAGGGTCCAAACACAGTTTCGTGAAAGTCAACTTTTGCACAACAGGAACGGTAATTCTGTAAAAGGGTAATAGTGGATAGATCATGGTTAGCAAATACGCATAAAGGTGATTCGGAGCTAGAGGTTTTAAAACCAGCTGAAATGATAGAGGATTGTTCCTGATGGAGTGCTAGAGGGTGAAAACAGTTTCGCGAAAGTCAACTTTGGCACCCCAGGAAGGGTAATTCCGTGAAAGGGTAATGGGGGATACATCATGGTTTGGAAATAAAGATAAAGGTTAATCGGAGCTATAGGTTCTCAAACCAGCTCAAATGATAGAGGAGGGTTCCTGATGGAGTGCTAGAGGGTCCAAACACAGTTTCGTGAAAGTCAACTTTGGTACGCAAGGAAGGGTAAACAATTGAAATGGTAATAGGGGATACATCATGGTTTGGAAATAGGTAAAAAGGTGAATCGGAGCTACAGAATTTCAAACCAGCTGAAATGATAGAGGAGGGCTCCTGATGGAGTGCTAGAGGGTGAAAACAGTTTCATGAAAGTCAACTTTGGCACCCCAGGAAGGGTAATCCCGTGAAAGGATAATGGGGGATAGATCATGGTTTGGAAATAGGTAAAAAAGTGAATCGGAGCTACGGCTCTTCAAACCAGCTGAAATGATAGAGGAGGGTCCCTGATGGAGTGCTAGAGGGTCTAAACACAGTTTCATGAAAGTCAACTTTGGCACCCCAGGATTGGTAATACCGTGAAAGGGTAATAGTGGATACATCATGGTTAGCAAATACGCATAAAGGTGAATCGGAGCTATAGGTTTTAAAACCAGCTCAAATGATAGAGGATTGTTCCTCATGGAGTGCTAGAGGGTGAAAACAGTTTCATGAAAGTCAACTTTGGCACCCCAGGAAGGGTATTGCCGTGAAAGGGTAATAGTGGATACATCATGGTTTTCTAAATAGGAAAAAAGGTGAATTGGAGCTACAGATTTTCAAACCAGCTGCAGTGATAGAGGAGTGTTCCTGATGGAGTGCTAGAGGGTCCAAACACAGTTTCATGAAAGTCAACTTTGGTACGCAAGGAAGGGTAAACAATTGAAATGGTAATAGGGGATACATCATGGTTTGGAAATAGGTAAAAAGGTGAATCGGAGCTACAGATTTTCAAACCAGCTGAAATGATAGAGGAGGGCTCCTGATGGAGTGCTAGAGGGTGAAAACAGTTTCATGAAAGTCAACTTTGGCACCCCAGGAAGGGTCATCCCGTGAAAGGATAATGGGTATACATCATGGTTTAAAAATAGGTAAAAAAGTGAATCCGAGCTACGGCTCTTAAAAGCAGCTGAAATGATAGAGGAGGGTTCCTGATGGATTGCTAGAGGGTCCAAACACAGTTTCGTGAAAGTCAACTTTGGCACCCCAGGAAGGGTAATTCTGTAAAAGGATAGTAGTGGATACATCATGGCTAGCAAATAGGCATAAAGGTGAATCGGAGCTATAGGTTTTAAAACCAGCTGAAATGATAGAGGAGGGTTCCTGATGGAGTGCTGGAGGGTGAAAACAGTTTCATGAAAGTCAACTTTGGCACCCCACGAAGGGCAATCCTGTGAAAAAATAATGGGGGATACATCATGGTTTGGAAATAGGTAAAAAAGTCAATCGGAGCTACGGCTCTTAAAACCAGGTGAAATGATAGAGGAGGGTTCCTGATGGAGTGCTAGAGGGTCCAAACACAGTTTCATGAAAGTCATCTTTGGCACCCCAGGAAGGGTAATCCCGAGAAAGGGTATTAGTGGATACATCATGGTTTGGAAATAGGTAAAAAGGTGAATCGGAGCTATAGATTTTCAAACGAGCTGAAATGATAGAGGAGGGTTCCTGATGGAGTGCTAGAGGGTCCAAACACAGTTTCGTGAAAGTCAACTTTGGCACAACAGGAACGGTAATTCTGTAAAAGGGCAATAGTGGATAGATCATGGTTAGCAAATACGCATAAAGGTGATTCGGAGCTAGAGGTTTTAAAACCCGCTGAAATGATAGAGGATTGTTCCTGATGGAGTGCTAGAGGGTGAAAACACTTTCATGAAAGTCAACTTTGGCACCCCAGGAAGGGTAATTCCGTGAAAGGGTAATGGGGGATACATCATAGTTTGGAAATAAAGATAAAGGTTAATCGGAGCTATAGGTTGTCAACCAGCTCAAATGATAGAGGAGGGTTCCTGATGGAGTGCTAGAGCGTGAAAACACAGTTTCATGAAAGTCAACTTTGGTACGCAAGGAAGGGTAAACAATTGAAATGGTAATAGGGGATACATCATGGTTTGCAAATAGGTAAAAAGGTGAATCGGAGCTACAGAATTTCAAACCAGCTGAAATGATAGAGGAGGGCTCCTGATGGAGTGCTAGAGGGTGAAAACAGTTTCATGAAAGTCAACTTTGGCACCCCAGGAAGGGTAATCCCGTGAAAGGATAATGGGGGATACATCATGGTTTGGAAATAGGTAAAAAAGTGAATCGGAGCTACGGCTCTTCAAACCAGCTGAAATGATAGAGGAGGGTCCCTGATGGAGTGCTAGAGGGTCTAAACACAGTTTCATGAAAGTCAACTTTGGCACCCCAGGATTGGTAATACCGTGAAAGGGTAATAGTGGATACATCATGGTTTGCAAATACGCATAAAGGTGAATCGGAGCTAGAGGTTTTAAAACCAGCTGAAATGATAGAGGATTGTTCCTCATGGAGTGCTAGAGGGTGAAAACAGTTTCATGAAAGTCAACTTTGGCACCCCAGGAAGGGTATTGCCGTGAAAGGGTAATAGTGGATACATCATGGTTTTCTAAATAGGAAAAAAGGTGAATTGGAGCTACAGATTTTCAAACCAGCTGCAGTGATAGAGGAGTGTTCCTGATGGAGTGCTAGAGGATCCAAACACAGTTTCATGAAAGTCAACTTTGGTACGCAAGGAAGGGTAAACAATTGAAATGGTAATAGGGGATACATCATGGTTTGGAAATAGGTAAAAAGGTGAATCGGAGCTACAGATTTTCAAACCAGCTGAAATGATAGAGGAGGGTTCCTGATGGAGTGCTAGAGGGTGAAAACAGTTTCGTGAAAGTCAACTTTGGCACCCCAGGAAGGGTCATCCCGTGAAAGGATAATGGGTATACATCATGGTTTAAAAATAGGTAAAAAAGTGAATCCGAGCTACGGCTCTTAAAACCAGCTGAAATGATAGAGGAGGGTTCCTGATGGAGTGCTAGAGGGTCCAAACACAGTTTCGTGAAAGTCAACTTTGGCACCCCAGGAAGGGTAATTCTGTAAAAGGGTAGTAGTGGATACATCATGGCTAGCAAATAGGCATAAAGGTGAATCGGAGCTATAGGTTTTAACACCACCTCAAATGATAGAGGAGGGTTCCTGATGGAGTGCTGGAGGGTGAAAACAGTTTCATGAAAGTCAACTTTGGCACCCCACGAAGGGCAATCCCGTGAAAAAATAATGGGGGATACATCATGGTTTGGAAATAGGTAAAAAAGTCAATCGGAGCTACGGCTCTTAAAACCAGGTGAAATGATAGAGGAGGGTTCCTGATGGAGTGCTAGAGGGTCAAAACACAGTTTCATGAAAGTCATCTTTGGCACCCCAGGAAGGGTAATCCCGAGAAAGGGTATTAGCGGATACATCATGGTTTGGAAATAGGTAAAAAGGTGAATCGGAGCTATAGATTTTCAAACGAGCTGAAATGATAGAGGAGGGTTCCTGATGGAGTGCTAGAGGGTCCAAACACAGTTTCGTGAAAGTCAACTTTGGCACAACAGGAACGGTAATTCTGTAAAAGGGCAATAGTGGATAGATCATGGTTAGCAAATACGCATAAAGGTGATTCGGAGCTAGAGGTTTTAAAACCCGCTGAAATGATAGAGGATTGTTCCTGATGGAGTGCTAGAGGGTGAAAACACTTTCATGAAAGTCAACTTTGGCACCCCAGGAAGGGTAATTCCGTGAAAGGGTAATGGGGGATACGTCATGGTTTGGAAATAAAGATAAAGGTTAATCGGAGCTATAGGTTGTCAAACCAGCTCAAATGATAGAGGAGGGTTCCTGATGGAGTGCTAGAGGGTCCAAACACAGTTTCATGAAAGTCAACTTTGGTACGCAAGGAAGGGTAAACAATTGAAATGGTAATAGGGGATACATCATGGTATGCAAATAGGTAAAAAGGTGAATCGGAGCTACAGAATTTCAAACCAGCTGAAATGATAGAGGAGGGCTCCTGATGGAGTGCTAGAGGGTGAAAACAGTTTCATGAAAGTCAACAGTGGCACCCCAGGAAGGGTAATTCCGTGAAAGGGTAATGGGGGATACATCATGGTTTGGAAATAAAGATAAAGGTTAATCGGAGCTATAGGTTGTCAAACCAGCTCAAATGATAGAGGAGGGTTCCTGATGGAGTGCTAGAGGGTCCAAACACAGTTTCATGAAAGTCAACTTTGGTACGCAAGGAAGGGTAAACAATTGAAATGGTAATAGGGGATACATCATGGTATGCAAATAGGTAAAAAGGTGAATCGGAGCTACAGAATTTCAAACCAGCTGAAATGATAGAGGAGGGCTCCTGATGGAGTGCTAGAGGGTGAAAACAGTTTCATGAAAGTCAACTGTGGCACCCCAGGAAGGGTAATCCCGTGAAAGGATAATGGGGGATACATCATGGTTTGGAAATAGGTAAAAAAGTGAATCGGAGCTACGGCTCTTCAAACCAGCTGAAATGATAGAGGAGGGTCCCTGATGGAGTGCTAGAGGGTCTAAACACAGTTTCATGAAAGTCAACTTTGGCACCTCAGGATTGGTAATACCGTGAAAGGGTAATAGTGGATACATCATGGTTTGCAAATACGCATAAAGGTGAATCGGAGCTAGAGGTTTTAAAACCAGCTGAAATGATAGAGGATTGTTCCTCATGGAGTGCTAGAGGGTGAAAACAGTTTCATGAAAGTCAACTTTGGCACCCCAGGAAGGGTATTGCCGTGAAAGGGTAATAGTGGATACATCATGGTTTTCTAAATAGGAAAAAAGGTGAATTGGAGCTACAGATTTTCAAACCAGCTGCAGTGATAGAGGAGTGTTCCTGATGGAGTGCTAGAGGATCCAAACACAGTTTCATGAAAGTCAACTTTGGTACGCCAGGAAGGGTAAACAATTGAAATGGTAATAGGGGATACATCATGGTTTGGAAATAGGTAAAAAGGTGAATCGGAGCTACAGATTTTCAAACCAGCTGAAATGATAGAGGAGGGTTCCTGATGGAGTGCTAGAGGGTGAAAACAGTTTCGTGAAAGTCAACTTTGGCACCCCAGGAAGGGTAATCCCGTGAAAGGACAATGGGTATACATCATGGTTTAAAAATAGGTAAAAAAGTGAATCCGAGCTACGGCTCTTAAAACCAGCTGAAATGATAGAGGAGGGTTCCTGATGGAGTGCTAGAGGGTCCAAACACAGTTTCGTGAAAGTCAACTTTGGCACCCCAGGAAGGGTAATTCTGTAAAAGGGTAGTAGTGGATACATCATGGCTAGCAAATAGGCATAAAGGTGAATCGGAGCTATAGGTTTTAACACCACCTCAAATGATAGAGGAGGGTTCCTGATGGAGTGCTGGAGGGTGAAAACAGTTTCATGAAAGTCAACTTTGGCACCCCACGAAGGGCAATCCCGTGAAAAAATAATGGGGGATACATCATGGTTTGGAAATAGGTAAAAAAGTCAATCGGAGCTACGGCTCTTAAAACCAGGTGAAATGATAGAGGAGGGTTCCTGATGGAGTGCTAGAGGGTCAAAACACAGTTTCATGAAAGTCATCTTTGGCACCCCAGGAAGGGTAATCCCGAGAAAGGGTATTAGCGGATACATCATGGTTTGGAAATAGGTAAAAAGGTGAATCGGAGCTATAGATTTTCAAACGAGCTGAAATGATAGAGGAGGGTTCCTGATGGAGTGCTAGAGGGTCCAAACACAGTTTCGTGAAAGTCAACTTTGGCACAACAGGAACGGTAATTCTGTAAAAGGGCAATAGTGGATAGATCATGGTTAGCAAATACGCATAAAGGTGATTCGGAGCTAGAGGTTTTAAAACCCGCTGAAATGATAGAGGATTGTTCCTGATGGAGTGCTAGAGGGTGAAAACACTTTCATGAAAGTCAACTTTGGCACCCCAGGAAGGGTAATTCCGTGAAAGGGTAATGGGGGATACGTCATGGTTTGGAAATAAAGATAAAGGTTAATCGGAGCTATAGGTTGTCAAACCAGCTCAAATGATAGAGGAGGGTTCCTGATGGAGTGCTAGAGGGTCCAAACACAGTTTCATGAAAGTCAACTTTGGTACGCAAGGAAGGGTAAACAATTGAAATGGTAATAGGGGATACATCATGGTATGCAAATAGGTAAAAAGGTGAATCGGAGCTACAGAATTTCAAACCAGCTGAAATGATAGAGGAGGGCTCCTGATGGAGTGCTAGAGGGTGAAAACAGTTTCATGAAAGTCAACAGTGGCACCCCAGGAAGGGTAATTCCGTGAAAGGGTAATGGGGGATACATCATGGTTTGGAAATAAAGATAAAGGTTAATCGGAGCTATAGGTTGTCAAACCAGCTCAAATGATAGAGGAGGGTTCCTGATGGAGTGCTAGAGGGTCCAAACACAGTTTCATGAAAGTCAACTTTGGTACGCAAGGAAGGGTAAACAATTGAAATGGTAATAGGGGATACATCATGGTATGCAAATAGGTAAAAAGGTTAATCGGAGCTACAGAATTTCAAACCAGCTGAAATGATAGAGGAGGGCTCCTGATGGAGTGCTAGAGGGTGAAAACAGTTTCATGAAAGTCAACTGTGGCACCCCAGGAAGGGTAATCCCGTGAAAGGATAATGGGGGATACATCATGGTTTGGAAATAGGTAAAAAAGTGAATCGGAGCTACGGCTCTTCAAACCAGCTGAAATGATAGAGGAGGGTCCCTGATGGAGTGCTAGAGGGTCTAAACACAGTTTCATGAAAGTCAACTTTGGCACCTCAGGATTGGTAATACCGTGAAAGGGTAATAGTGGATACATCATGGTTTGCAAATACGCATAAAGGTGAATCGGAGCTAGAGGTTTTAAAACCAGCTGAAATGATAGAGGATTGTTCCTCATGGAGTGCTAGAGGGTGAAAACAGTTTCATGAAAGTCAACTTTGGCACCCCAGGAAGGGTATTGCCGTGAAAGGGTAATAGTGGATACATCATGGTTTTCTAAATAGGAAAAAAGGTGAATTGGAGCTACAGATTTTCAAACCAGCTGCAGTGATAGAGGAGTGTTCCTGATGGAGTGCTAGAGGATCCAAACACAGTTTCATGAAAGTCAACTTTGGTACGCCAGGAAGGGTAAACAATTGAAATGGTAATAGGGGATACATCATGGTTTGGAAATAGGTAAAAAGGTGAATCGGAGCTACAGATTTTCAAACCAGCTGAAATGATAGAGGAGGGTTCCTGATGGAGTGCTAGAGGGTGAAAACAGTTTCGTGAAAGTCAACTTTGGCACCCCAGGAAGGGTAATCCCGTGAAAGGACAATGGGTATACATCATGGTTTAAAAATAGGTAAAAAAGTGAATCCGAGCTACGGCTCTTAAAACCAGCTGAAATGATAGAGGAGGGTTCCTGATGGAGTGCTAGAGGGTCCAAACACAGTTTCGTGAAAGTCAACTTTGGCACCCCAGGAAGGTTAATTCTGTAAAAGGGTAGTAGTGGATACATCATGGCTAGCAAATAGGCATAAAGGTGAATCGGAGCTATAGGTTTTTAAACCAGCTGAAATGACAGAGGAGGGTTCCTGATGGAGTGCTGGAGGGTGAAAACAGTTTCATGAAAGTCAACTTTGGCACCCCACGAAGGGTAATCCCGTGAAAAAATAATGGGGGATACACCATGGTTTGGAAATAGGTAAAAAAGTCAATCGGAGCTACGGCTCTTAAAACCAGGTGAAATGATAGAGGAGGGTTCCTGATGGAGTGCTAGAGGGTCCAAACACAGTTTCATGAAAGTCATCTTTGGCACCCCAGGAAGGGTAATCCCGAGAAAGGGTATTAGCGGATACATCATGGTTTGGAAATAGGTAAAAAGGTGAATCGGAGCTATAGATTTTCAAACGAACTGAAATGATAGAGGAGGGTTCCTGATGGAGTGCTAGAGGGTCCAAACACAGTTTCGTGAAAGTCAACTTTGGCACAACAGGAACGGTAATTCTGTAAAAAGGTAATAGTGGATAGATCATGGTTAGCAAATACGCATAAAGGTGATTCGGAGCTAGAGGTTTTAAAACCAGCTGAAATGATAGAGGATTGTTCCTGATGGAGTGCTAGAGGGTGAAAACAGTTTCATGAAAGTCAACTTTGGCACCCCAGGAAGGGTAATTCCGTGAAAGGGTAATGGGGGATACATCATGGTTTGGAAATAGGTAAAAAGGTGAATCGGATCTACAGATTTTCAACCAGCTGAAATGATAGAGGAGGGTTCCTGATGGAGTGCTAGAGGGTGAAAACAGTTTCATGAAAGTCAACTTTGGCACCCCACGAAGGGTAATCCCGTGAAAAAATAATGGGGGATACATCATGGTTTGGAAATAGGTAAAAAGGTGAATCGGATCTACAGATTTTCAACCAGCTGAAATGATAGAGGAGGGTTCCTGATGGAGTGCTAGAGGGTGAAAACAGTTTCATGAAAGTCAACTTTGGTACGCCAGGAAGGGTAATCCCGTGAAAGGATAATGGGGGATACATCATGGTTTGGAAATAGGTAAAAAAGTCAATCGGAGCTACGGCTCTTAAAACGAGGTGAAATGATAGAGGAGGGTTCCTGATGGAGTGCTAGAGGGTCCAGACACAGTTTCATGAAAGTCAACTTTGGCACCCCAGGAAGGGTAATCCCGAGAAAGGGTATTAGCGGATACATCATGGTTTGGAAATAGGTAAAAAGGTGAATCGGAGCTATAGATTTTCAAACGAGCTGAAATGATAGAGAAGGGTTCCTGATGGAGTGCTAGAGGGTCCAAACACAGTTTCGTGAAAGTCAACTTTGGCACAACAGGAACGGTAATTCTGTAAAAAGGTAATAGTGGATAGATCATGGTTAGCAAATACGCATAAAGGTGATTCGGAGCTAGAGGTTTTAAAACCAGCTGAAATGATAGAGGATTGTTCCTGATGGAGTGCTAGAGGGTGAAAACAGTTTCATGAAAGTCAACTTTGGCACCCCAGGAAGGATAATTCCGTGAAAGGGTAATGGGGGATACATCATGGTTTGGAAATAAAGATAAAGGTTAATCGGAGCTATAGGTTGTCAAACCAGCTCAAATGATAGAGGAGGGTTCCTGATGGAGTGCTAGAGGGTCCAAACACAGTTTCATGAAAGTCAACTTTGGTACGCAAGGAAGGGTAAACAATTGAAATGGTAATAGGGGATACATCATGGTTGGCAAATAGGTAAAAAGGTGAATCGGAGCTACAGATTTTCAAACCAGCTGAAATGATAGAGGAGGGCTCCTGATGGAGTGCTAGAGGGTGAAAACAGTTTCATGAAAGTCAACTTTGGCACCCCAGGAAGGGTAATCCCGTGAAAGGATAATGGGGGATACATCATGGTTTGGAAATAGGTAAAAAAGTGAATCGGAGCTACGGCTCTTCAAACCAGCTGAAATGATAGAGGAGGGTCCCTGATGGAGTGCTAGAGGGTCTAAACACAGTTTCATGAAAGTCAACTTTGGCACCCCAGGATTGGTAATACCGTGAAAGGGTAATAGTGGATACATCATGGTTTGCAAATACGCATAAAGGTGAATCGGAGCTAGAGGTTTTAAAACCAGCTGAAATGATAGAGTATTGTTCATCATGGAGTGCTAGAGGGTGAAAACAGTTTCATGAAAGTCAACTTTGGCACCGCAGGAAGGGTAATACCGTGAAAGAGTATTAGTGGATACATCAGGGTTTGGAAATAGGTAAAAAGGTGAATCGGATCTACAGATTTTCAACCAGCTGAAATGATAGAGGAGGGTTCCTGATGGAGTGCTAGAGGGTGAAAACAGTTTCATGAAAGTCAACTTTGGCACCCCACGAAGGGTAATCCCGTGAAAAAATAATGGGGGATACATCATGGTTTGGAAATAGGTAAAAAGGTGAATCGGATCTACAGATTTTCAACCAGCTGAAATGATAGAGGAGGGTTCCTGATGGAGTGCTAGAGGGTGAAAACAGTTTCATGAAAGTCAACTTTGGTACGCCAGGAAGGGTAATCCCGTGAAAGGATAATGGGGGATACATCATGGTTTGGAAATAGGTAAAAAAGTCAATCGGAGCTACGGCTCTTAAAACCAGGTGAAATGATAGAGGAGGGTTCCTGATGGAGTGCTAGAGGGTCCAGACACAGTTTCATGAAAGTCAACTTTGGCACCCCAGGAAGGGTAATCCCGAGAAAGGGTATTAGCGGATACATCATGGTTTGGAAATAGGTAAAAAGGTGAATCGGAGCTATAGATTTTCAAACGAGCTGAAATGATAGAGAAGGGTTCCTGATGGAGTGCTAGAGGGTCCAAACACAGTTTCGTGAAAGTCAACTTTGGCACAACAGGAACGGTAATTCTGTAAAAAGGTAATAGTGGATAGATCATGGTTAGCAAATACGCATAAAGGTGATTCGGAGCTAGAGGTTTTAAAACCAGCTGAAATGATAGAGGATTGTTCCTGATGGAGTGCTAGAGGGTGAAAACAGTTTCATGAAAGTCAACTTTGGCACCCCAGGAAGGGTAATTCCGTGAAAGGGTAATGGGGGATACATCATGGTTTGGAAATAAAGATAAAGGTTAATCGGAGCTATAGGTTGTCAAACCAGCTCAAATGATAGAGGAGGGTTCCTGATGGAGTGCTAGAGGGTCCAAACACAGTTTCATGAAAGTCAACTTTGGTACGCAAGGAAGGGTAAACAATTGAAATGGTAATAGGGGATACATCATGGTTGGCAAATAGGTAAAAAGGTGAATCGGAGCTACAGATTTTCAAACCAGCTGAAATGATAGAGGAGGGCTCCTGATGGAGTGCTAGAGGGTGAAAACAGTTTCATGAAAGTCAACTTTGGCACCCCAGGAAGGGTAATCCCGTGAAAGGATAATGGGGGATACATCATGGTTTGGAAATAGGTAAAAAAGTGAATCGGAGCTACGGCTCTTCAAACCAGCTGAAATGATAGAGGAGGGTCCCTGATGGAGTGCTAGAGGGTCTAAACACAGTTTCATGAAAGTCAACTTTGGCACCCCAGGATTGGTAATACCGTGAAAGGGTAATAGTGGATACATCATGGTTTGCAAATACGCATAAAGGTGAATCGGAGCTAGAGGTTTTAAAACCAGCTGAAATGATAGAGGATTGTTCATCATGGAGTGCTAGAGGGTGAAAACAGTTTCATGAAAGTCAACTTTGGCACCGCAGGAAGGGTAATACCGTGAAAGAGTATTAGTGGATACATCAGGGTTTGGAAATAGGTAAAAAGGTGAATCGGATCTACAGATTTTCAACCAGCTGAAATGATAGAGGAGGGTTCCTGATGGAGTGCTAGAGGGTGAAAACAGTTTCATGAAAGTCAACTTTGGCACCCCACGAAGGGTAATCCCGTGAAAAAATAATGGGGGATACATCATGGTTTGGAAATAGGTAAAAAGGTGAATCGGATCTACAGATTTTCAACCAGCTGAAATGATAGAGGAGGGTTCCTGATGGAGTGCTAGAGGGTGAAAACAGTTTCATGAAAGTCAACTTTGGTACGCCAGGAAGGGTAATCCCGTGAAAGGATAATGGGGGATACATCATGGTTTGGAAATAGGTAAAAAAGTTAATCGGAGCTACGGCTCTTAAAACCAGGTGAAATGATAGAGGAGGGTTCCTGATGGAGTGCTAGAGGGTCCAGACACAGTTTCATGAAAGTCAACTTTGGCACCCCAGGAAGGGTAATCCCGAGAAAGGGTATTAGCGGATACATCATGGTTTGGAAATAGGTAAAAAGGTGAATCGGAGCTATAGATTTTCAAACGAGCTGAAATGATAGAGAAGGGTTCCTGATGGAGTGCTAGAGGGTCCAAACACAGTTTCGTGAAAGTCAACTTTGGCACAACAGGAACGGTAATTCTGTAAAAGGGTAATAGTGGATAGATCATGGTTAGCAAATACGCATAAAGGTGATTCGGAGCTAGAGGTTTTAAAACCAGCTGAAATGATAGAGGATTGTTCCTGATGGAGTGCTAGAGGGTGAAAACAGTTTCATGAAAGTCAACTTTGGCACCCCAGGAAGGGTAATTCCGTGAAAGGGTAATGGGGGATACATCATGGTTTGGAAATAAAGATAAAGGTTAATCGGAGCTATAGGTTGTCAAACCAGCTCAAATGATAGAGGAGGGTTCCTGATGGAGTGCTAGAGGGTCCAAACACAGTTTCATGACAGTCAACTTTGGTACGCAAGGAAGGGTAAACAATTGAAATGGTAATAGGGGATACATCATGGTTTGCAAATAGGTAAAAAGGTGAATCGGAGCTACAGAATTTCAAACCAGCTGAAATGATAGAGGAGGGCTCCTGATGGAGTGCTAGAGGGTGAAAACAGTTTCATGAAAGTCAACTTTGGCACCCCAGGAAGGGTAATCCCGTGAAAGGATAATGGTTTGGAAATAGGTAAAAAAGTCAATCGGAGCTACGGCTCTTAAAACCAGGTGAAATGATAGAGGAGGGTTCCTGATGGAGTGCTAGAGGGTCCAAACACAGTTTCATAAAAGTCATCTTTGGCACCCCAGGAAGGGTAATCCCGAGAAAGGGTATTAGCGGATACATCATGGTTTGGAAATAGGTAAAAAGGTGAATCGGAGCTATAGATTTTCAAACGAACTGAAATGATAGAGGAGGGTTCCTGATGGAGTGCTAGAGGGTCCAAACACAGTTTCGTGAAAGTCAACTTTGGCACAACAGGAACGGTAATTCTGTAAAAAGGTAATAGTGGATAGATCATGGTTAGCAAATACGCATAAAGGTGAATCGGAGCTAGAGGTTTTAAAACCAGCTGAAATGATAGAGGATTGTTCCTGATGGAGTGCTAGAGGGTGAAAACAGTTTCATGAAAGTCAACTTTGGCACCGCAGGAAGGGTAATACCGTGAAAGAGTATTAGTGGATACATCAGGGTTTGGAAATAGGTAAAAAGGTGAATCGGATCTACAGATTTTCAACCAGCTGAAATGATAGAGGAGGGTTCCTGATGGAGTGCTAGAGGGTGAAAACAGTTTCATGAAAGTCAACTTTGGCACCCCACGAAGGGTAATCCCGTGAAAAAATAATGGGGGATACATCATGGTTTGGAAATAGGTAAAAAGGTGAATCGGATCTACAGATTTTCAACCAGCTGAAATGATAGAGGAGGGCTCCTGATGGAGTGCTAGAGGGTGAAAACAGTTTCATGAAAGTCAACTTTGGTACGCCAGGAAGGGTAATCCCGTGGAAGGATAATGGGGGATACATCATGGTTTGGAAATAGGTAAAAAAGTCAATCGGAGCTACGGCTCTTAAAACCAGGTGAAATGATAGAGGAGGGTTCCTGATGGAGTGCTAGAGGGTCCAGACACAGTTTCATGAAAGTCAACTTTGGCACCCCAGGAAGGGTAATCCCGAGAAAGGGTATTAGCGGATACATCATGGTTTGGAAATAGGTAAAAAGGTGAATCGGAGCTATAGATTTTCAAACGAGCTGAAATGATAGAGAAGGGCTCCTGATGGAGTGCTAGAGGGTGAAAACAGTTTCATGAAAGTCAACTTTGGCACCCCAGGAAGGGTAATCCCGTGAAAGGATAATGGTTTGGAAATAGGTAAAAAAGTGAATCGGAGCTACGGCTCTTCAAACCAGCTGAAATGATAGAGGAGGGTCCCTGATGGAGTGCTAGAGGGTCTAAACACAGTTTCATGAAAGTCAACTTTGGCACCCCAGGATTGGTAATACCGTGAAAGGGTAATAGTGGATACATCATGGTTTGTAAATGGGAAAAAAGGTGAATCGGAGCTACAGATTTTCAAACCAGCTGAAGTGATAGAGGAGTGTTCCTGATGGAGTGCTAGAGGATCCAAACACAGTTTCATGAAAGTCAACTTTGGCACCGCAGGAAGGGTAATACCGTGAAAGAGTATTAGTGGATACATTATGGTTTGGAAATAGGTAAAAAGGTGAATCGGATCTACAGATTTTCAACCAGCTGAAATGATAGAGGAGGGTTCCTGTTGGAGTGCTAGAGGGTGAAAACAGTTTCATGAAAGTCAACTTTGGCACCCCAAGAAGGGTAATCCCGTGAAAGGATAATGGGGGATACATCATGGTTTGGAAATAGGTAAAAAAGTGAATCCGAGCTACGGCTCTTAAAACCAGCTGAAATGATAGAGGAGGGTTCTTTATGGAGTGCTAGAGGGTCCAAACAGTTTCGTGAAAGTCAACTTTGGCACCCCAGGAAGGGTAATTCTGTAAAAGGGTAGTAGTGGATACATCATGGCTAGTAAATAGGCATAAAGGTGAATCGGAGCTATAGGTTTTAAAACCACCTCAAATGATAGAGGAGGGTTCCTGATGGAGTGCTAGAGGGTGAAAACAGTTTCATGAAAGTCAACTTTGGCACCCCAGGAAGGGTAATCCCGTGAAAAAATAATGGGGGATACATCATGGTTTGGAAAAAGGTAAAAAAGTCAATAGGAGCTACGGCTCTTAAAAACAGCTGAAATGATAGAGGAGGGTTCCTGATGGAGTGCTAGAGGGTCCAAACACAGTTTCATGAAAGTCAACTTTGGCACCCCAGGAAGGGTAATCCCTTGAAAGGGTATTAGTGGATACATCATGGTTTGGAAATAGGCAAAAAGGTGAATCGGAGCTACAGATTTTCAAACCAGCTCAAATGATAGAGGAGGGTTCCTGATGGAGTGCTAGATTGTCCAAACACAGATTACTGAAAGTCAAGTTTGGCACCTCAGGAAGGGTAATCCCGTGAAAGGGTAATAGTGGATGCATCACTGTTTGGAAATAGGTAAAAAGGTGAATCGGATCAACAGCTCTTAAAACCAGCTCAAATGACAGAGGAGGGTTCCTAAAGGAGTGCTAGAGGGTCCAAACACAGTTTCGTGAAAGTCAACTTTGGCACCTCAGGAAGGGTAATCCCGTGAAAGGGTATTAGTGGATACATCATGGTTTGGAAATAGGTAAAAAGGTTAATCGGAGCTACAGCTCTTGAAACCAGCTCAAATCATAGAGGAGGGTTCCTAAAGGAGTGCTAGAGGGTCCAAACACGGTTTCGTGAAAGTCAACTTTGCCACCCCAGGAAGTGTAATCCTGTAAAAGGGGAATAGTGGATACATCATGGTTTGGAAATAGGTAAGAAAGTGAATCGGAGCTACATCTCTTAAAACCAACTGAAATGATAGAGGAGGGTTCCTGATGGAGTGCTAGAGGGTGAAAACACAGTTTCGTGAAAGTCAAGTTTGGCACCCCAGGAAGGGTAATCCCGTGAAAGGGTAGTAGTGGATACATCATGGTTTGGAAATAGGTAAAAAGGTGAATAGGAGCTACAGATTTTCATACCAACTGAAATGATAGAGGAGGGTTCCTGATGGAGTGCTAGAGGGTCCAAACACAGTTTCATGAAAGTCAAGTTTGGCACCCCAGGAAGGGTAATCCCGAGAAAGGGTATTAGTGGATACATCATGGTTTGGAAATAGGTAGAAAGGTGAATCGGAGCTACAGCTCTTAAAACCAGCTCAAATGATAGAGGAGGGTTGCTAAAGGAGTGCTAGAGGGTCCAAACACGGTTTCGTGAAGGTCAACTTTGCCACCCCAGGAAGGGTAATTCTGTGAAAGGGTGATAGTGGATACATCATGGTTTGGAAATAGGTAAAAAAGTGAATCGCAGCTACACATTTTCAAAGCAGCTGAAATGATAGAGGAGGGTTCCTGATGGAGTGCTAGAGGGTCCAAACACAGTTTCATGAAGGTCAACTTTGGCACCCCAGGAACGGTAATTCTGTGAAAGGGTATTAGTGGATACATCATGGTTTGAAAATAGGTAAAAAAGTGAATCGCAGCTACACATTTTTATACCAACTGAAATGATAGAGGAGGGTTCCTGATCGAGTGCTACAGGGTCAAAACACAGTTTCATGAAGGTCAAGTTTGGCACCCCAGGAAGGGTAATCCCGTGAAAGGGTAATAGTGGATACATCATGGTTTGGAAATAGGCAAAAATGTGAATCAGAGCTACAGATTTTCAAACCAGCTCAATTGATAGAGGAGGGTTCCTGATGGAGTGCTAGAGGGTCCAAACACAGTTTCGTGAAAGTCAACTTTGGCACAACAGGAACGGTAATTCTGTAAAAAGGTAATAGTGGATAAATCATGGTTAGCAAATACGCATAAAGGTGATTCGGAGCTAGAGGTTTTAAAACCAGCTGAAATGATAGAGGATTGTTCCTGATGGAGTGCTAGAGGGTGAAAACAGTTTCATGAAAGTCAACTTTGGCACCCCAGGAAGGGTAATTCCGTGAAAGGGTAATGGGGGATACATCATGGTTTGGAAATAGGTAAAAAGGTGAATCGGATCTACAGATTTTCAACCAGCTGAAATGATAGAGGAGGGTTCCTGATGGAGTGCTAGAGGGTGAAAACAGTTTCATGAAAGTCAACTTTGGCACCCCACGAAGGGTAATCCCGTGAAAAAATAATGGGGGATACATCATGGTTTGGAAATAGGTAAAAAGGTGAATCGGATCTACAGATTTTCAACCAGCTGAAATGATAGAGGAGGGCTCCTGATGGAGTGCTAGAGGGTGAAAACAGTTTCATGAAAGTCAACTTTGGTACGCCAGGAAGGGTAATCCCGTGAAAGGATAATGGGGGATACATCATGGTTTGGAAATAGGTAAAAAAGTCAATCGGAGCTACGGCTCTTAAAACCACGTGAAATGATAGAGGAGGGTTCCTGATGGAGTGCTAGAGGGTCCAGACACAGTTTCATGAAAGTCAACTTTGGCACCCCAGGAAGGGTAATCCCGAGAAAGGGTATTAGCGGATACATCATGGTTTGGAAATAGGTAAAAAGGTGAATCGGAGCTACAGATTTTCAAACGAGCTGAAATGATAGAGAAGGGTTCCTGATGGAGTGCTAGAGGGTCCAAACACAGTTTCGTGAAAGTCAACTTTGGCACAACAGGAACGGTAATTCTGTAAAAAGGTAATAGTGGATAGATCATGGTTAGCAAATACGCATAAAGGTGATTCGGAGCTAGAGGTTTTAAAACCAGCTGAAATGATAGAGGATTGTTCCTGATGGAGTGCTAGAGGGTGAAAACAGTTTCATGAAAGTCAACTTTGGCACCCCAGGAAGGGTAATTCCGTGAAAGGGTAATGGGGGATACATCATGGTTTGGAAATAAAGATAAAGGTTAATCGGAGCTATAGGTTGTCAAACCAGCTCAAATGATAGAGGAGGGTTCCTGATGGAGTGCTAGAGGGTCCAAACACAGTTTCATGAAAGTCAACTTTGGTACGCAAGGAAGGGTAAACAATTGAAATGGTAATAGGGGATACATCATGGTTGGCAAATAGGTAAAAAGGTGAATCGGAGCTACAGATTTTCAAACCAGCTGAAATGATAGAGGAGGGCTCCTGATGGAGTGCTAGAGGGTGAAAACAGTTTCATGAAAGTCAACTTTGGCACCCCAGGAAGGGTAATCCCGTGAAAGGATAATGGGGGATACATCATGGTTTGGAAATAGGTAAAAAAGTGAATCGGAGCTACGGCTCTTCAAACCAGCTGAAATGATAGAGGAGGGTCCCTGATGGAGTGCTAGAGGGTCTAAACACAGTTTCATGAAAGTCAACTTTGGCACCCCAGGATTGGTAATACCGTGAAAGGGTAATAGTGGATACATCATGGTTTGCAAATACGCATAAAGGTGAATCGGAGCTAGAGGTTTTAAAACCAGCTGAAATGATAGAGGATTGTTCATCATGGAGTGCTAGAGGGTGAAAACAGTTTCATGAAAGTCAACTTTGGCACCGCAGGAAGGGTAATACCGTGAAAGAGTATTAGTGGATACATCAGGGTTTGGAAATAGGTAAAAAGGTGAATCGGATCTACAGATTTTCAACCAGCTGAAATGATAGAGGAGGGTTCCTGATGGAGTGCTAGAGGTTGAAAACAGTTTCATGAAAGTCAACTTTGGCACCCCACGAAGGGTAATCCCGTGAAAAAATAATGGGGGATACATCATGGTTTGGAAATAGGTAAAAAGGTGAATCGGATCTACAGATTTTCAACCAGCTGAAATGATAGAGGAGGGTTCCTGATGGAGTGCTAGAGGGTGAAAACAGTTTCATGAAAGTCAACTTTGGTACGCCAGGAAGGGTAATCCCGTGAAAGGATAATGGGGGATACATCATGGTTTGGAAATAGGTAAAAAAGTCAATCGGAGCTACGGCTCTTAAAACCAGGTGAAATGATAGAGGAGGGTTCCTGATGGAGTGCTAGAGGGTCCAGACACAGTTTCATGAAAGTCAACTTTGGCACCCCAGGAAGGGTAATCCCGAGAAAGGGTATTAGCGGATACGTCATGGTTTGGAAATAGGTAAAAAGGTGAATCGGAGCTATAGATTTTCAAACGAGCTGAAATGATAGAGAAGGGTTCCTGATGGAGTGCTAGAGGGTCCAAACACAGTTTCGTGAAAGTCAACTTTGGCACAACAGGAACGGTAATTCTGTAAAAGGGTAATAGTGGATAGATCATGGTTAGCAAATACGCATAAAGGTGATTCGGAGCTAGAGGTTTTAAAACCAGCTGAAATGATAGAGGATTGTTCCTGATGGAGTGCTAGAGGGTGAAAACAGTTTCATGAAAGTCAACTTTGGCACCCCAGGAAGGGTAATTCCGTGAAAGGGTAATGGGGGATACATCATGGTTTGGAAATAAAGATAAAGGTTAATCGGAGATATAGGTTGTCAAACCAGCTCAAATGATAGAGGAGGGTTCCTGATGGAGTGCTAGAGGGTCCAAACACAGTTTCATGAAAGTCAACTTTGGTACGCAAGGAAGGGTAAACAATTGAAATGGTAATAGGGGATACATCATGGTTTGCAAATAGGTAAAAAGGTGAATCGGAGCTACAGAATTTCAAACCAGCTGAAATGATAGAGGAGGGCTCCTGATGGAGTGCTAGAGGGTCTAAACACAGTTTCATGAAAGTCAACTTTGGCACCCCAGGATTGGTAATACCGTGAAAGGGTAATAGTGGATACATCATGGTTTGTAAATGGGAAAAAAGGTGAATCGGAGCTACAGATTTTCAAACCAGCTGAAGTGATAGAGGAGTGTTCCTGATGGAGTGCTAGAGGATCCAAACACAGTTTCATGAAAGTCAACTTTGGCACCCCAGGAAGGGTAATACCGTGAAAGAGTATTAGTGGATACATCATGGTTTGGAAATAGGTAAAAAGGTGAATCGGATCTACAGATTTTCAACCAGCTGAAATGATAGAGGAGGGTTCCTGTTGGAGTGCTAGAGGGTGAAAACAGTTTCATGAAAGTCAACTTTGGCACCCCAAGAAGGGTAATCCCGTGAAAGGATAATGGGGGATACATCATGGTATGGAAATAGGTAAAAAAGTGAATCCGAGCTACGGCTCTTCAAACCAGCTGAAATGATAGAGGAGGGTCCCTGATGGAGTGCTAGAGGGTCTAAACACAGTTTCATGAAAGTCAACTTTGGCACCCCAGGATTGGTAATACCGTGAAAGGGTAATAGTGGATACATCATGGTTTGTAAATGGGAAAAAAGGTGAATCGGAGCTACAGATTTTCAAACCAGCTGAAGTGATAGAGGAGTGTTCCTGATGGAGTGCTAGAGGATCCAAACACAGTTTCATGAAAGTCAACTTTGGCACCCCAGGAAGGGTAATACCGTGAAAGAGTATTAGTGGATACATCATGGTTTGGAAATAGGTAAAAAGGTGAATCGGATCTACAGATTTTCAACCAGCTGAAATGATAGAGGAGGGTTCCTGTTGGAGTGCTAGAGGGTGAAAACAGTTTCATGAAAGTCAACTTTGGCACCCCAAGAAGGGTAATCCCGTGAAAGGATAATGGGGGATACATCATGGTATGGAAATAGGTAAAAAAGTGAATCCGAGCTACGGCTCTTAAAACCAGCTGAAATGATAGAGGAGGGTTCTTTATGGAGTGCTAGAGGGTCCAAACAGTTTCGTGAAAGTCAACTTTGGCACCCCAGGAAGGGTAATTCTGTAAAAGGGTAGTAGTGGATACATCATGGCTAGTAAATAGGCATAAAGGTGAATCGGAGCTATAGGTTTTAAAACCACCTCAAATGATAGAGGAGGGTTCCTGATGGAGTGCTAGAGGGTGAAAACAGTTTCATGAAAGTCAACTTTGGCACCCCAGGAAGGGTAATCCCGTGAAAAAATAATGGGGGATACATCATGGTTTGGAAAAAGGTAAAAAAGTCAATAGGAGCTACGGCTCTTAAAAACAGCTGAAATGATAGAGGAGGGTTCCTGATGGAGTGCTAGAGGGTCCAAACACAGTTTCATGAAAGTCAACTTTGGCACCCCAGGAAGGGTAATCCCTTGAAAGGGTATTAGTGGATACATCATGGTTTGGAAATAGGCAAAAAGGTGAATCGGAGCTACAGATTTTCAAACCAGCTCAAATGATAGAGGAGGGTTCCTGATGGAGTGCTAGATTGTCCAAACACAGATTACTGAAAGTCAAGTTTGGCACCTCAGGAAGGGTAATCCCGTGAAAGGGTAATAGTGGATGCATCACTGTTTGGAAATAGGTAAAAAGGTGAATCGGATCAACAGCTCTTAAAACCAGCTCAAATGACAGAGGAGGGTTCCTAAAGGAGTGCTAGAGGGTCCAAACACAGTTTCGTGAAAGTCAACTTTGGCACCTCAGGAAGGGTAATCCCGTGAAAGGGTATTAGTGGATACATCATGGTTTGGAAATAGGTAAAAAGGTTAATCGGAGCTACAGCTCTTGAAACCAGCTCAAATCATAGAGGAGGGTTCCTAAAGGAGTGCTAGAGGGTCCAAACACGGTTTCGTGAAAGTCAACTTTGCCACCCCAGGAAGTGTAATCCTGTAAAAGGGGAATAGTGGATACATCATGGTTTGGAAATAGGTAAGAAAGTGAATCGGAGCTACATCTCTTAAAACCAACTGAAATGATAGAGGAGGGTTCCTGATGGAGTGCTAGAGGGTCAAAACACAGTTTCGTGAAAGTCAAGTTTGGCACCCCAGGAAGGGTAATCCCGTGAAAGGGTAGTAGTGGATACATCATGGTTTGGAAATAGGTAAAAAGGTGAATAGGAGCTACAGATTTTCATACCAACTGAAATGATAGAGGAGGGTTCCTGATGGAGTGCTAGAGGGTCCAAACACAGTTTCATGAAAGTCAAGTTTGGCACCCCAGGAAGGGTAATCCCGAGAAAGGGTATTAGTGGATACATCATGGTTTGGAAATAGGTAGAAAGGTGAATCGGAGCTACAGCTCTTAAAACCAGCTCAAATGATAGAGGAGGGTTGCTAAAGGAGTGCTAGAGGGTCCAAACACGGTTTCGTGAAAGTCAACTTTGCCACCCCAGGAAGGGTAATTCTGTGAAAGGGTGATAGTGGATACATCATGGTTTGGAAATAGGTAAAAAAGTGAATCGCAGCTACACATTTTCAAAGCAGCTGAAATGATAGAGGAGGGTTCCTGATGGAGTGCTAGAGG
Organism: Haliotis asinina; assembly: GCF_037392515.1. Lineage (NCBI taxonomy): Eukaryota > Metazoa > Mollusca > Gastropoda > Lepetellida > Haliotidae > Haliotis > Haliotis asinina. Next base: position 28,486,977 of record NC_090295.1, read on the forward strand.
GTCCAAACACAGTTTCATGAAGGTCAACTTTGGCACCCCAGGAACGGTAATTCTGTGAAAGGGTATTAGTGGATACATCATGGTTTGAAAATAGGTAAAAAAGTGAATCGCAGCTACACATTTTTATACCAACTGAAATGATAGAGGAGGGTTCCTGATCGAGTGCTACAGGGTCAAAACACAGTTTCATGAAGGTCAAGTTTGGCACCCCAGGAAGGGTAATCCCGTGAAAGGGTAATAGTGGATACATCATGGTTTGGAAATAGGCAAAAATGTGAATCAGAGCTACAGATTTTCAAACCAGCTCAATTGATAGAGGAGGGTTCCTGATGGAGTGCTAGAGGGTCCAAACACAGTTTCATGAAAGTCAAGTTTGGCAATCCAGGAAATGTAAACCCGTGAAAGGGTATTAGTGGATACATCATGGTTTGGAAAAAGGCAAAAAGGTGAATCGCAGCTACAGATTTTCAAAGCAGCTCAAATGATAGAGGAGGGTTCCTGATGAAGTGCTAGAGGGTCCAAACACAGTTTCATGAAAGTCAACTTTGGCACCCCAGGAAGGGTAATCCCGTGAAAGGGTATTAGTGGATACATCATGGTTTGGAAATAGGTAAAAGGGTGAATCGAAGCTACAGCTCTTAAAACCAGCTCAAATGATAGAGGAGGGTTCCTAAAGGAGTGCTAGAGGGTCCAAACACAGTTTCGTGAAAGTCAACTTTGGCACCCCAGGAAGGGTATTCATGTGAAACGATGATAGTGGATACATCATGGTTTGGAAATAGGTAAGAAGGTGAATCGAAGCTACAGATTTTCACACCAACTGAAATGATAGAGGAGGGTTCCTGATGGAGTGCTAGAGGGTCCAAACACAGTTTCGTGAAAGTCAAGTTTGGCACCCCAGGAAGGGTAATCCCGTGAAAGGGTAATAGTGGATACATCATGGTTTGGAAATAGGTAAAAAAGTTAATCGGAGCTACAGCTCTTAAAACCACCTCAAATGACGGAGGAGGGTTCCTGATGGAGTGCTAGAGGGTCCAAACACAGTTTCGTGAAAGTCAAGTTTGGCACCCCAGGAAGGGAAATGCCGAGAAAGGGTAATAGTGGATACATCATGGTTTGAAAATTGGTAAAAAGGTAAATCGGAGCTACAGATTTTAAAACCAGCTCAAATGATGGAGGAGGGTTCCTGATGGAGTGCTAGAGGGTCAAAACACAGTTTCGTGAAAGTCAACTTTGGCACCAAAGGAAAGGTTATCCCGTGAGAGGGTAGTAGGGGATACATCATGGTTTGGAAATAGGTGAAGAGGTGAATCGGAGCTACAGATTTTCAAAGCAGCTGAAATGATAGAGGAGGGTTCCTGATGGAATGCTAGAGGGTCCAAACACAGTTTCGTGAAAGTCAACTTTGGCACCCCAGGAAGGGTAATCCCGTGAAAGGGTATTAGTGTATACATCATGGTTTGGAAATAGGCAAAAAAGTGAATCGGAGCTACAGATTTTCAAACCAGCTGAAATGATAGAGGAGGGTTCCTGATGGAGTGCTAGATTCTCCAAACACAGATTCGTGAAGTCAACTTTGGCACCCCAGGAAGTGTAATCCCGTGAAAGGGTAATAGTGAACACATCATGATATGTAAATATGTAAGAAAATGAATCGGAGCTACACCTCTTAAAACCACCTGATATGATAGAGGAGGGTTCCTGATGGAGTGCTAGAGGGTCCAAACACAGTTTCATGAAAGTCAACTTTGGCACCCCAGGAAGGGTAATCCCGTGAAAGGGTAATAGTGGATACATCATGGTTTGGAAATAGGTAAAAAAGTGAATCGCAGCTACAGCTCTTAAAACCACCTCAAATTACGGAGGAGGGTTCCTGATGGAGTGCTAGATAATCCAAACACAGTTTCGTGAAAGTCAACTTTGGCACCCCAGGAAGGGTAATCCCGTGAAAGGGTAATAGTGGATACATCATGGTTTGGAAATAGGTAAAAAAGTGAATCGGAGCTACAGCTCTTAAAACCACCTCAAATGACGGAGGAGGGTTCCTGATGGAGTGCTAGAGGGTCAAAACACAGTTTCGTGAAAGTCAAGTTTGGCACCCCAGGAAGGGTAATCCCTTGAAAGGGTAGTAGTGGATACATCATGGTTTGGAAATAGATAAAAAAGTGAATCGGAGCTACAGCTCTTAAAACCAGCTCAAATGATAGAGGAGGGTTCCTAAAGTACTGCTAAAGGGTCCAAACACAGTTTCGTGAAAGTCAACTTTGACACCACAGGAAGGGTAGTCCTGTGAAAGGGCATTAGTGGATACATCATGGTTTGGAAATAGGCAAAAAGGTGAATCGGAGCTACAGATTTTCAAACCAGCTGAAATGATAGATGAGGGTTCCTGATGGAGTGCTAGAGGGTCCAAACACAGTTTCGTGAAAGTCAATTTTAGCACCCCAGAAAGTGTAATCCCGTGAAAGGGTAATTGTGGATACATCATTTTTTGGAAATAGGTAAAAATGTGAATCGGAACTACAGCTCTTAAAACCAGCTCAAATGATAGAGGATTGTTCTTAAAGGAGTGCTAGAGGGTCAAAACACAGTTTCATGAAAGTCAACTTTGGCACCCCAGAAAGTGTAATCCCGTGAAAGTTTAATAGTTTGTAGATCATGGTTTGAAAATAGGTGAAAAGGTGATTTTGAGCTACAGGTTTTCAAACCAGCTGAAATGATAGAGGAGAGTTCCTGATGGAGTGCTAGAGGCTCAAAACACAGTTTCATGAAAGTCAACTTTGACACACCAGGAAGGGTAATCCCGTGAAAGGGTATTAGTGGATACACCATGGTTTGGAAATAGGTAAGAAGGTGAATCGGAGCTACAAATTTTCAAACCAGCTCAAATGATAGATAAGGGTTCCTGATGGAGTGCTTAAGGGTCAAAACACAGCTTCATGAAAGTCAACTTTGGCACCCCAGCAAGGGTAATCCCGTGAAAGGGTAATTGTGGATACATCATTTTTTGGAAAAATGTAAAAAGGTGAATCGGAGCTACAGCTCTCAAAACCAGCTCAAATGATAGATGAGGGTTCCTAAAGGAGTGCTAGAGGGTCAAAACACAGTTTCATGAAAGTCAACTTTGGCACCCCAGGAAGGGTAATCCCGTGAAAAAATAATGGGGGATACATCATGGTTTGGAAAAAGGTAAAAAAGTCAATAGGAGCTACGGCTCTTAAAAACAGCTGAAATGATAGAGGAGGGTTCCTGATGGAGTGCTAGAGGGTCCAAACACAGTTTCATGAAAGTCAACTTTGGCACCCCAGGAAGGGTAATCCCTTGAAAGGGTATTAGTGGATACATCATGGTTTGGAAATAGGCAAAAAGGTGAATCGGAGCTACAGATTTTCAAACCAGCTCAAATGATAGAGGAGGGTTCCTGATGGAGTGCTAGATTGTCCAAACACAGATTACTGAAAGTCAAGTTTGGCACCTCAGGAAGGGTAATCCCGTGAAAGGGTAATAGTGGATGCATCACTGTTTGGAAATAGGTAAAAAGGTGAATCGGATCAACAGCTCTTAAAACCAGCTCAAATGACAGAGGAGGGTTCCTAAAGGAGTGCTAGAGGGTCCAAACACAGTTTCGTGAAAGTCAACTTTGGCACCTCAGGAAGGGTAATCCCGTGAAAGGGTATTAGTGGATACATCATGGTTTGGAAATAGGTAAAAAGGTTAATCGGAGCTACAGCTCTTGAAACCAGCTCAAATCATAGAGGAGGGTTCCTAAAGGAGTGCTAGAGGGTCCAAACACGGTTTCGTGAAAGTCAACTTTGCCACCCCAGGAAGTGTAATCCTGTAAAAGGGGAATAGTGGATACATCATGGTTTGGAAATAGGTAAGAAAGTGAATCGGAGCTACATCTCTTAAAACCAACTGAAATGATAGAGGAGGGTTCCTGATGGAGTGCTAGAGGGTCAAAACACAGTTTCGTGAAAGTCAAGTTTGGCACCCCAGGAAGGGTAATCCCGTGAAAGGGTAGTAGTGGATACATCATGGTTTGGAAATAGGTAAAAAGGTGAATAGGAGCTACAGATTTTCATACCAACTGAAATGATAGAGGAGGGTTCCTGATGGAGTGCTAGAGGGTCCAAACACAGTTTCATGAAAGTCAAGTTTGGCACCCCAGGAAGGGTAATCCCGAGAAAGGGTATTAGTGGATACATCATGGTTTGGAAATAGGTAGAAAGGTGAATCGGAGCTACAGCTCTTAAAACCAGCTCAAATGATAGAGGAGGGTTGCTAAAGGAGTGCTAGAGGGTCCAAACACGGTTTCGTGAAAGTCAACTTTGCCACCCCAGGAAGGGTAATTCTGTGAAAGGGTGATAGTGGATACATCATGGTTTGGAAATAGGTAAAAAAGTGAATCGCAGCTACACATTTTCAAAGCAGCTGAAATGATAGAGGAGGGTTCCTGATGGAGTGCTAGAGGGTCCAAACACAGTTTCATGAAGGTCAACTTTGGCACCCCAGGAACGGTAATTCTGTGAAAGGGTATTAGTGGATACATCATGGTTTGAAAATAGGTAAAAAAGTGAATCGCAGCTACACATTTTTATACCAACTGAAATGATAGAGGAGGGTTCCTGATCGAGTGCTACAGGGTCAAAACACAGTTTCATGAAGGTCAAGTTTGGCACCCCAGGAAGGGTAATCCCGTGAAAGGGTAATAGTGGATACATCATGGTTTGGAAATAGGCAAAAATGTGAATCAGAGCTACAGATTTTCAAACCAGCTCAATTGATAGAGGAGGGTTCCTGATGGAGTGCTAGAGGGTCCAAACACAGTTTCATGAAAGTCAAGTTTGGCAATCCAGGAAATGTAAACCCGTGAAAGGGTATTAGTGGATACATCATGGTTTGGAAAAAGGCAAAAAGGTGAATCGCAGCTACAGATTTTCAAAGCAGCTCAAATGATAGAGGAGGGTTCCTGATGAAGTGCTAGAGGGTCCAAACACAGTTTCATGAAAGTCAACTTTGGCACCCCAGGAAGGGTAATCCCGTGAAAGGGTATTAGTGGATACATCATGGTTTGGAAATAGGTAAAAGGGTGAATCGAAGCTACAGCTCTTAAAACCAGCTCAAATGATAGAGGAGGGTTCCTAAAGGAGTGCTAGAGGGTCCAAACACAGTTTCGTGAAAGTCAACTTTGGCACCCCAGGAAGGGTATTCATGTGAAACGATGATAGTGGATACATCATGGTTTGGAAATAGGTAAGAAGGTGAATCGAAGCTACAGATTTTCACACCAACTGAAATGATAGAGGAGGGTTCCTGATGGAGTGCTAGAGGGTCCAAACACAGTTTCGTGAAAGTCAAGTTTGGCACCCCAGGAAGGGTAATCCCGTGAAAGGGTAATAGTGGATACATCATGGTTTGGAAAAAGGTAAAAAAGTTAATCGGAGCTACAGCTCTTAAAACCACCTCAAATGACGGAGGAGGGTTCCTGATGGAGTGCTAGAGGGTCCAAACACAGTTTCGTGAAAGTCAAGTTTGGCACCCCAGGAAGGGAAATGCCGAGAAAGGGTAATAGTGGATACATCATGGTTTGAAAATTGGTAAAAAGGTAAATCGGAGCTACAGATTTTAAAACCAGCTCAAATGATGGAGGAGGGTTCCTGATGGAGTGCTAGAGGGTCAAAACACAGTTTCGTGAAAGTCAACTTTGGCACCAAAGGAAAGGTTATCCCGTGAGAGGGTAGTAGGGGATACATCATGGTTTGGAAATAGGTGAAGAGGTGAATCGGAGCTACAGATTTTCAAAGCAGCTGAAATGATAGAGGAGGGTTCCTGATGGAATGCTAGAGGGTCCAAACACAGTTTCGTGAAAGTCAACTTTGGCACCCCAGGAAGGGTAATCCCGTGAAAGGGTATTAGTGTATACATCATGGTTTGGAAATAGGCAAAAAAGTGAATCGGAGCTACAGATTTTCAAACCAGCTGAAATGATAGAGGAGGGTTCCTGATGGAGTGCTAGATTCTCCAAACACAGATTCGTGAAGTCAACTTTGGCACCCCAGGAAGTGTAATCCCGTGAAAGGGTAATAGTGAACACATCATGGTATGGAAATATGTAAGAAAATGAATCGGAGCTACACCTCTTAAAACCACCTGATATGATAGAGGAGGGTTCCTGATGGAGTGCTAGAGGGTCCAAACACAGTTTCATGAAAGTCAACTTTGGCACCCCAGGAAGGGTAATCCCGTGAAAGGGTAATAGTGGATACATCATGGTTTGGAAATAGGTAAAAAAGTGAATCGCAGCTACAGCTCTTAAAACCACCTCAAATTACGGAGGAGGGTTCCTGATGGAGTGCTAGATAATCCAAACACAGTTTCGTGAAAGTCAACTTTGGCACCCCAGGAAGGGTAATCCCGTGAAAGGGTAATAGTGGATACATCATGGTTTGGAAATAGGTAAAAAAGTGAATCGGAGCTACAGCTCTTAAAACCACCTCAAATGACGGAGGAGGGTTCCTGATGGAGTGCTAGAGGGTCAAAACACAGTTTCGTGAAAGTCAAGTTTGGCACCCCAGGAAGGGTAATCCCTTGAAAGGGTAGTAGTGGATACATCATGGTTTGGAAATAGATAAAAAAGTGAATCGGAGCTACAGCTCTTAAAACCAGCTCAAATGATAGAGGAGGGTTCCTAAAGTACTGCTAAAGGGTCCAAACACAGTTTCGTGAAAGTCAACTTTGACACCACAGGAAGGGTAGTCCTGTGAAAGGGCATTAGTGGATACATCATGGTTTGGAAATATATCTGGCTAAAGGGTCAAAACACAGTTTCGTGAAAGTCAACTTTGACACCACAGGAAGGGTAATCCTGTGAAAGGGCATTAGTGGATACATCATGGTTTGGAAATAGGTAGAAAGGTGAATCGGAGCTACAGCTCTTAAAACCAGCTCAAATGATAGAGGAGGGTTGCTAAAGGAGTGCTAGAGGGTCCAAACACGGTTTCGTGAAAGTCAACTTTGCCACCCCAGGAAGGGTAATTCTGTGAAAGGGTGATAGTGGATACATCATGGTTTGGAAATAGGTAAAAAAGTGAATCGCAGCTACACATTTTCAAAGCAGCTGAAATGATAGAGGAGGGTTCCTGATGGAGTGCTAGAGGGTCCAAACACAGTTTCATGAAGGTCAACTTTGGCACCCCAGGAACGGTAATTCTGTGAAAGGGTATTAGTGGATACATCATGGTTTGAAAATAGGTAAAAAAGTGAATCGCAGCTACACATTTTTATACCAACTGAAATGATAGAGGAGGGTTCCTGATCGAGTGCTACAGGGTCAAAACACAGTTTCATGAAGGTCAAGTTTGGCACCCCAGGAAGGGTAATCCCGTGAAAGGGTAATAGTGGATACATCATGGTTTGGAAATAGGCAAAAATGTGAATCAGAGCTACAGATTTTCAAACCAGCTCAATTGATAGAGGAGGGTTCCTGATGGAGTGCTAGAGGGTCCAAACACAGTTTCATGAAAGTCAAGTTTGGCAATCCAGGAAATGTAAACCCGTGAAAGGGTATTAGTGGATACATCATGGTTTGGAAAAAGGCAAAAAGGTGAATCGCAGCTACAGATTTTCAAAGCAGCTCAAATGATAGAGGAGGGTTCCTGATGAAGTGCTAGAGGGTCCAAACACAGTTTCATGAAAGTCAACTTTGGCACCCCAGGAAGGGTAATCCCGTGAAAGGGTATTAGTGGATACATCATGGTTTGGAAATAGGTAAAAGGGTGAATCGAAGCTACAGCTCTTAAAACCAGCTCAAATGATAGAGGAGGGTTCCTAAAGGAGTGCTAGAGGGTCCAAACACAGTTTCGTGAAAGTCAACTTTGGCACCCCAGGAAGGGTATTCATGTGAAACGATGATAGTGGATACATCATGGTTTGGAAATAGGTAAGAAGGTGAATCGAAGCTACAGATTTTCACACCAACTGAAATGATAGAGGAGGGTTCCTGATGGAGTGCTAGAGGGTCCAAACACAGTTTCGTGAAAGTCAAGTTTGGCACCCCAGGAAGGGTAATCCCGTGAAAGGGTAATAGTGGATACATCATGGTTTGGAAAAAGGTAAAAAAGTTAATCGGAGCTACAGCTCTTAAAACCACCTCAAATGACGGAGGAGGGTTCCTGATGGAGTGCTAGAGGGTCCAAACACAGTTTCGTGAAAGTCAAGTTTGGCACCCCAGGAAGGGAAATGCCGAGAAAGGGTAATAGTGGATACATCATGGTTTGAAAATTGGTAAAAAGGTAAATCGGAGCTACAGATTTTAAAACCAGCTCAAATGATGGAGGAGGGTTCCTGATGGAGTGCTAGAGGGTCAAAACACAGTTTCGTGAAAGTCAACTTTGGCACCAAAGGAAAGGTTATCCCGTGAGAGGGTAGTAGGGGATACATCATGGTTTGGAAATAGGTGAAGAGGTGAATCGGAGCTACAGATTTTCAAAGCAGCTGAAATGATAGAGGAGGGTTCCTGATGGAATGCTAGAGGGTCTAAACACAGTTTCGTGAAAGTCAACTTTGGCACCCCAGGAAGGGTAATCCCGTGAAAGGGTATTAGTGTATACATCATGGTTTGGAAATAGGCAAAAAAGTGAATCGGAGCTACAGATTTTCAAACCAGCTGAAATGATAGAGGAGGGTTCCTGATGGAGTGCTAGATTCTCCAAACACAGATTCGTGAAGTCAACTTTGGCACCCCAGGAAGTGTAATCCCGTGAAAGGGTAATAGTGAACACATCATGGTATGGAAATATGTAAGAAAATGAATCGGAGCTACACCTCTTAAAACCACCTGATATGATAGAGGAGGGTTCCTGATGGAGTGCTAGAGGGTCCAAACACAGTTTCATGAAAGTCAACTTTGGCACCCCAGGAAGGGTAATCCCGTGAAAGGGTAATAGTGGATACATCATGGTTTGGAAATAGGTAAAAAAGTGAATCGCAGCTACAGCTCTTAAAACCACCTCAAATTACGGAGGAGGGTTCCTGATGGAGTGCTAGATAATCCAAACACAGTTTCGTGAAAGTCAACTTTGGCACCCCAGGAAGGGTAATCCCGTGAAAGGGTAATAGTGGATACATCATGGTTTGGAAATAGGTAAAAAAGTGAATCGGAGCTACAGCTCTTAAAACCACCTCAAATGACGGAGGAGGGTTCCTGATGGAGTGCTAGAGGGTCAAAACACAGTTTCGTGAAAGTCAAGTTTGGCACCCCAGGAAGGGTAATCCCTTGAAAGGGTAGTAGTGGATACATCATGGTTTGGAAATAGATAAAAAAGTGAATCGGAGCTACAGCTCTTAAAACCAGCTCAAATGATAGAGGAGGGTTCCTAAAGTACTGCTAAAGGGTCCAAACACAGTTTCGTGAAAGTCAACTTTGACACCACAGGAAGGGTAGTCCTGTGAAAGGGCATTAGTGGATACATCATGGTTTGGAAATATATCTGGCTAAAGGGTCAAAACACAGTTTCGTGAAAGTCAACTTTGACACCACAGGAAGGGTAATCCTGTGAAAGGGCATTAGTGGATACATCATGTTTTGGAAATAGGCAAAAAGGTGAATCGGAGCTACAGATTTTCAAACCAGCTGAAATGATAGATGAGGGTTCCTGATGGAGTGCTAGAGGGTCCAAACACAGTTTCGTGAAAGTCAATTTTAGCACCCCAGAAAGTGTAATCCCGTGAAAGGGTAATTGTGGATACATCATTTTTTGGAAATAGGTAAAAATGTGAATCGGAACTACAGCTCTTAAAACCAGCTCAAATGATAGAGGATTGTTCTTAAAGGAGTGCTAGAGGGTCAAAACACAGTTTCATGAAAGTCAACTTTGGCACCCCAGAAAGTGTAATCCCGTGAAAGTTTAATAGTTTGTAGATCATGGTTTGAAAATAGGTGAAAAGGTGATTTTGAGCTACAGGTTTTCAAACCAGCTGAAATGATAGAGGAGAGTTCCTGATGGAGTGCTAGAGGCTCAAAACACAGTTTCATGAAAGTCAACTTTGACACACCAGGAAGGGTAATCCTGTGAAAGGGTATTAGTGGATACACCATGGTTTGGAAATAGGTAAGAAGGTGAATCGGAGCTACAAATTTTCAAACCAGCTCAAATGATAGATAAGGGTTCCTGATGGAGTGCTTAAGGGTCAAAACACAGCTTCATGAAAGTCAACTTTGGCACCCCAGGAAGGGTAATCCCGTGAAAGGGTAATTGTGGATACATCATTTTTTGGAAAAATGTAAAAAGGTGAATCGGAGCTACAGCTCTCAAAACCAGCTCAAATGATAGATGAGGGTTCCTAAAGGAGTGCTAGAGGGTCAAAACACAGTTTCGTGAAAGTCAACTTTGACACCCCAGGAAGGGTAATCCCGTGAAAGGGTAATAGTGGATACATCATGGTTTGGAAATAGGTAAAAAGGTGAATCGGAGCTACAAATTTTCAAACCAGCTCAAATGATAGGTGAGGGTTCCTGATGGAGTGCTAGAGGGTCAAAACACAGTTTCATGAAGGTCAACTTTGGCACCCCAGGAAGGGTAATCCCGTGAAAGGGTAATAGTGGATACATCATTTTTTGGAAATAGGTAAAAAGGTGAATCGGAGCTACAGCTCTTAAAACCAGCTCAAATGATAGATGAGGGTTCCTGATAGAGTGCTAGAGGGTCCAAACACAGTTTCGTGAAAGTCAACTTTGGCACCCCAGAAAGTGTAGTCCCGTGAAAGTTTAATAGTTTGTAGATCATGGTTTGGAAATAGGTGAAAAGGTGACTTGGAGCTACAGATTTTCACACCAACTGAAATGATAGAGGAGGGTTCCTGATGGACTGCTAGAGGGTCAAAACACAGCTTCATGAAAGTCAACTTTGACACCCCATGAAGGGTAATCCTGTGAAAGGGTATTAGTGGATACATCATGGTTTGGAAATAGGCAAAAAGGTGAATCGGAGCTACAGATTTTCAAACCAGCTGAAATGATAGATGAGGGTTCCTGATGGAGTGCTAGAGGGTCCAAACACAGTTTCGTGAAAGTAAACTTTAGCACCACAGGAAGGGTATTCCCGTGAAGGGTGATAGGGGATACATCATCGTTTGGATATAGGCATAAAGGTGAATCGGAGGTACAGATTTTCAAACCAGCTCAAATGATAGAGGAGGGTTCCTGATGGAGTGCTAGAAGGTCCAAACACAGTTTCGTGAAAGTCAACTTTTACACCCCAGGAAGGGTAATCCCGTGAAAGGGTAATAGGGGATACATCATCGTTTCGATATAGGCGTAAAGGTGAATCGGATTTACAGATTTTCAAACCAGCTCAAATGATAGATGAGGGTTCCTGATGGAGTGCTAGAGGGTCAAAACACAGTTTCGTGAAAGTCAACTTTGGCACCCCAGGAAGGGTAATCCCGTGAAAGGGTAATAGTGGATACATCATGGTTTGGAAATAGGTAAAAAGGTCAATCGGAGCTACAGCTCTTAAAACCAGCTGAAATGATGGAGGAGGGTTCCTGATGGAGTGCTAGATTGTCCAAACACAGTTTCATGAAAGTCAACTTTGGCACCCCAGGAAGGGTAATCCCGTGAAAGGGTAAAAGGGGATACATCATCGTTTGGATATAGGCATAAAGGTGAATCGGAGCCACAGGTTTTCAAACCAGCTGAAATGATAAAGTAGAGTTCCTGATGGAGTGCTAGAGGCTCAAAACACAGTTTCATGAAAGTCAACTTTGGCACCCCAGGAAGGGTAATCCCGTGAAAGGGTAATAGTGGATACATCATTTTTTGGAAATAAGTAAAAAGGTGAATCGGAGCTACAACTCTTAAAACGAGCTCAAATGATAGATGAGGGATCCTCATGGAGTGCTAGAAGGTCAAAACACAGTTTCATGAAAGTCAACTTTGGCACCCCAGGAAGGGTAATCCCGTGAAAGGGTAATAGTGGATACATCATTTTTTGGAAATAAGTAAAAAGGTGAATCGGAGCTACAACTCTTAAAAGGAGCTCAAATGATAGATGAGGGATCCTCATGGAGTGCTAGAAGGTCAAAACACAGTTTCGTGAAAGTCAACTTTGATACCCCAGGAAGGGTAATCCCGTGAAATGGTATTAGTGGATACATCATGGTTTGGAAATAGGCAAAAAGGTGAATCGGAGCTACAGATTTTCAAACCAGCTGAAATGATAGAGGAGGGTTCCTGATGGAGTGCTAGAGTGTCCAAACACAGTTTCGTGAATGTAAACTTTAGCACCACAGGAAGGGTAATCCCGTGAAAGGGTAATAGGGGATACATCATCGTTTCGATATAGGCATAAAGGTGAATAGGAGGTACAGATTTTCAAACCAGCTCAAATGATAGAGGAGCGTTCCTGATGGAGTGCTAGAGGGTCAAAACACAGTTTTGTGAAAGTCAACTTTGGCACCCCAGGAAGGGTAATCCCGTGAAAGGGTAATAGTGGATACATCATTTTTTGGAAATAGGTAAAAAGGTGAATCGGAGCTACAGCTCTTAAAACCAGCTCAAATGATAGAGGATGGCTCCTGATGGAGTGCTAGAGGGCCAAAACACCGTTTCATGAAAGTCAACTTTTGCACCCCAGGAAGGGTAATCCCGTGAAAGGGTAATAGTGGATATATCATTTTTTGGAAATAGGTAAAAAGGTGAATCGGAGCTACAGCTCTTAAAACCAGCTCAAATGATAGAGGAGGGTTCCTAAAGGAGTGCTAGAGGGTCAAAACACAGTTTCGTGAAAGTCAATTTTGACACCCCAGGAAGGGTAATTCCGTGAAAGGGTAAAACGGGATACATCATCGTTTGGATATAGGCATAAAGGTGAATCGGAGCTACAGGTTTTCAAACCAGCTGAAATGATAGAGGAGAGTTCCTGATGGAGTGCTAGAGGCTCAAAACACAGTTTCATGAAAGTCAACTTTGGCACCCCAGAAAGTGTAATCCCGTGAAAGTTTAATAGTTTGTAGATCATGGTTTGGAAATAGGTGAAAAGGTGATTTGGAGCTACAGGTTTTCAAACCAGCTGAAATGATAGAGGAGAGTTCCTGATGGAGTGCTAGAGGGTCCAAACACAGTTTCATGAAAGTCAACTTTGGCACCCCAGGAAGGGTAATCCCGTGAAAGGGTATTAGTGGATACATCATGGTTTGGAAATAGGCAAAAAGGTGAATCGGAGCTACAGATTTTCAAACCAGCTCAAATGATAGAGGAGGGTTCCTGATGGAGTGCTAGATTGTCCAAACACAGATTACTGAAAGTCAAGTTTGGCACCTCAGGAAGGGTAATCCCGTGGAAGGGTAATAGTGGATGCATCACTGTTTGGAAATAGGTAAAAAGGTGAATCGGATCAACAGTTCTTAAAACCAGCTCAAATGACGGAGGAGGGTTCCTAAAGGAGTGCTAGAGGGTCCAAACACAGTTTCGTGAAAGTCAACTTTGGCACCTCAGGAAGGGTAATCCCGTGAAAGGGTATTAGTGGATACATCATGGTTTGGAAATAGGTAAAAAGGTTAATCGGAGCTACAGCTCTTGAAACCAGCTCAAATCATAGAGGAGGGTTCCTAAAGGAGTGCTAGAGGGTCCAAACACGGTTTCGTGAAAGTCAACTTTGCCACCCCAGGAAGTGTAATCCTGTAAAAGGGGAATAGTGGATACATCATGGTTTGGAAATAGGTAAGAAAGTGAATCGGAGCTACATCTCTTAAAACCAACTGAAATGATAGAGGAGGGTTCCTGATGGAGTGCTAGAGGGTCAAAACACAGTTTCGTGAAAGTCAAGTTTGGCACCCCAGGAAGGGTAATCCCGTGAAAGGGTAGTAGTGGATACATCATGGTTTGGAAATAGGTAAAAAGGTGAATAGGAGCTACAGATTTTCATACCAACTGAAATGATAGAGGAGGGTTCCTGATGGAGTGCTAGAGGGTCCAAACACAGTTTCATGAAAGTCAAGTTTGGCACCCCAGGAAGGGTAATCCTGTGAAAGGGTATTAGTGGATACATCATGGTTTGGAAATAGGTAGAAAGGTGAATCGGAGCTACAGCTCTTAAAACCAGCTCAAATGATAGAGGAGGGTTGCTAAAGGAGTGCTAGAGGGTCCAAACACGGTTTCGTGAAAGTCAACTTTGCCACCCCAGGAAGGGTAGTTCTGTGAAAGGGTGATAGTGGATACATCATGGTTTGGAAATAGGTAAAAAAGTGAATCGCAGCTACACATTTTCAAAGCAGCTGAAATGATAGAGGAGGGTTCCTGATGGAGTGCTAGAGGGTCCAAACACAGTTTCATGAAGGTCAACTTTGGCACCCCATGAACGGTAATTCTGTGAAAGGGTATTAGTGGATACATCATGGTTTGAAAATAGGTAAAAAAGTGAATCGCAGCTACACATTTTTATACCAACTGAAATGATAGAGGAGGGTTCCTGATCGAGTGCTACAGGGTCAAAACACAGTTTCATGAAGGTCAAGTTTGGCACCCCAGGAAGGGTAATCCCGTGAAAGGGTAATAGTGGATACATCATGGTTTGGAAATAGGCAAAAATGTGAATCAGAGCTACAGATTTTCAAACCAGCTCAATTGATAGAGGAGGGTTCCTGATGGAGTGCTAGAGGGTCCAAACACAGTTTCATGAAAGTCAAGTTTGGCAATCCAGGAAATGTAAACCCGTGAAAGGGTATTAGTGGATACATCATGGTTTGGAAAAAGGCAAAAAGGTGAATCGCACCTACAGATTTTCAAAGCAGCTCAAATGATAGAGGAGGGTTCCTGATGAAGTGCTAGAGGGTCCAAACACAGTTTCGTGAAAGTCAACTTTGGCACCCCAGGAAGGGTAATCCCGTGAAAGGGTATTAGTGGATACATCATGGTTTGGAAATAGGTAAAAGGGTGAATCGAAGCTACAGCTCTTAAAACCAGCTCAAATGATAGAGGAGGGTTCCTAAAGGAGTGCTAGAGGGTCCAAACACAGTTTCGTGAAAGTCAACTTTGGCACCCCAGGAATGGTATTCATGTGAAACGATGATAGTGGATACATCATGGTTTGGAAATAGGTAAGAAGGTGAATCGAAGCTACAGATTTTCACACCAACTGAAATGATAGAGGAGGGTTCCTGATGGAGTGCTAGAGGGTCCAAACACAGTTTCGTGAAAGTCAAGTTTGGCACCCCAGGAAGGGTAATCCCGTGAAAGGGTAATAGTGGATACATCATGGTTTGGAAATAGGTAAAAAAGTTAATCGGAGCTACAGCTCTTAAAACCACCTCAAATGACGGAGGAGGGTTCCTGATGGAGTGCTAGAGGGTCCAAACACAGTTTCGTGAAAGTCAAGTTTGGCACCCCAAGAAGGGAAATGCCGAGAAAGGGTAATAGTGGATACATCATGGTTTGAAAATTGGTAAAAAGGTAAATCGGAGCTACAGATTTTAAAACCAGCTCAAATGATGGAGGAGGGTTCCTGATGGAGTGCTAGAGGGTCAAAACACAGTTTCGTGAAAGTCAACTTTGGCACCAAAGGAAAGGTTATCCCGTGAGAGGGTAGTAGGGGATACATCATGGTTTGGAAATAGGTGAAGAGGTGAATCGGAGCTACAGATTTTCAAAGCAGCTGAAATGATAGAGGAGGGTTCCTGATGGAATGCTAGAGGGTCCAAACACAGTTTCGTGAAAGTCAACTTTGGCACCCCAGGAAGGGTAATCCCGTGTAAGGGTATTAGTGTATACATCATGGTTTGGAAATAGGCAAAAAAGTGAATCGGAGCTACAGATTTTCAAACCAGCTGAAATGATAGAGGAGGGTTCCTGATGGAGTGCTAGATTCTCCAAACACAGATTCGTGAAGTCAACTTTGGCACCCCAGGAAGTGTAATCCCGTGAAAGGGTAATAGTGAACACATCATGGTATGGAAATATGTAAGAAAATGAATCGGAGCTACACCTCTTAAAACCACCTGATATGATAGAGGAGGGTTCCTGATGGAGTGCTAGAGGGTCCAAACACAGTTTCATGAAAGTCAACTTTGGCACCCCAGGAAGGGTAATCCCGTGAAAGGGTAATAGTGGATACATCATGGTTTGGAAATAGGTAAAAAAGTGAATCGCAGCTACAGCTCTTAAAACCACCTCAAATTACGGAGGAGGGTTCCTGATGGAGTGCTAGATAATCCAAACACAGTTTCGTGAAAGTCAACTTTGGCACCCCAGGAAGGGTAATCCCGTGAAAGGGTAATAGTGGATACATCATGGTTTGGAAATAGGTAAAAAAGTGAATCGGAGCTACAGCTCTTAAAACCACCTCAAATGACGGAGGAGGGTTCCTGATGGAGTGCTAGAGGGTCAAAACACAGTTTCGTGAAAGTCAAGTTTGGCACCCCAGGAAGGGTAATCCCTTGAAAGGGTAGTAGTGGATACATCATGGTTTGGAAATAGATAAAAAAGTGAATCGGAGCTACAGCTCTTAAAACCAGCTCAAATGATAGAGGAGGGTTCCTAAAGTACTGCTAAAGGGTCCAAACACAGTTTCGTGAAAGTCAACTTTGACACCACAGGAAGGGTAGTCCTGTGAAAGGGCATTAGTGGATACATCATGGTTTGGAAATATATCTGGCTAAAGGGTCAAAACACAGTTTCGTGAAAGTCAACTTTGACACCACAGGAAGGGTAATCCTGTGAAAGGGCATTAGTGGATACATCATGTTTTGGAAATAGGCAAAAAGGTGAATCGGAGCTACAGATTTTCAAACCAGCTGAAATGATAGATGAGGGTTCCTGATGGAGTGCTAGAGGGTCCAAACACAGTTTCGTGAAAGTCAATTTTAGCACCCCAGAAAGTGTAATCCCGTGAAAGGGTAATTGTGGATACATCATTTTTTGGAAATAGGTAAAAATGTGAATCGGAACTACAGCTCTTAAAACCAGCTCAAATGATAGAGGATTGTTTCTAAAGGAGTGCTAGAGGGTCAAAACACAGTTTCATGAAAGTCAACTTTGGCACCCCAGAAAGTGTAATCCCGTGAAAGTTTAATAGTTTGTAGATCATGGTTTGAAAATAGGTGAAAAGGTGATTTTGAGCTACAGGTTTTCAAACCAGCTGAAATGATAGAGGAGAGTTCCTGATGGAGTGCTAGAGGCTCAAAACACAGTTTCATGAAAGTCAACTTTGACACACCAGGAAGGGTAATCCCGTGAAAGGGTATTAGTGGATACACCATGGTTTGGAAATAGGTAAGAAGGTGAATCGGAGCTACAAATTTTCAAACCAGCTCAAATGATAGATAAGGGTTCCTGATGGAGTGCTTAAGGGTCAAAACACAGCTTCATGAAAGTCAACTTTGGCACCCCAGGAAGGGTAATCCCGTGAAAGGGTAATTGTGGATACATCATTTTTTGGAAAAATGTAAAAAGGTGAATCGGAGCTACAGCTCTCAAAACCAGCTCAAATGATAGATGAGGGTTCCTAAAGGAGTGCTAGAGGGTCAAAACACAGTTTCGTGAAAGTCAACTTTGACACCCCAGGAAGGGTAATCCCGTGAAAGGGTAATAGTGGATACATCATGGTTTGGAAATAGGTAAAAAGGTGAATCGGAGCTACAAATTTTCAAACCAGCTCAAATGATAGGTGAGGGTTCCTGATGGAGTGCTAGAGGGTCAAAACACAGTTTCATGAAGGTCAACTTTGGCACCCCAGGAAGGGTAATCCCGTGAAAGGGTAATAGTGGATACATCATTTTTTGGAAATAGGTAAAAAGGTGAATCGGAGCTACAGCTCTAAAAACCAGCTCAAATGATAGATGAGGGTTCCTGATAGAGTGCTAGAGGGTCAAAACACAGTTTCGTGAAAGTCAACTTTGGCACCCCAGAAAGTGTAGTCCCGTGAAAGTTTAATAGTTTGTAGATCATGGTTTGGAAATAGGTGAAAAGGTGACTTGGAGCTACAGATTTTCACACCAACTGAAATGATAGAGGAGGGTTCCTGATGGACTGCTAGAGGGTCAAAACACAGTTTCATGAAAGTCAACTTTGACACCCCATGAAGGGTAATCCTGTGAAAGGGTATTAGTGGATACATCATGGTTTGGAAATAGGCAAAAAGGTGAATCGGAGCTACAGATTTTCAAACCAGCTGAAATGATAGATGAGGGTTCCTGATGGAGTGCTAGAGGGTCCAAACACAGTTTCGTGAAAGTAAACTTTAGCACCACAGGAAGGGTATTCCCGTGAAGGGTGATAGGGGATACATCATCGTTTGGATATAGGCATAAAGGTGAATCGGAGGTACAGATTTTCAAACCAGCTCAAATGATAGAGGAGGGTTCCTGATGGAGTGCTAGAAGGTCCAAACACAGTTTCGTGAAAGTCAACTTTTACACCCCAGGAAGGGTAATCCCGTGAAAGGGTAATAGGGGATACATCATCGTTTCGATATAGGCGTAAAGGTGAATCGGATTTACAGATTTTCAAACCAGCTCAAATGATAGATGAGGGTTCCTGATGGAGTGCTAGAGGGTCAAAACACAGTTTCGTGAAAGTCAACTTTGGCACCCCAGGAAGGGTAATCCCGTGAAAGGGTAATAGTGGATACATCATGGTTTGGAAATAGGTAAAAAGGTCAATCGGAGCTACAGCTCTTAAAACCAGCTGAAATGATGGAGTAGGGTTCCTGATGGAGTGCTAGATTGTCCAAACACAGTTTCATGAAAGTCAACTTTGCCACCCCAGGAAGGGTAATCCCGTGAAAGGGTAAAAGGGGATACATCATCGTTTGGATATAGGCATAAAGGTGAATCGGAGCCACAGGTTTTCAAACCAGCTGAAATGATAAAGTAGAGTTCCTGATGGAGTGCTAGAGGCTCAAAACACAGTTTCATGAAAGTCAACTTTGGCACCCCAGGAAGGGTAATCCCGTGAAAGGGTAATAGTGGATACATCATTTTTTGGAAATAAGTAAAAAGGTGAATCGGAGCTACAACTCTTAAAACGAGCTCAAATGATAGATGAGGGATCCTCATGGAGTGCTAGAAGGTCAAAACACAGTTTCATGAAAGTCAACTTTGGCACCCCAGGAAGGGTAATCCCGTGAAAGGGTAATAGTGGATACATCATTTTTTGGAAATAAGTAAAAAGGTGAATCGGAGCTACAACTCTTAAAACGAGCTCAAATGATAGATGAGGGATCCTCATGGAGTGCTAGAAGGTCAAAACACAGTTTCGTGAAAGTCAACTTTGATACCCCAGGAAGGGTAATCCCGTGAAATGGTATTAGTGGATACATCATGGTTTGGAAATAGGCAAAAAGGTGAATCGGAGCTACAGATTTTCAAACCAGCTGAAATGATAGAGGAGGGTTCCTGATGGAGTGCTAGAGTGTCCAAACACAGTTTCGTGAATGTAAACTTTAGCACCACAGGAAGGGTAATCCCGTGAAAGGGTAATAGGGGATACATCATCGTTTCGATATAGGCATAAAGGTGAATAGGAGGTACAGATTTTCAAACCAGCTCAAATGATAGAGGAGCGTTCCTGATGGAGTGCTAGAGGGTCAAAACACAGTTTTGTGAAAGTCAACTTTGGCACCCCAGGAAGGGTAATCCCGTGAAAGGGTAATAGTGGATACATCATTTTTTGGAAATAGGTAAAAAGGTGAATCGGAGCTACAGCTCTTAAAACCAGCTCAAATGATAGAGGATGGCTCCTGATGGAGTGCTAGAGGGCCAAAACACCGTTTCATGAAAGTCAACTTTTGCACCCCAGGAAGGGTAATCCCGTGAAAGGGTAATAGTGGATATATCATTTTTTGGAAATAGGTAAAAAGGTGAATCGGAGCTACAGCTCTTAAAACCAGCTCAAATGATAGAGGAGGGTTCCTAAAGGAGTGCTAGAGGGTCAAAACACAGTTTCGTGAAAGTCAATTTTGACACCCCAGGAAGGGTAATTCCGTGAAAGGGTAAAACGGGATACATCATCGTTTGGATATAGGCATAAAGGTGAATCGGAGCTACAGGTTTTCAAACCAGCTGAAATGATAGAGGAGAGTTCCTGATGGAGTGCTAGAGGCTCAAAACACAGTTTCATGAAAGTCAACTTTGGCACCCCAGAAAGTGTAATCCCGTGAAAGTTTAATAGTTTGTAGATCATGGTTTGGAAATAGGTGAAAAGGTGATTTGGAGCTACAGGTTTTCAAACCAGCTGAAATGATAGAGGAGAGTTCCTGATGGAGTGCTAGAGGGTCCAAACACAGTTTCATGAAAGTCAACTTTGGCACCCCAGGAAGGGTAATCCTGTGAAAGGGTAATAGTGGATACATCATTTTTTGAAAATAGGTAAAAAGGTGAATCGGAGCTACAGCTCTTAAAACCAGCTCAAATGATAGAGGAGGGTTCCTAAAGGAGTGCTAGAGGGTCAAAACACAGTTTCGTGAAAGTCAACTTTGACACCCCAGATAGGGTAATCCTGTGAAAGGGCATTAGTGGATACATCATGGTTTGGAAATAGGCAAAAAGGTGAATCGGAGCTACAGATTTTCAAACCAGCTGAAATGATAGATGAGGGTTCCTGATGGAGTGCTAGAGGGTCCAAACACAGTTTCGTGAAAGTAAACTTTAGCACCACAGGAAGGGTATTCCCGTGAAGGGTGATAGGGGATACATCATCGTTTGGATATAGGCATAAAGGTGAATCGGAGGTACAGATTTTCAAACCAGCTCAAATGATAGATGAGGGTTCCTGATGGAGTGCTAGAGGGTCCAAACACAGTTTCGTGAAAGTCAACTTTTACACCCCAGGAAGGGTAATCCCGTGAAAGGGTAATAGTGGATACATCATGGTTTGGAAATAGGTAAAAAGGTCAATCGGAGCTACAGCTCTTAAAACCAGCTGAAATGATGGAGGAGGGTTCCTGATGGAGTGGTAGAGGGTCCAAACACAGTTTCATGAAAGTCAACTTTGGCACCCCAGGAAGGGTAATCCCGTGAAAGGGTAAAAGGGGATACATCATCGTTTGGATATAGGCATAAAGGTGAATCGGAGCCACAGGTTTTCAAACCAGCTGAAATGATAAAGTAGAGTTCCTGATGGAGTGCTAGAGGCTCAAAACACAGTTTCATGAAAGTCAACTTTGGCACCCCAGGAAGGGTAATCCCGTGAAAGGGTAATAGTGGATACATCATTTTTTGGAAATAAGTAAAAAGGTGAATCGGAGCTACAACTCTTAAAACGAGCTCAAATGATAGATGAGGGATCCTCATGGAGTGCTAGAAGGTCAAAACACAGTTTCATGAAAGTCAACTTTGGCACCCCAGGAAGGGTAATCCCGTGAAAGGGTAATAGTGGATACATCATTTTTTGGAAATAAGTAAAAAGGTGAATCGGAGCTACAACTCTTAAAACGAGCTCAAATGATAGATGAGGGATCCTCATGGAGTGCTAGAAGGTCAAAACACAGTTTCGTGAAAGTCAACTTTGATACCCCAGGAAGGGTAATCCCGTGAAATGGTATTAGTGGATACATCATGGTTTGGAAATAGGCAAAAAGGTGAATCGGAGCTACAGATTTTCAAACCAGCTGAAATGATAGAGGAGGGTTCCTGATGGAGTGCTAGAGTGTCCAAACACAGTTTCGTGAATGTAAACTTTAGCACCACAGGAAGGGTAATCCCGTGAAAGGGTAATAGGGGATACATCATCGTTTCGATATAGGCATAAAGGTGAATCGGAGGTACAGATTTTCAAACCAGCTCAAATGATAGAGGAGGGTTCCTAAAGGAGTGCTAGAGGGTCAAAACACAGTTTCGTGAAAGTCAATTTTGACACCCCAGGAAGGGTAATTCCGTGAAAGGGTAAAACGGGATACATCATCGTTTGGATATAGGCATAAAGGTGAATCGGAGCTACAGGTTTTCAAACCAGCTGAAATGATAGATGAGGGTTCCTGATGGAGTGCTAGAGGGTCCAAACACAGTTTCGTGAAAGTAAACTTTAGCACCACAGGAAGGGTATTCCCGTGAAGGGTGATAGGGGATACATCATCGTTTGGATATAGGCATAAAGGTGAATCGGAGGTACAGATTTTCAAACCAGCTCAAATGATAGATGAGGGTTCCTGATGGAGTGCTAGAGGGTCCAAACACAGTTTCGTGAAAGTCAACTTTTACACCCCAGGAAGGGTAATCCCGTGAAAGGGTAATAGTGGATACATCATGGTTTGGAAATAGGTAAAAAGGTCAATCGGAGCTACAGCTCTTAAAACCAGCTGAAATGATGGAGGAGGGTTCCTGATGGAGTGGTAGAGGGTCCAAACACAGTTTCATGAAAGTCAACTTTGGCACCCCAGGAAGGGTAATCCCGTGAAAGGGTAAAAGGGGATACATCATCGTTTGGATATAGGCATAAAGGTGAATCGGAGCCACAGGTTTTCAAACCAGCTGAAATGATAAAGTAGAGTTCCTGATGGAGTGCTAGAGGCTCAAAACACAGTTTCATGAAAGTCAACTTTGGCACCCCAGGAAGGGTAATCCCGTGAAAGGGTAATAGTGGATACATCATTTTTTGGAAATAAGTAAAAAGGTGAATCGGAGCTACAACTCTTAAAACGAGCTCAAATGATAGATGAGGGATCCTCATGGAGTGCTAGAAGGTCAAAACACAGTTTCATGAAAGTCAACTTTGGCACCCCAGGAAGGGTAATCCCGTGAAAGGGTAATAGTGGATACATCATTTTTTGGAAATAAGTAAAAAGGTGAATCGGAGCTACAACTCTTAAAACGAGCTCAAATGATAGATGAGGGATCCTCATGGAGTGCTAGAAGGTCAAAACACAGTTTCGTGAAAGTCAACTTTGATACCCCAGGAAGGGTAATCCCGTGAAATGGTATTAGTGGATACATCATGGTTTGGAAATAGGCAAAAAGGTGAATCGGAGCTACAGATTTTCAAACCAGCTGAAATGATAGAGGAGGGTTCCTGATGGAGTGCTAGAGTGTCCAAACACAGTTTCGTGAATGTAAACTTTAGCACCACAGGAAGGGTAATCCCGTGAAAGGGTAATAGGGGATACATCATCGTTTCGATATAGGCATAAAGGTGAATCGGAGGTACAGATTTTCAAACCAGCTCAAATGATAGAGGAGGGTTCCTAAAGGAGTGCTAGAGGGTCAAAACACAGTTTCGTGAAAGTCAATTTTGACACCCCAGGAAGGGTAATTCCGTGAAAGGGTAAAACGGGATACATCATCGTTTGGATATAGGCATAAAGGTGAATCGGAGCTACAGGTTTTCAAACCAGCTGAAATGATAGAGGAGAGTTCCTGATGGAGTGCTAGAGGCTCAAAACACAGTTTCATGAAAGTCAACTTTGGCACCCCAGAAAGTGTAATCCCGTGAAAGTTTAATAGTTTGTAGATCATGGTTTGGAAATAGGTGAAAAGGTGATTTGGAGCTACAGGTTTTCAAACCAGCTGAAATGATAGAGGAGAGTTCCTGATGGAGTGCTAGAGGGTCCAAACACAGTTTCATGAAAGTCAACTTTGGCACCCCAGGAAGGGTAATCCTGTGAAAGGGTAATAGTGGATACATCATTTTTTGAAAATAGGTAAAAAGGTGAATCGGAGCTACAGCTCTTAAAACCAGCTCAAATGATAGAGGAGGGTTCCTAAAGGAGTGCTAGAGGGTCAAAACACAGTTTCGTGAAAGTCAACTTTGACACCCCAGATAGGGTAATCCTGTGAAAGGGCATTAGTGGATACATCATGGTTTGGAAATAGGCAAAAAGGTGAATCGGAGCTACAGATTTTCAAACCAGCTGAAATGATAGATGAGGGTTCCTGATGGAGTGCTAGAGGGTCCAAACACAGTTTCGTGAAAGTAAACTTTAGCACCACAGGAAGGGTATTCCCGTGAAGGGTGATAGGGGATACATCATCGTTTGGATATAGGCATAAAGGTGAATCGGAGGTACAGATTTTCAAACCAGCTCAAATGATAGAGGAGGGTTCCTGATGGAGTGCTAGAAGGTCCAAACACAGTTTCGTGAAAGTCAACTTTTACACCCCAGGAAGGGTAATCCCGTGAAAGGGTAATAGGGGATACATCATCGTTTCGATATAGGCGTAAAGGTGAATCGGATTTACAGATTTTCAAACCAGCTGAAATGATGGATGAGGGTTCCTGATGGAGTGCTAGAGGGTCAAAACACAGTTTCGTGAAAGTCAACTTTGGCACCCCAGGAAGGGTAATCCCGTGAAAGGGTAATAGTGGATACATCATGGTTTGGAAATAGGTAAAAAGGTCAATCGGAGCTACAGCTCTTAAAACCAGCTGAAATGATGGAGTAGGGTTCCTGATGGAGTGCTAGATTGTCCAAACACAGTTTCGTGAAAGTCAACTTTGGCACCCCAGGAAGGGTAATCCCGTGAAAGGGTAATAGTGGATACATCATTTTTTGGAAATAAGTAAAAAGGTGAATCGGAGCTACAACTCTTAAAACGAGCTCAAATGATAGATGAGGGATCCTCATGGAGTGCTAGAAGGTCAAAACACAGTTTCGTGAAAGTCAACTTTGATACCCCAGGAAGGGTAATCCCGTGAAAGGGTAATAGTGGATATATCATTTTTTGGAAATAGGTAAAAAGGTGAATCGGAGCTACAGCTCTTAAAACCAGCTCAAATGATAGAGGAGGGTTCCTAAAGGAGTGCTAGAGGGTCAAAACACAGTTTCGTGAAAGTCAATTTTGACACCCCAGGAAGGGTAATTCCGTGAAAGGGTAAAACGGGATACATCATCGTTTGGATATAGGCATAAAGGTGAATCGGAGCTACAGGTTTTCAAACCAGCTGAAATGATAGAGGAGAGTTCCTGATGGAGTGCTAGAGGCTCAAAACACAGTTTCATGAAAGTCAACTTTGGCACCCCAGAAAGTGTAATCCCGTGAAAGTTTAATAGTTTGTAGATCATGGTTTGGAAATAGGTGAAAAGGTGATTTGGAGCTACAGGTTTTCAAACCAGCTGAAATGATAGAGGAGAGTTCCTGATGGAGTGCTAGAGGGTCCAAACACAGTTTCATGAAAGTCAACTTTGGCACCCCAGGAAGGGTAATCCTGTGAAAGGGTAATAGTGGATACATCATTTTTTGAAAATAGGTAAAAAGGTGAATCGGAGCTACAGCTCTTAAAACCAGCTCAAATGATAGAGGAGGGTTCCTAAAGGAGTGCTAGAGGGTCAAAACACAGTTTCGTGAAAGTCAACTTTGACACCCCAGATAGGGTAATCCTGTGAAAGGGCATTAGTGGATACATCATGGTTTGGAAATAGGCAAAAAGGTGAATCGGAGCTACAGATTTTCAAACCAGCTGAAATGATAGATGAGGGTTCCTGATGGAGTGCTAGAGGGTCCAAACACAGTTTCGTGAAAGTAAACTTTAGCACCACAGGAAGGGTATTCCCGTGAAGGGTGATAGGGGATACATCATCGTTTGGATATAGGCATAAAGGTGAATCGGAGGTACAGATTTTCAAACCAGCTCAAATGATAGATGAGGGTTCCTGATGGAGTGCTAGAGGGTCCAAACACAGTTTCGTGAAAGTCAACTTTTACACCCCAGGAAGGGTAATCCCGTGAAAGGGTAATAGTGGATACATCATGGTTTGGAAATAGGTAAAAAGGTCAATCGGAGCTACAGCTCTTAAAACCAGCTGAAATGATGGAGGAGGGTTCCTGATGGAGTGGTAGAGGGTCCAAACACAGTTTCATGAAAGTCAACTTTGGCACCCCAGGAAGGGTAATCCCGTGAAAGGGTAAAAGGGGATACATCATCGTTTGGATATAGGCATAAAGGTGAATCGGAGCCACAGGTTTTCAAACCAGCTGAAATGATAAAGTAGAGTTCCTGATGGAGTGCTAGAGGCTCAAAACACAGTTTCATGAAAGTCAACTTTGGCACCCCAGGAAGGGTAATCCCGTGAAAGGGTAATAGTGGATACATCATTTTTTGGAAATAAGTAAAAAGGTGAATCGGAGCTACAACTCTTAAAACGAGCTCAAATGATAGATGAGGGATCCTCATGGAGTGCTAGAAGGTCAAAACACAGTTTCATGAAAGTCAACTTTGGCACCCCAGGAAGGGTAATCCCGTGAAAGGGTAATAGTGGATACATCATTTTTTGGAAATAAGTAAAAAGGTGAATCGGAGCTACAACTCTTAAAACGAGCTCAAATGATAGATGAGGGATCCTCATGGAGTGCTAGAAGGTCAAAACACAGTTTCGTGAAAGTCAACTTTGATACCCCAGGAAGGGTAATCCCGTGAAATGGTATTAGTGGATACATCATGGTTTGGAAATAGGCAAAAAGGTGAATCGGAGCTACAGATTTTCAAACCAGCTGAAATGATAGATGAGGGTTCCTGATGGAGTGCTAGAGTGTCCAAACACAGTTTCGTGAATGTAAACTTTAGCACCACAGGAAGGGTAATCCCGTGAAAGGGTAATAGGGGATACATCATCGTTTCGATATAGGCATAAAGGTGAATCGGAGGTACAGATTTTCAAACCAGCTCAAATGATAGAGGAGGGTTCCTAAAGGAGTGCTAGAGGGTCAAAACACAGTTTCGTGAAAGTCAATTTTGACACCCCAGGAAGGGTAATTCCGTGAAAGGGTAAAACGGGATACATCATCGTTTGGATATAGGCATAAAGGTGAATCGGAGCTACAGGTTTTCAAACCAGCTGAAATGATAGATGAGGGTTCCTGATGGAGTGCTAGAGGGTCCAAACACAGTTTCGTGAAAGTAAACTTTAGCACCACAGGAAGGGTATTCCCGTGAAGGGTGATAGGGGATACATCATCGTTTGGATATAGGCATAAAGGTGAATCGGAGGTACAGATTTTCAAACCAGCTCAAATGATAGATGAGGGTTCCTGATGGAGTGCTAGAGGGTCCAAACACAGTTTCGTGAAAGTCAACTTTTACACCCCAGGAAGGGTAATCCCGTGAAAGGGTAATAGTGGATACATCATGGTTTGGAAATAGGTAAAAAGGTCAATCGGAGCTACAGCTCTTAAAACCAGCTGAAATGATGGAGGAGGGTTCCTGATGGAGTGGTAGAGGGTCCAAACACAGTTTCATGAAAGTCAACTTTGGCACCCCAGGAAGGGTAATCCCGTGAAAGGGTAAAAGGGG
The DNA here is from genome assembly GCF_037392515.1 of Haliotis asinina. NCBI lineage: Eukaryota > Metazoa > Mollusca > Gastropoda > Lepetellida > Haliotidae > Haliotis > Haliotis asinina. The sequence continues at coordinate 28,514,191 of NC_090295.1, forward strand.
ATACATCATCGTTTGGATATAGGCATAAAGGTGAATCGGAGCCACAGGTTTTCAAACCAGCTGAAATGATAAAGTAGAGTTCCTGATGGAGTGCTAGAGGCTCAAAACACAGTTTCATGAAAGTCAACTTTGGCACCCCAGGAAGGGTAATCCCGTGAAAGGGTAATAGTGGATACATCATTTTTTGGAAATAAGTAAAAAGGTGAATCGGAGCTACAACTCTTAAAACGAGCTCAAATGATAGATGAGGGATCCTCATGGAGTGCTAGAAGGTCAAAACACAGTTTCATGAAAGTCAACTTTGGCACCCCAGGAAGGGTAATCCCGTGAAAGGGTAATAGTGGATACATCATTTTTTGGAAATAAGTAAAAAGGTGAATCGGAGCTACAACTCTTAAAACGAGCTCAAATGATAGATGAGGGATCCTCATGGAGTGCTAGAAGGTCAAAACACAGTTTCGTGAAAGTCAACTTTGATACCCCAGGAAGGGTAATCCCGTGAAATGGTATTAGTGGATACATCATGGTTTGGAAATAGGCAAAAAGGTGAATCGGAGCTACAGATTTTCAAACCAGCTGAAATGATAGAGGAGGGTTCCTGATGGAGTGCTAGAGTGTCCAAACACAGTTTCGTGAATGTAAACTTTAGCACCACAGGAAGGGTAATCCCGTGAAAGGGTAATAGGGGATACATCATCGTTTCGATATAGGCATAAAGGTGAATCGGAGGTACAGATTTTCAAACCAGCTCAAATGATAGAGGAGGGTTCCTAAAGGAGTGCTAGAGGGTCAAAACACAGTTTCGTGAAAGTCAATTTTGACACCCCAGGAAGGGTAATTCCGTGAAAGGGTAAAACGGGATACATCATCGTTTGGATATAGGCATAAAGGTGAATCGGAGCTACAGGTTTTCAAACCAGCTGAAATGATAGAGGAGAGTTCCTGATGGAGTGCTAGAGGCTCAAAACACAGTTTCATGAAAGTCAACTTTGGCACCCCAGAAAGTGTAATCCCGTGAAAGTTTAATAGTTTGTAGATCATGGTTTGGAAATAGGTGAAAAGGTGATTTGGAGCTACAGGTTTTCAAACCAGCTGAAATGATAGAGGAGAGTTCCTGATGGAGTGCTAGAGGGTCCAAACACAGTTTCATGAAAGTCAACTTTGGCACCCCAGGAAGGGTAATCCTGTGAAAGGGTAATAGTGGATACATCATTTTTTGAAAATAGGTAAAAAGGTGAATCGGAGCTACAGCTCTTAAAACCAGCTCAAATGATAGAGGAGGGTTCCTAAAGGAGTGCTAGAGGGTCAAAACACAGTTTCGTGAAAGTCAACTTTGACACCCCAGATAGGGTAATCCTGTGAAAGGGCATTAGTGGATACATCATGGTTTGGAAATAGGCAAAAAGGTGAATCGGAGCTACAGATTTTCAAACCAGCTGAAATGATAGATGAGGGTTCCTGATGGAGTGCTAGAGGGTCCAAACACAGTTTCGTGAAAGTAAACTTTAGCACCACAGGAAGGGTATTCCCGTGAAGGGTGATAGGGGATACATCATCGTTTGGATATAGGCATAAAGGTGAATCGGAGGTACAGATTTTCAAACCAGCTCAAATGATAGAGGAGGGTTCCTGATGGAGTGCTAGAAGGTCCAAACACAGTTTCGTGAAAGTCAACTTTTACACCCCAGGAAGGGTAATCCCGTGAAAGGGTAATAGGGGATACATCATCGTTTCGATATAGGCGTAAAGGTGAATCGGATTTACAGATTTTCAAACCAGCTGAAATGATGGATGAGGGTTCCTGATGGAGTGCTAGAGGGTCAAAACACAGTTTCGTGAAAGTCAACTTTGGCACCCCAGGAAGGGTAATCCCGTGAAAGGGTAATAGTGGATACATCATGGTTTGGAAATAGGTAAAAAGGTCAATCGGAGCTACAGCTCTTAAAACCAGCTGAAATGATGGAGTAGGGTTCCTGATGGAGTGCTAGATTGTCCAAACACAGTTTCGTGAAAGTCAACTTTGGCACCCCAGGAAGGGTAATCCCGTGAAAGGGTAATAGTGGATACATCATTTTTTGGAAATAAGTAAAAAGGTGAATCGGAGCTACAACTCTTAAAACGAGCTCAAATGATAGATGAGGGATCCTCATGGAGTGCTAGAAGGTCAAAACACAGTTTCGTGAAAGTCAACTTTGATACCCCAGGAAGGGTAATCCCGTGAAATGGTATTAGTGGATACATCATGGTTTGGAAATAGGCAAAAAGGTGAATCGGAGCTACAGATTTTCAAACCAGCTGAAATGATAGAGGAGGGTTCCTGATGGAGTGCTAGAGTGTCCAAACACAGTTTCGTGAATGTAAACTTTAGCACCACAGGAAGGGTAATCCCGTGAAAGGGTAATAGGGGATACATCATCGTTTCGATATAGGCATAAAGGTGAATAGGAGGTACAGATTTTCAAACCAGCTCAAATGATAGAGGAGCGTTCCTGATGGAGTGCTAGAGGGTCAAAACACAGTTTTGTGAAAGTCAACTTTGGCACCCCAGGAAGGGTAATCCCGTGAAAGGGTAATAGTGGATACATCATTTTTTGGAAATAGGTAAAAAGGTGAATCGGAGCTACAGCTCTTAAAACCAGCTCAAATGATAGAGGATGGCTCCTGATGGAGTGCTAGAGGGCCAAAACACCGTTTCATGAAAGTCAACTTTTGCACCCCAGGAAGGGTAATCCCGTGAAAGGGTAATATTGGATATATCATTTTTTGGAAATAGGTAAAAAGGTGAATCGGAGCTACAGCTCTTAAAACCAGCTGAAATGATAGAGGAGGGTTCCTAAAGGAGTGCTAGAGGGTCAAAACACAGTTTCGTGAAAGTCAATTTTGACACCCCAGGAAGGGTAATTCCGTGAAAGGGTAAAACGGGATACATCATCGTTTGGATATAGGCATAAAGGTGAATCGGAGCTACAGGTTTTCAAACCAGCTGAAATGATAGAGGAGAGTTCCTGATGGAGTGCTAGAGGCTCAAAACACAGTTTCATGAAAGTCAACTTTGGCACCCCAGAAAGTGTAATCCCGTGAAAGTTTAATAGTTTGTAGATCATGGTTTGGAAATAGGTGAAAAGGTGATTTGGAGCTACAGGTTTTCAAACCAGCTGAAATGATAGAGGAGAGTTCCTGATGGAGTGCTAGAGGGTCCAAACACAGTTTCATGAAAGTCAACTTTGGCACCCCAGGAAGGGTAATCCTGTGAAAGGGTTATAGTGGATACATCATTTTTTGAAAATAGGTAAAAAGGTGAATCGGAGCTACAGCTCTTAAAACCAGCTCAAATGATAGAGGAGGGTTCCTAAAGGAGTGCTAGAGGGTCAAAACACAGTTTCGTGAAAGTCAACTTTGACACCACAGGAAGGGTAATCCTGTGAAAGGGTAGTAGTGGATACATCATGGTTTGGAAATAGGCAAAAAGGTGAATCGGAGCTACAGCTCTTAAAACCAGCTCAAATGATAGAGGAGGGCTCCTGATGGAGTGCTAGAGGGCCAAAACACCGTTTCATGAAAGTCAACTTTGGCACCCCAGGAAGGGTAATCCCGTGAAAGGGTAATAGTGGATATATCATTTTCTGGAAATAGGTAAAAAGGTGAATCGGAGCTACAGCTCTTAAAACCAGCTCAAATGATAGAGGAGGGTTCCTAAAGGAGTGCTAGAGGGTCAAAACACAGTTTCGTGAAAGTCAATTTTGACACCCCAGGAAGGGTAATTCCGTGAAAGGGTAAAACGGGATACATCATCGTTTCGATATAGGCATAAAGGTGAATCGGAGGTACAGGTTTTCAAACCAGCTGAAATGATAGAGGAGAGTTCCTGATGGAGTGCTAGAGGCTCAAAACACAGTTTCATGAAAGTCAACTTTGGCACCCCAGAAAGTGTAATCCCGTGAAAGTTTAATAGTTTGTAGATCATGGTTTGGAAATAGGTGAAAAGGTGATTTGGAGCTACAGGTTTTCAAACCAGCTGAAATGATAGAGGAGAGTTCCTGATGGAGTGCTAGAGGGTCCAAACACAGTTTCATGAAAGTCAACTTTGGCACCCCAGGAAGGGTAATCCTGTGAAAGGGTAATAGTGGATACATCATTTTTTGAAAATAGGTAAAAAGGTGAATCGGAGCTACAGCTCTTAAAACCAGCTCAAATGATAGAGGAGGGTTCCTAAAGGAGTGCTAGAGGGTCAAAACACAGTTTCGTGAAAGTCAACTTTGACACCACAGGAAGGGTAATCCTGTGAAAGGGCATTAGTGGATACATCATGGTTTGGAAATAGGCAAAAAGGTGAATCGGAGCTACAGATTTTCAAACCAGCTGAAATGATAGATGAGGGTTCCTGATGGAGTGCTAGAGGGTCCAAACACAGTTTCGTGAAAGTCAACTTTAGCACCACACGAAGGGTAATCCCGTGAAAGGGTGATAGGGGATACATCATCGTTTGGATATAGGCAAAAAGGTGAATCGGAGCTACAGATTTTCAAACCAGCTCAAATGATAGAGGAGGGTTCCTGATGGAGTGCTAGAGGGTCAAAACACAGTTTCGTGAAAGTCAACTTTGGCACCCCAGAAAGTGTAATCCCGTGAAAGTTTAATAGTTTGTAGATCATGGTTTGGAAATAGGTGAAAAGGTGATTTGGAGCTACAGGTTTTCAAACCAGCTGAAATGATAGATGAGGGATCCTCATGGAGTGCTAGAAGGTCAAAACACAGTTTCATGAAAGTCAACTTTGGCACCCCAGGAAGGGTAATCCCGTGAAAGGGTAATAGTGGATACATCATTTTTTGGAAATAGGTAGAAAGGTGAATCGGAGCTACAGCTCTGAAAAACAGCTCAAATGATAGAGGAGGGTTCCTAAAGGAGTGCTAGAGGGTCAAAACACAGTTTCGTGAAAGTCAACTTTGATACCCCAGGAAGGGTAATCCCGTGAAATGGTATTAGTGGATACATCATGGTTTGGAAATAGGCAAAAAGGTGAATCGGAGCTACAGATTTTCAAACCAGCTGAAATGATAGAGGAGGGTTCCTGATGGAGTGCTAGAGTGTCCAAACACAGTTTCGTGAATGTAAACTTTAGCACCACAGGAAGGGTAATCCCGTGAAAGGGTAATAGGGGATACATCATCGTTTCGATATAGGCATAAAGGTGAATCGGAGGTACAGATTTTCAAACCAGCTCAAATGATAGAGGAGCGTTCCTGATGGAGTGCTAGAGTGTCAAAACACAGTTTTGTGAAAGTCAACTTTGGCACCCCAGGAAGGGTAATCCCGTGAAAAGGTAATAGTGGATACATCATGTTTTGGAAATTGGTAGAAAGGTGAATCGGAGCTACAGCTCTTAAAACCAGCTGAAATGATAGAGGATGGCTCCTGATGGAGTGCTAGAGGGCCAAAACACCGTTTCATGAAAGTCAACTTTGGCACCCCAGGAAGGGTAATCCCGTGAAAGGGTAATAGTGGATACATCATTTTTTGGAATAGGGAAAAAGGTGAATCGGAGCTACAGCTCTTAAAACCAGCTCAAATGATAGAGGAGGGTTCCTAAAGGAGTGCTAGAGGGTCAAAACACAGTTTCGTGAAAGTCAATTTTGACACCCCAGGAAGGGTAATCCCGTGAAAGGGTAAAACGGGATACATCATCGTTTGGATATAGGCATAAAGGTGAATCGGAGCTACAGGTTTTCAAACCAGCTGAAATGATAGAGGAGAGTTCCTGATGGAGTGCTAGAGGCTCAAAACACAGTTTCATGAAAGTCAACTTTGGCACCCCAGAAAGTGTAATCCCGTGAAAGTTTAATAGTTTGTAGATCATGGTTTGGAAATAGGTGAAAAGGTGACTTGGAGCTACAGGTTTTCAAACTAGCTCAAATGATAGAGGAGAGTTCCTGATGGAGTGCTAGAGGCTCAAAACACAGTTTCATGAAAGTCAACTTTGGCACCCCAGGAAGGGTAAACCCGTGAAAGGGTAATAGTGGATACATCATTTTTTGAAAATAGGTAAAAAGGTGAATCGGAGCTACAGCTCTTAAAACCAGCTCAAATGATAGAGGAGGGTTCCTAAAGGAGTGCTAGAGGGTCAAAACACAGTTTCGTGAAAGTCAACTTTGACACCACAGGAAGGGTAATCCTGTGAAAGGGCATTAGTGGATACATCATGGTTTGGAAATAGGCAAAAAGGTGAATCGGAGCTACAGATTTTCAAACCAGCTGAAATGATAGATGAGGGTTCCTGATGAAGTGCTAGAGGGTCCAAACACAGTTTCGTGAAAGTCAACTTTAGCACCACAGGAAGGGTAATCCCGTGAAAGGGTGATAGGGGATACATCATCGTTTGGATATAGGCATACAGGTGAATCGGAGGTACAGATTTTCAAACCAGCTCAAATTATAGAGGAGGGGTCCTGATGGAGTGCTAGAGGGTCAAAACACAGTTTCGTGAAAGTCAACTTTGACACCACAGGAAGGGTAATCCCGTGAAAGGGTAATAGTGGATACATCATGGTTTGGAAATAGGTAAAAAGGTGAATCGGAGCTTCAGCTCTTAAAACCAGCTGAAATGATGGAGGAGGGTTCCTAAAGGAGTGCTAGAGGGTCCAAACACAGTTTCGTGAAAGTCAATTTTGACACCCCAGGAAGGGTAATTCCGTGAAAGGGTAAAAGGGGATACATCATCGTTTGGATATAGGCATAAAGGTGAATCGGAGCTACAGGTTTTCAAACCAGCTGAAATGATAAAGTAGAGTTCCTGATGGAGTGCTAGAGGCTCAAAACACAGTTTCATGAAAGTCAACTTTGGCACCCCAGGAAGGGTAATCCCGTGAAAGGGTAATAGTGGATACATCATTTTTTGGAAATAAGTATAAAGGTGAATCGGAGCTACAACTCTTAAAACGAGCTCAAATGATAAAGGAGGGTTCCTAAAGGAGTGCTAGAGGGTCAAAACACAGTTTCGTGAAAGTCAATTTTGACACCCCAGGAAGGGTAATCCCGTGAAAGGGTAAAACGGGATACATCATCGTTTGGATATAGGCATAAAGGTGAATCGGAGCTACAGGTTTTCAAACCAGCTGAAATGATAGAGGAGAGTTCCTGATGGAGTGCTAGAGGGCCAAAACACCGTTTCATGAAAGTCAACTTTGGCACCCCAGGAAGGGTAATCCCGTGAAAGGGAAATAGTGGACACATCATTTTTTGGAAATAGGTAAAAAGGTGAGTCGGAGCTACAGCTCTTAAAACCAGGTCAAATGATAGAGGAGGGTTCCTAAAGGAGTGCTAGAGGCTCAAAACACAGTTTCGTGAAAGTCAATTTTGACACCCCAGGAAGGGTAATCCCGTGAAAGGGTAAAACGGGATACATCATCGTTTGGATATAGGCAAAAAGGTGAATCGGAGCTACAGGTTTTCAAACCAGCTGAAATGATAGAGGAGAGTTCCTGATGGAGTGCTAGAGGCTCAAAACACAGTTTCATGAAAGTCAACTTTGGCACCCCAGAAAATGTCATCCCGTGAAAGTTTAATAGTTTGTAGATCATGGTTTGGAAATAGGTGAAAAGGTGATTTGGAGCTACAGGTTTTCAAACCAGCTGAAATGATAGATGAGAGTTCCTGATGGAGTGCTAGAGGCTCACAACACAGTTTCATGAAAGTCAACTTTGGCACCTTAGGAAGGGTAATCCCGTGAAAGGGTAATAGTGGATACATCATTTTTTGAAAATAGGTAAAAAGCTGAATCGGAGCTACAGCTCTTAAAACCAGCTCAAATGATAGAGGAGGGTTCCTAAAGGAGTGCTAGAGGGTCAAAACACAGTTTCGTGAAAGTCAACTTTGACACCACAGGAAGGGTAATCCTGTGAAAGGGCATTAGTGGATACATCATGGTTTGGAAATAGGCAAAAAGGTGAATCGGAGCTACAGATTTTCAAACCAGCTGAAATGATAGATGAGGGTTCCTGATGAAGTGCTAGAGGGTCCAAACACAGTTTCGTGAAAGTCAACTTTAGCACCACAGGAAGGGTAATCCCGTGAAAGGGTGATAGGGGATACATCATCGTTTGGATATAGGCATAAAGGAGAATCGGAGGTACAGATTTTCAAACCAGCTGAAATGATAGAGGAGGGTTGATGATGGAGTGCTAGAGGGTCAAAACACAGTTTCGTGAAAGTCAACTTTGACACCACAGGAAGGGTAATCCCGTGAAAGGGTAATAGTGGATACATCATGGTTTGGAAATAGGTAAAAAGGTGAATCGGAGCTTCAGCTCTTAAAACCAGCTGAAATGATGGAGGAGGGTTCCTAAAGGAGTGCTAGAGGGTCCAAACACAGTTTCGTGAAAGTCAATTTTGACACCCCAGGAAGGGTAATTCCGTGAAACTGTAAAAGGGGATACATCATCGTTTGGATATAGGCATAAAGGTGAATCGGAGCTACAGGTTTTCAAACCAGCTGAAATGATAAAGTAGAGTTCCTGATGGAGTGCTAGAGGCTCAAAACACAGTTTCATGAAAGTCAACTTTGGCACCCCAGGAAGGGTAATCCCGTGAAAGGGTAATAGTGGATACATCATGGTTTGGAAATAGGTAAAAAGGTCAATCGGAGCTACAGCTCTTGAAACCAGCTCAAATGATAGAGGAGGGTTCCTAAAGGAGTGCTAGAGGGTCAAAACACAGTTTCGTGAAAGTCAACTTTAGCACCCCAGGAAGGGTAATCCTGTGAAAGGGTATTAGTGGATACATCATGGTTTGGAAATAGGCAAAAAGGTGAATCGGAGCTACAGATTTTCAAACCAGCTGAAATGATAGATGAGGGTTCCTGATGAAGTGCTAGAGGGTCCAAACACAGTTTCGTGAAAGTCAACTTTAGCACCACAGGAAGGGTAATCCCGTGAAAGGGTGATAGGGGATACATCATCGTTTGGATATAGGCATAAAGGAGAATCGGAGGTACAGATTTTCAAACCAGCTGAAATGATAGAGGAGGGTTGATGATGGAGTGCTAGAGGGTCAAAACACAGTTTCGTGAAAGTCAACTTTGACACCACAGGAAGGGTAATCCCGTGAAAGGGTAATAGTGGATACATCATGGTTTGGAAATAGGTAAAAAGGTGAATCGGAGCTTCAGCTCTTAAAACCAGCTGAAATGATGGAGGAGGGTTCCTAAAGGAGTGCTAGAGGGTCCAAACACAGTTTCGTGAAAGTCAATTTTGACACCCCAGGAAGGGTAATTCCGTGAAACTGTAAAAGGGGATACATCATCGTTTGGATATAGGCATAAAGGTGAATCGGAGCTACAGGTTTTCAAACCAGCTGAAATGATAAAGTAGAGTTCCTGATGGAGTGCTAGAGGCTCAAAACACAGTTTCATGAAAGTCAACTTTGGCACCCCAGGAAGGGTAATCCCGTGAAAGGGTAATAGTGGATACATCATGGTTTGGAAATAGGTAAAAAGGTCAATCGGAGCTACAGCTCTTGAAACCAGCTCAAATGATAGAGGAGGGTTCCTAAAGGAGTGCTAGAGGGTCAAAACACAGTTTCGTGAAAGTCAACTTTAGCACCCCAGGAAGGGTAATCCTGTGAAAGGGTATTAGTGGATACATCATGGTTTGGAAATAGGCAAAAAGGTGAATCGGAGCTACAGATTTTTAAACCAGCTGAAATGATAGATGAGGGTTCCTAAAGGAGTGCTAGAGGGTCAAAACACAGTTTCGTGAAAGTCAACTTTGACTCCACAGGAAGGGTAATCCCGTGAAAGGGCATTAGTGGATACATCATGGCTTGGAAATAGGCAAAAAGGTGAATCGGAGGTACAGATTTTCAAACCAGCTGAAATGATAGATGAGGGTTCCTGATGAAGTGCTAGATGGTCCAAACACAGTTTCGTGAAAGTCAACTTTAGCACCACAGGAAGGGAAATCCCGTGAAAGGGTAAAACGGGATACATCATCGTTTGGATATAGGCATAAAGGTGAATTGGAGGTACAGATTTTCAAACCAGCTGAAATGATAGAGGAGGGTTCCTGATGGAGTGCTAGAGGGTCAAAACACAGTTTCGTGAAAGTCAACTTTGACACCACAGGAAGGGTAATCCCGTGAAAGGGTAATAGTGGATACATCATGGTTTGGAAATAGGTAAAAAGGTGAATCGGAGCTTCAGCTCTTAAAACCAGCTGAAATGATGGAGGATGGTTCCTAAAGGAGTGCTAGAGGGTCCAAACACAGTTTCGTGAAAGTCAATTTTGACACCCCAGGAAGGGTAATCCCGTGAAAGGGTAAAAGGGGATACATCATCGTTTGGATATAGGCATAAAGGTGAATCGGAGCTACAGGTTTTCAAACCAGCTGAAATGATAAAGTAGAGTTCCTGATGGAGTGCTAGAGGCTCAAAACACAGTTTCATGAAAGTCAACTTTGGCACCCCAGGAAGGGTAATCTCGTGAAAGGGTAATAGTGGATACATCATTTTTTGGAAATAAGTAAAAAGGTGAATCGGAGCTACAGCTCTTAAAACGAGCTCAAATGATAGATGAGGGATCCTCATGGAGTGCTAGAGGGTCAAAACACAGCTTTATGAAAGTCAACTTTGGCACCCCAGGAAGGGTAATCCCGTGAAAGGGTAATAGTGGATACATCATTTTTTGGAAATAGGTAAAAAGGTGAATCGGAGCTACAGCTCTTAAAACCAACTCAAATGATAGAGGAGGGTTCCTGATGGAGTGCTAGAGGGTCAAAACACATTTTCATGAAAGTCAACTTTGGCACCCCAGGAAGGGTAATCCCGTGAAAGGGTATTAGTGGATACATCATTTTTTGGAAATAGGTAAAAAGGTCAATCGGAGCTACAGCTCTTGAAACCAGCTGAAATGATAGAGGAGGGTTCCTAAAGGAGTGCTAGAGGGTCAAAACACAGTTTCGTGAAAGTCAACTTTGACACCCCAGGAAGGGTAATCCTGTGAAAGGGTATTAGTGGATACATCATGGTTTGGAAATAGGCAAAAAGGTGAATCGGAGCTACAGATTTTTAAGCCAGCTGAAATGATAGATGAGGGTTCCTGATGGAGTGCTAGAGGGTCCAAACACAGTTTCGTGAAAGTAAACTTTAGCACCACAGGAAGGGTATTCCCGTGAAAGGGTGATAGGGGATACATCATCGTTTGGATATAGGCACAAAGGTGAATCGGAGGTACAGATTTTCAAACCAGCTCAAATGATAGAGGAGGGTTCCTGATGGAGTGCTAGAGGGTCCAAACACAGTTTCGTGAAAGTCAACTTTTACACCCCAGGAAGGGTAATCCCGTGAAAGGGTAATAGGGGATACATCATCGTTTCGATATAGGCGTAAAGGTGAATCGGAGGTACAGATTTTCAAACCAGCTCAAGTGATAGAGGAGCGTTCCTGATGGAGTGCTAGAGGGTCAAAACACAGTTTTGTGAAAGTCAACTTTGGCACCCCAGGAAGGGTAATCCCGTGAAAGGGTAATAGTGGATACATCATGGTTTGGAAATAGGTAAAAAGGTGAATCGGAGCTACAGCTCTTAAAACCAGCTGAAATCATGGAGGAGGGTTCCTGATGGAGTGCTACAGGGTCAAAACACAGTTTCATGAAAGTCAACTTTGGCACCCCAGGAAGGGTAATCCCGTGAAAGGGTAATAGTGAATACATCATTTTTTGGAAATAGGTAAAAAGGTGAATCGGAGCTACAGCTCTTAAAACCAGCTGAAATGATAGAGGAGGGTTCCTAAAGGAGTGCTAGAGGGTCCAAACACAGTTTCGTGAAAGTCAATTTTGACACCCCAGGAAGGGTAATTCCGTGAAACGGTAAGACGGGATACATCATTTTTTGGAAATAGGCAAAAAGGTGAATCGGAGCTACAACTCTTAAAACGAGCTCAAATGATAGATGAGGGATCCTGATGGAGTGCTAGAAGGTCAAAACACAGCTTTATGAAAGTCAACTTTGGCACCCCAGGAAGGGTAATCCCGTGAAAGGGTAATAGTGGATACATCATTTTTTGGAAATAGGTAAAAAGGTGAATCGGAGCTACAGCTCTTAAAACCAGCTCAAATGATAGAGGAGGGTTCCTAAAGGAGTGCTAGAAGGTCAAAACACAGTTTCGTGAAAGTCAACTTTGACACCCCAGGAAGGGTAATCCCGTGAAAGGGTATTAGTGGATACATCATGGTTTGGAAATAGGCAAAAAGGTGAATCGGAGCTACAGATTTTCAAACCAGCTGAAATGATAGAGGAGGGTTCCTGATGGAGTGCTAGAGTGTCCAAACACAGTTTCGTGAAAGTAAACTTTAGCACCACAGGAAGGGTAATCCCGTGAAAGGGTAATAGGGGATACATCATCGTTTCGATATAGGCATAAAGGTGAATCGGAGCTACAGATTTTCAAACCAGCTGAAATGATAGAGGAGCGTTCCTGATGGAGTGCTAGAGGGTCAAAACACAGTTTTGTGAAAGTCAACTTTGGCACCCCTGGAAGGGTAATCCCGTGAAAGGGTAATAGTGGATACATCATGTTTTGGAAATTGGTAGAAAGGTGAATCGGAGCTACAGCTCTTAAAACCAGCTCAAGTGATGCAGGATGGCTCCTGGTGGAGTGCTAGAGGGCCAAAACACCGTTTCATGAAAGTCAGCTTTGGAACCCCAGGAAGGGTAATCACGTGAAAGGGTAATAGTGGATACATCATTTTTTGGAAATAGGTAAAAAGGTGAATCGGAGCTACAGCTCTTAAAACGAGCTCAAATGATAGATGAGGGATCCTCATGGAGTGCTAGAGGGTCAAAACACAGCTTTATGAAAGTCAACTTTGGCACCCCAGGAAGGGTAATCCCGTGAAAGGGTAATAGTGGATACATCATTTTTTGGAAATAGGTAAAAAGGTGAATCGGAGCTACAGCTCTTAAAACCAACTCAAATGATAGAGGAGGGTTCCTGATGGAGTGCTAGAGGGTCAAAACACATTTTCATGAAAGTCAACTTTGGCACCCCAGGAAGGGTAATCCCGTGAAAGGGTATTAGTGGATACATCATTTTTTGGAAATAGGTAAAAAGGTCAATCGGAGCTACAGCTCTTGAAACCAGCTGAAATGATAGAGGAGGGTTCCTAAAGGAGTGCTAGAGGGTCAAAACACAGTTTCGTGAAAGTCAACTTTGACACCCCAGGAAGGGTAATCCTGTGAAAGGGTATTAGTGGATACATCATGGTTTGGAAATAGGCAAAAAGGTGAATCGGAGCTACAGATTTTTAAACCAGCTGAAATGATAGATGAGGGTTCCTGATGGAGTGCTAGAGGGTCCAAACACAGTTTCGTGAAAGTAAACTTTAGCACCACAGGAAGGGTATTCCCGTGAAAGGGTGATAGGGGATACATCATCGTTTGGATATAGGCATAAAGGTGAATCGGAGGTACAGATTTTCAAACCAGCTCAAATGATAGAGGAGGGTTCCTGATGGAGTGCTAGAGGGTCCAAACACAGTTTCGTGAAAGTCAACTTTTACACCCCAGGAAGGGTAATCCCGTGAAAGGGTAATAGGGGATACATCATCGTTTCGATATAGGCGTAAAGGTGAATCGGAGGTACAGATTTTCAAACCAGCTCAAGTGATAGAGGAGCGTTCCTGATGGAGTGCTAGAGGGTCAAAACACAGTTTTGTGAAAGTCAACTTTGGCACCCCAGGAAGGGTAATCCCGTGAAAGGGTAATAGTGGATACATCATGGTTTGGAAATAGGTAAAAAGGTGAATCGGAGCTACAGCTCTTAAAACCAGCTGAAATCATGGAGGAGGGTTCCTGATGGAGTGCTACAGGGTCAAAACACAGTTTCATGAAAGTCAACTTTGGCACCCCAGGAAGGGTAATCCCGTGAAAGGGTAATAGTGAATACATCATTTTTTGGAAATAGGTAAAAAGGTGAATCGGAGCTACAACTCTTAAAACGAGCTCAAATGATAGATGAGGGATCCTGATGGAGTGCTAGAAGGTCAAAACACAGCTTTATGAAAGTCAACTTTGGCACCCCAGGAAGGGTAATCCCGTGAAAGGGTAATAGTGGATACATCATTTTTTGGAAATAGGTAAAAAGGTGAATCGGAGCTACAGCTCTTAAAACCAGCTCAAATGATAGAGGAGGGTTCCTAAAGGAGTGCTAGAAGGTCAAAACACAGTTTCGTGAAAGTCAACTTTGACACCCCAGGAAGGGTAATCCCGTGAAAGGGTATTAGTGGATACATCATGGTTTGGAAATAGGCAAAAAGGTGAATCGGAGCTACAGATTTTCAAACCAGCTGAAATGATAGAGGAGGGTTCCTGATGGAGTGCTAGAGTGTCCAAACACAGTTTCGTGAAAGTAAACTTTAGCACCACAGGAAGGGTAATCCCGTGAAAGGGTAATAGGGGATACATCATCGTTTCGATATAGGCATAAAGGTGAATCGGAGCTACAGATTTTCAAACCAGCTGAAATGATAGAGGAGCGTTCCTGATGGAGTGCTAGAGGGTCAAAACACAGTTTTGTGAAAGTCAACTTTGGCACCCCTGGAAGGGTAATCCCGTGAAAGGGTAATAGTGGATACATCATGTTTTGGAAATTGGTAGAAAGGTGAATCGGAGCTACAGCTCTTAAAACCAGCTCAAATGATGCAGGATGGCTCCTGGTGGAGTGCTAGAGGGCCAAAACACCGTTTCATGAAAGTCAGCTTTGGAACCCCAGGAAGGGTAATCACGTGAAAGGGTAATAGTGGATACATCATTTTTTGGAAATAGGTAAAAAGGTGAATCGGAGCTACAGCTCTTAAAACGAGCTCAAATGATAGATGAGGGATCCTCATGGAGTGCTAGAGGGTCAAAACACAGCTTTATGAAAGTCAACTTTGGCACCCCAGGAAGGGTAATCCCGTGAAAGGGTAATAGTGGATACATCATTTTTTGGAAATAGGTAAAAAGGTGAATCGGAGCTACAGCTCTTAAAACCAACTCAAATGATAGAGGAGGGTTCCTGATGGAGTGCTAGAGGGTCAAAACACATTTTCATGAAAGTCAACTTTGGCACCCCAGGAAGGGTAATCCCGTGAAAGGGTATTAGTGGATACATCATTTTTTGGAAATAGGTAAAAAGGTCAATCGGAGCTACAGCTCTTGAAACCAGCTGAAATGATAGAGGAGGGTTCCTAAAGGAGTGCTAGAGGGTCAAAACACAGTTTCGTGAAAGTCAACTTTGACACCCCAGGAAGGGTAATCCTGTGAAAGGGTATTAGTGGATACATCATGGTTTGGAAATAGGCAAAAAGGTGAATCGGAGCTACAGATTTTTAAACCAGCTGAAATGATAGATGAGGGTTCCTGATGGAGTGCTAGAGGGTCCAAACACAGTTTCGTGAAAGTAAACTTTAGCACCACAGGAAGGGTATTCCCGTGAAAGGGTGATAGGGGATACATCATCGTTTGGATATAGGCATAAAGGTGAATCGGAGGTACAGATTTTCAAACCAGCTCAAATGATAGAGGAGGGTTCCTGATGGAGTGCTAGAGGGTCCAAACACAGTTTCGTGAAAGTCAACTTTTACACCCCAGGAAGGGTAATCCCGTGAAAGGGTAATAGGGGATACATCATCGTTTCGATATAGGCGTAAAGGTGAATCGGAGGTACAGATTTTCAAACCAGCTCAAGTGATAGAGGAGCGTTCCTGATGGAGTGCTAGAGGGTCAAAACACAGTTTTGTGAAAGTCAACTTTGGCACCCCAGGAAGGGTAATCCCGTGAAAGGGTAATAGTGGATACATCATGGTTTGGAAATAGGTAAAAAGGTGAATCGGAGCTACAGCTCTTAAAACCAGCTGAAATCATGGAGGAGGGTTCCTGATGGAGTGCTACAGGGTCAAAACACAGTTTCATGAAAGTCAACTTTGGCACCCCAGGAAGGGTAATCCCGTGAAAGGGTAATAGTGAATACATCATTTTTTGGAAATAGGTAAAAAGGTGAATCGGAGCTACAGCTCTTAAAACCAGCTGAAATGATAGAGGAGGGTTCCTAAAGGAGTGCTAGAGGGTCCAAACACAGTTTCGTGAAAGTCAATTTTGACACCCCAGGAAGGGTAATTCCGTGAAACGGTAAAACGGGATACATCATTTTTTGGAAATAGGCAAAAAGGTGAATCGGAGCTACAACTCTTAAAACGAGCTCAAATGATAGATGAGGGATCCTGATGGAGTGCTAGAAGGTCAAAACACAGCTTTATGAAAGTCAACTTTGGCACCCCAGGAAGGGTAATCCCGTGAAAGGGTAATAGTGGATACATCATTTTTTGGAAATAGGTAAAAAGGTGAATCGGAGCTACAGCTCTTAAAACCAGCTCAAATGATAGAGGAGGGTTCCTAAAGGAGTGCTAGAAGGTCAAAACACAGTTTCGTGAAAGTCAACTTTGACACCCCAGGAAGGGTAATCCCGTGAAAGGGTATTAGTGGATACATCATGGTTTGGAAATAGGCAAAAAGGTGAATCGGAGCTACAGATTTTCAAACCAGCTGAAATGATAGAGGAGGGTTCCTGATGGAGTGCTAGAGTGTCCAAACACAGTTTCGTGAAAGTAAACTTTAGCACCACAGGAAGGGTAATCCCGTGAAAGGGTAATAGGGGATACATCATCGTTTCGGTATAGGCATAAAGGTGAATCGGAGCTACAGATTTTCAAACCAGCTGAAATGATAGAGGAGCGTTCCTGATGGAGTGCTAGAGGGTCAAAACACAGTTTTGTGAAAGTCAACTTTGGCACCCCAGGAAGGGTAATCCCGTGAAAGGGTAATAGTGGATACATCATGTTTTGGAAATTGGTAGAAAGGTGAATCGGAGCTACAGCTCTTAAAACCAGCTCAAATGATACAGGATGGCTCCTGGTGGAGTGCTAGAGGGCCAAAACACCGTTTCATGAAAGTCAGCTTTGGAACCCCAGGAAGGGTAATCACGTGAAAGGGTAATAGTGGATACATCATTTTTTGGAAATAGGTAAAAAGGTGAATCGGAGCTACAGCTCTTAAAACCAGCTGAAATGATGGATGAGGGTTCCTGATGGAGTGCTACAGGGTCAAAACACAGTTTCATGAAAGTCAACTTTGGTACCCCAGGAAGGGTAATCCCGTGAAAGGGTAAAACGGGATACATCATCGTTTGGATATAGGCATAAAGGTGAATCGGAGCTACAGGTTTTCAAACCAGCTCAAATGATAGAGGAGACTTCCTGATGGAGTGCTAGAGGGTCCAAACACAGTTTCGTGAAAGTCAACTTTAGCACCACAGGAAGGGTAATCCCGTGAAAGGGTGATGGGGGATACATCATCGTTTGGATATAGGCATAAAGGTGAATCGGAGCAACAGATTTTCAAACCAGCTCAAATGATAGAGGAGGGTTCCTGATTGAGTGCTAGAGGGTGAAGACAGTTTCATGAAAGTCAACTTTGGCACCCCAGGAAGGGTAATCCCGTGAAAAGGTAATAGTGGATACATCATGGTTCGGAAATAGGCAAAAAGGTGAATCGGAGCTACAGATTTTCAAACCAGCTCAAATGATAGAGCAGGGTTCCTGATGGAGTGCTAGAGTGTCCAAACACAGTTTCGTGAAAGTAAACTTTAGCACCACAGGAAGGGTAATCCCGTGAAAGGGTAATAGGGGATACATCATCGTTTCGATATAGGCATAAAGGTGAATCGGAGCTACAGATTTTCAAACCAGCTGAAATGATAGAGGAGCGTTCCTGATGGAGTGCTAGAGGGTCAAAACACAGTTTTGTGAAAGTCAATTTGGCACCCCAGGAAGGGTAATCCCGTGAAAGGGTAATAGTGGATACATCATGTTTTGGAAATTGGTAGAAAGGTGAATCGGAGCTACAGCTCTTAAAACCAGCTCAAATGATACAGGATGGCTCCTGGTGGAGTGCTAGAGGGCCAAAACACCGTTTCATGAAAGTCAGCTTTGGAACCCCAGGAAGGGTAATCACGTGAAAGGGTAATAGTGGATACATCATTTTTTGGAAATAGGTAAAAAGGTGAATCGGAGCTACAGCTCTTAAAACCAGCTGAAATGATGGATGAGGGTTCCTGATGGAGTGCTACAGGGTCAAAACACAGTTTCATGAAAGTCAACTTTGGTACCCCAGGAAGGGTAATCCCGTGAAAGGGTAAAACGGGATACATCATCGTTTGGATATAGGCATAAAGGTGAATCGGAGCTACAGGTTTTCAAACCAGCTCAAATGATAGAGGAGACTTCCTGATGGAGTGCTAGAGGGTCCAAACACAGTTTCGTGAAAGTCAACTTTAGCACCACAGGAAGGGTAATCCCGTGAAAGGGTGATGGGGGATACATCATCGTTTGGATATAGGCATAAAGGTGAATCGGAGCAACAGATTTTCAAACCAGCTCAAATGATAGAGGAGGGTTCCTGATTGAGTGCTAGAGGGTGAAGACAGTTTCATGAAAGTCAACTTTGGCACCCCAGGAAGGGTAATCCCGTGAAAAGGTAATAGTGGATACATCATGGTTTGGAAATAGGCAAAAAGGTGAATCGGAGCTACAGATTTTCAAACCAGCTCAAATGATAGAGCAGGGTTCCTGATGGAGTGCTAGAGGGTCCAAACACAGTTTCGTGAAAGTCAACTTTAGCACCACAGGAAGGGTAATCCTGTGAAAGGGTGATAGGGGATACATCATCGTTTGGATATAGGCATAAAGGTGAATCGGAGCTACAGATTTTCAAACCAGCTCAAATGATAGAGGAGGGTTCCTGATGGAGTGCTAGAGGGTCCAAACACAGTTTCGTGAAAGTCAACTTTAGCACCACAGGAAGGGTAATCCCGTGAAAGGGTAATAGTGGATACATCATCGTTTGGATATAGGCATAAAGGTGAATCGGAGCTACAGATTTTCAAACCAGCTCAAATGATAGAGGAGCGTTCCTGATGGAGTGCTAGAGGGTCAAAACACAGTTTCGTGAAAGTCAACTTTGGCACCCCATGAAGGGTAATCCCGTGAAAGGGTAATAGTGGATACATCATCGTTTGGAAATAGGTAAAAAGGTGAATCGGAGCTACAGACTTTCAAACCAGCTCAAATGATAGAGGAGGGCTCCTGATGGAGTGCTGGACGGTCAAAACACCGTTTCATGAAAGTCAACATTGGCACCCCAGGAAGGGTAATCCCGTGAAAGGGCAACAGTGGATACATCATTTTTTGGAAATAGGTAAAAAGGTGAATCGGAGCTACAGCACTTAAAACCAGCTGAAATGATAGAGGAGAGTTCCTAAAGGAGTGCTAGAGGGTCAAAACACAGTTTCATGAAAGTCAATTTTGACACCCCAAGAAGCGTTATCCCGTGAAAGGGTAATAGTGGATACATCATTTTTTGGAAATAGGTAAAAGGGTGAATAGGAGCTACAGCTCTTAAAACGAGCTCAAATGATAGAGGAGGGTTCCTAAAGGAGTGCTAGAGGGTCCAAACACAGTTTCGTGAAAGTCAATTTTAGCACCACAGGAAGGGTAATCCCGTGAAAAGGTGAAAGGGGATACATCATTTTTTGGAAATAGGTAAAAAGGTGAATCGGAGCTACAGATTTTCAAACCAGCTCAAATGATAGAGGAGCGTTCCTGATGGAGTGCTAGAGGGTCCAAACACAGTTTCGTGAAAGTCAGCTTTGACACCCCAGGAATGGTAATCCCGTGAAAGGGTATTAGTGGATACATCATGGTTTGGAAATAGGCAAAAAGGTGAATCGGAGCTACAGATTTTCAAACCAGCTGAAATGATGGAGGACGGTTCCTGATGGAGTGCTAGAGGTTCCAAACACAGTTTCGTGAAAGTCCACTTTGGCACCCCAGGAAGGGTAATCCCGTGAAAGGGTGATATTGGATACATCATGGTTTGGAAACAGGTAAAAATGTGAATCGGATCTATAGGTTTTTTAACCAGCTGAAATGATAGAGGAGGGTTCCTGATGGAGTACTACAGGTTCCAAACACAGTTTCGTGAAAGTCATCTTTTTCACCCCAGGAAGGGTAATAGCATGAAAGGGTGACAGTGTATACATCATGATTAGTAAATATTGAGAAAGGTGAATCGGATCTACAGGCTTCAAAACCAGCTCAAATGATAGAGGAGGGCTCCTGATGGAGTGCTAGAGGGTCAAAACACAGCTTCGTGAAAGTCAACTTTGACACCCCAGGAAGGGTAATCCCGTGAAAGGGTGTTAGTGGATACATCATGGTTTGGATATAGGCATAAAGGTGAATCGGAGCTGCAGATTTTCAAACCAGCTAAAAATGATAGAGGAGAGTTCCTGATGGAGTGCTAGAGGGTCCAAACACAGTTTCGTGAAAGTCAACTTTGGCACCCCCCAGGAAGGGTAATCCCGAGAAAGGGTATTAGTGGATACATCATGGTTTGGAAATAGGCAAAAAGGTGAATCGGAGCTACAGATTTTCAAACCAGCTGAAATGATAGAGGAGGGTTCCTAAAGGAGTGCTAGAGGGTCCAAACACAGTTTCGTGAAAGTCAATTTTGACACCCCAGGAAGGGTAATCACGTGAAAGGGTAAAAGGGGATACATCATCGTTTGGATATAGGCATAAAGGTGAATCGGAGCTACAGGTTTTCAAACCAGCTGAAATGATAAAGTAGAGTTCCTGATGGAGTGCTAGAGGCTCAAAACACAGTTTCATGAAAGTCAACTTTGGCACCCCAGGAAGGGTAATCCCGTGAAAGGGTAATAGTGGATACATCATTTTTTGGAAATAGGTAAAAAGGTGAATCGGAGCTACAGCTCTTAAAACCAGCTGAAATGATAGAGGAGGGTTCCTAAAGGAGTGCTAGAGGGTCAAAACACAGTTTCGTGAAAGTCAATTTTGACACCCCAGGAAGGGTAATCCCGTGAAAGGGTAAACGGGGAAACATCATCGTTTGGATATAGGCATAAAGGTGAATCGGAGCTACAGGTTTTCAAACCAGCTGAAATGATAGAGGAGAGTTCCTGATGGAGTGCTAGAGGCTCAAAACACAGTTTCATGAAAGTCAACTTTGGCACCCCAGAAAGTGTAATCCCGTGAAAGTTTAATAGTTTGTAGATCATGGTTTGGAAATAGGTGAAGAGGTGATTTGGAGCTTCAGGTTTTCAAACCAGCCGAAATGATAGAGGAGAGTTCCTGATGGAGTGCTAGAGGCTCAAAACACAGTTTCATGAAAGTCAGCTTTGGCACCCCAGGAAGGGTAATCCCGTGAAAGGGTAATAGGGGATACATCATTTTTTGAAAATAGGTAAAAAGGTGAATCGGAGCTACAGCTCTTAAAACCAGCTCAAATGATAGAGGAGGGTTCCTAAAGGAGTGCTAGAGGGTCAAAACACAGTTTCGTGAAAGTCAACTTTGACTCCACAGGAAGGGTAATCCTGTGAAAGGGCATTAGTGGATACATCATGGTTTGGAAATAGGCAAAAAGGTGAATCGGAGCTACAGATTTTCAAACCAGCTCAAATGATAGAGGAGGGTTCCTAAAGGAGTGTTAGAGGGTCAAAACACAGTTTCGTGAAAGTCAACTTTGACTCCACAGGAAGGGTAATCCCGTGAAAGGGTAATAGTGGATACATCATTTTTTGGAAATAGGTAAAAAGGTGAATCGGAGCTACAGCTCTTAAAACCAGCTGAAATGATAGAGGAGGGTTCCTAAAGGAGTGCTAGAGGGTCAAAACACAGTTTCGTGAAAGTCAATTTTGACACCCCAGGAAGGGTAATCCCGTGAAAGGGTAAACGGGGATACATCATCGTTTGGATATAGGCATAAAGGTGAATCGGAGCTACAGGTTTTCAAACCAGCTCAAATGATAGAGGAGAGTTCCTGATGGAGTGCTAGAGGCTCAAAACACAGTTTCATGAAAGTCAACTTTGGCACCCCAGAAAGTGTAATCCCGTGAAAGTTTAATAGTTTGTAGATCATGGTTTGGAAATAGGTGAAGAGGTGATTTGGAGCTTCAGGTTTTCAAACCAGCCGAAATGATAGAGGAGAGTTCCTGATGGAGTGCTAGAGGCTCAAAACACAGTTTCATGAAAGTCAGCTTTGGCACCCCAGGAAGGGTAATCCCGTGAAAGGGTAATAGGGGATACATCATTTTTTGAAAATAGGTAAAAAGGTGAATCGGAGCTACAGCTCTTAAAACCAGCTCAAATGATAGAGGAGGGTTCCTAAAGGAGTGCTAGAGGGTCAAAACACAGTTTCGTGAAAGTCAACTTTGACTCCACAGGAAGTGTAATCCTGTGAAAGGGCATTAGTGGATACATCATGGTTTGGAAATAGGCAAAAAGGTGAATCGGAGCTACAGATTTTCAAACCAGCTCAAATGATAGAGGAGGGTTCCTGATGGAGTGCTAGAGGGTCCAAACACAGTTTCGTGAAAGTCAACTTTAGCACCACAGGAAGGGTAATCCCGTGAAAGGGTGATAGGGGATACATCATCGTTTGGATATAGGCATAAAGGTGAATCGGAGCTACAGATTTTCAAACCAGCTCAAATGATAGAGGAGGGTTCCTCATGGAGTGCTAGAGGTTCCAAACACAGTTTCGTGAAAGTCAACTTTAGAACCACAGGAAGGGTAATCCCGTGAAAGGGTTATAGTGGATACATCATTTTTTGGAAATAAGTAAAAAGGTGAATCGGAGCTACAACTCTTGAAACGAGCTCAAATGATAGATGAGGGATCCTCATGGAGTGCTAGAGGGTCAAAACACAGTTTCATGAAAGTCAACTTTGGCACCCCAGGAAGGGTAATCCCGTGAAAGGGTAATAGTGGATACATCATTTTTTGGAAATAGGTAAAAAGGTGAATCGGAGCTACAGCTCTTAAAACCAGCTCAAATGATAGAGGAGGGTTCCTGATGGAGTGCTAGAGGGTCAAAACACAGTTTCATGAAAGTCAACTTTGGCACCCCAGGAAGGGTAATCCCGTGAAAGGGTATTAGTGGATACATCATTTTTTGGAAATAGGTAAAAAGGTCAATCGGAGCTACAGCTCTTGAAACCAGCTGAAATGATAGAGGAGGGTTCCTAAAGGAGTGCTAGAGGGTCAAAACACAGTTTCGTGAAAGTCAACTTTGACACCCCAGGAAGGGTAATCCTGTGAAAGGGTATTAGTGGATACATCATGGTTTGGAAATAGGCAAAAAGGTGAATCGGAGCTACAGATTTTTAAACCAGCTGAAATGATAGATGAGGGTTCCTGATGGAGTGCTACAGGGTCCAAACACAGTTTCGTGAAAGTAAACTTTAGCACCACAGGAAGGGTATTCCCGTGAAAGGGTGATAGGGGATACATCATCGTTTGGATATAGGCATAAAGGTGAATCGGGGGTACAGATTTTCAAACCAGCTCAAATGATAGAGGAGGGTTCCTGATGGAGTGCTAGAAGGTCCAAACACAGTTTCATGAAAGTCAACTTTGGCACCCCAGGAAGGGTAATCCTGTGAAAGGGCACTAGTGGATACATCATGGTTTGGAAATAGGTAAAAAGGTGAATCGGAGCTACAGATTTTCAAACCAGCTGAAATGATAGATGAGGGTTCCTGATGAAGTGCTAGAGGGTCCAAACACAGTTTCGTGAAAGTCAACTTTAGCACCACAGGAAGGGTAATCCCGTGAAAGGGTAAAACGGGATACATCATCGTTTGGATATAGGCATAAAGGTGAATCGGAGGTACAGATTTTCAAACCAGCTGAAATGATAGAGGAGGGTTCCTGATGGAGTGCTAGAGGGTCAAAACACAGTTTCGTGAAAGTCAACTTTGACACCACAGGAAGGGTAATCCCGTGAAAGGGTAATAGTGGATACATCATTTTTTGGAAATAGGTAAAAAGGTCAATCGGAGCTACAGCTCTTGAAACCAGCTGAAATGATAGAGGAGGGTTCCTAAAGGAGTGCTAGAGGGTCAAAACACAGTTTCGTGAAAGTCAACTTTGACACCCCAGGAAGGGTAATCCTGTGAAAGGGTATTAGTGGATACATCATGGTTTGGAAATAGGTAAAAAGGTGAATCGGAGCTACAGCTCTTAAAACCGGCTCAAATGATAGATGAGGGTTCCTGATGGAGTGCTAGAGGGTCAAAACACAGTTTCATGAAAGTCAACTTTGGCACCCCAGGAAGGGTAATCCCGTGAAAGGGTATTAGTGGATACATCATTTTCTGGAAAGAGGTAAAAAGGTCAATCGGAGCTACAGCTCTTGAAACCAGCTGAAATGATAGAGGAGGGTTCCTAAAGGAGTGCTAGAGGGTCAAAACACAGTTTCGTGAAAGTCAACTTTGACACCCCAGGAAGGGTAATCCTGTGAAAGGGTATTAGTGGATACATCATGGTTTGGAAATAGGCAAAAAGGTGAATCGGAGCTACAGATTTTTAAACCAGCTGAAATGATAGATGAGGGTTCCTGATGGAGTGCTACAGGGTCCGAACACAGTTTCGTGAAAGTAAACTTTAGCACCACAGGAAGGGTATTCCCGTGAAAGGGTGATAGGGGATACATCATCGTTTGGATGTAGGCATAAAGGTGAATCGGAGGTACAGATTTTCAAACCAGCTCAAATGATAGAGGAGGGTTCCTGATGGAGTGCTAGAAGGTCCAAACACAGTTTCATGAAAGTCAACTTTGGCACCCCAGGAAGGGTAATCCTGTGAAAGGGCATTAGTGGATACATCATGGTTTGGAAATAGGTAAAAAGGTGAATCGGAGCTACAGATTTTCAAACCAGCTGAAATGATAGATGAGGGTTCCTGATGAAGTGCTAGAGGGTCCAAACACAGTTTCGTGAAAGTCAACTTTAGCACCACAGGAAGGGTAATCCCGTGAAAGGGTAAAACGGGATACATCATCGTTTGGATATAGGCATAAAGGTGAATCGGAGGTACAGATTTTCAAACCAGCTGAAATGATAGAGGAGGGTTCCTGATGGAGTGCTAGAGGGTCAAAACACAGTTTCGTGAAAGTCAACTTTGACACCACAGGAAGGGTAATCCCGTGAAAGGGTAATAGTGGATGCATCATTTTTTGGAAATAGGTAAAAAGGTCAATCGGAGCTACAGCTCTTGAAACCAGCTGAAATGATAGAGGAGGGTTCCTAAAGGAGTGCTAGAGGGTCAAAACACAGTTTCGTGAAAGTCAACTTTGACACCCCAGGAAGGGTAATCCTGTGAAAGGGTATTAGTGGATACATCATGGTTTGGAAATAGGCAAAAAGGTGAATCGGAGCTACAGATTTTTAAACCAGCTGAAATGATAGATGAGGGTTCCTGATGGAGTGCTACAGGGTCCAAACACAGTTTCGTGAAAGTCAACTTTAGCACCACAGGAAGGGTATTCCCGTGAAAGGGTCATAGGGGATACATCATCGTTTGGATATAGGCATAAAGGTGAATCGGAGGTACAGATTTTCAAACCAGCTCAAATGATAGAGGAGGGTTCCTGATGGAGTGCTAGAAGGTCCAAACACAGTTTCATGAAAGTCAACTTTAGCACCCCAGGAAGGGTAATCCTGTGAAAGGGCATTAGTGGATACATCATGGTTTGGAAATAGGAAAAAAAGGTGAATCGGAGCTACAGATTTTCAAACCAGCTGAAATGATTGATGAGGGTTCCTGATGAAGTGCTAGACGGTCCAAACACAGTTTCGTGAAAGTCAACTTTAGCACCACAGGAAGGGTAATCCCGTGAAAGGGTAAAACGGGATACATCATCGTTTGGATATAGGCATAAAGGTGAATCGGAGGTACAGATTTTCAAACCAGCTGAAATGATAGAGGAGGGTTCCTGATGGAGTGCTAGAGGGTCAAAACACAGTTTCGTGAAAGTCAACTTTGACACCACAGGAAGGGTAATCCCGTGAAAGGGTAATAGTGGATACATCATGGTTTGGAAATAGGTAAAAAGGTGAATCGGAGCTTCAGCTCTTAAAACCAGCTGAAATGATGGAGGATGGTTCCTAAAGGAGTGCTAGAGGGTCCAAACACAGTTTCGTGAAAGTCAATTTTGACACCCCAGGAAGGGTAATTCCGTGAAAGGGAAAAAGAGGATACATCATTGTTTGGATATAGGCATAAAGGTGAATCGGAGCTACAGGTTTTCAAACCAGCTGAAATGATAAAGTAGAGTTCCTGATGGAGTGCTAGAGGCTCAAAACACAGTTTCATGAAAGTCAACTTTGGCACCCCAGGAAGGGTAATCCCGTGAAAGGGTAATAGTGGATACATCATTTTTTGGAAATAAGTAAAAAGGTGAATCGGAGCTACAACTCTTCAAACGAGCTCAAATGATAGATGAGTGATCCTGATGGAGTGCTAGAGGGTCAAAACACCGTTTCATGAAAGTCAACTTTGGCACCCCAGGAAGGGTAATCCCGTGAAAGGGTAATAGTGGATACATCATTTTTTGGAAATAGGTAAAAAGGTGAATCGGAGCTACAGCTCTTAAAACCAGCTGAAATGATAGAGGAGGGTTCCTAAAGGAGTGCTAGAGGGTCCAAACACAGTTTCGTGAAAGTCAATTTTGACACCCCAGGAAGGGTAATTCCGTGAAAGGGTAAAAGGGGATACATCATCGTTTGGATATAGGCATAAAGGTGAATCGGAGCTACAGGTTTTCAAACCAGCTGAAATGATAAAGTAGAGTTCCTGATGGAGTGCTAGAGGCTCAAAACACAGTTTCATGAAAGTCAACTTTGGCACCCCAGGAAGGGTAATCCCGTGAAAGGGTAATAGTGGATACATCATTTTTTGGAAGTAAGTAAAAAGGTGAATCGGAGCTACAACTCTTAAAACGAGCTCAATTGATAGATGAGGGATCCTGATGGAGTGCTAGAAGGTCAAAACACAATTTCATGAAAGTCAACTTTGGCACCCCAGGAAGGGTAATCCCGTGAAAGGGTAATAGTGGATACATCATTTTTTGGAAATAGGTAAAAAGGTGAATCGGAGCTACAGCTCTTAAAACCAGCTCAAATGATAGAGGAGGGTTCCTAAAGGAGTGCTAGAAGGTCAAAAGACAGTTTCGTGAAAGTCAACTTTGGCACCCCAGGAAGGGTAATCCCGTGAAAGGGTATTAGTGGATACATCATGGTTTGGAAATAGGCAAAAAGGTGAATCGGAGCTACAGATTTTCAAACCAGCTCAAATGATAGAGGAGGGTTCCTGATGGAGTGCTAGAGGGTCAAAACACAGTTTCATGAAAGTCAACTTTGGCACCCCAGGAAGGGTAATCCCGTGAAAGGGTATTAGTGGATACATCATTTTTTGGAAATAGGTAAAAAGGTCAATCGGAGCTACAGCTCTTAAAACCAGCTCAAATGATAGAGGAGGGTTCCTAAAGGAGTGCTAGAGGGTCCAAACACAGTTTCGTGAAAGTCAATTTTGACACCCCAGGAAGGGTAATTCCGTGAAAGGGTAAAAGGGGATACATCATCGTTTGGATATAGGCATAAAGGTGAATCGGAGCTACAGGTTTTCAAACCAGCTGAAATGATAAAGTAGAGTTCCTGATGGAGTGCTAGAGGCTCAAAACACAGTTTCATGAAAGTCAACTTTGGCACCCCAGGAAGGGTAATCCCGTGAAAGGGTAATAGTGGATACATCATTTTTTGGAAGTAAGTAAAAAGGTGAATCGGAGCTACAACTCTTAAAACGAGCTCAATTGATAGATGAGGGATCCTGATGGAGTGCTAGAAGGTCAAAACACAGTTTCATGAAAGTCAACTTTGGCACCCCAGGAAGGGTAATCCCGTGAAAGGGTAATAGTGGATACATCATTTTTTGGAAATAGGTAAAAAGGTGAATCGGAGCTACAGCTCTTAAAACCAGCTCAAATGATAGAGGAGGGTTCCTAAAGGAGTGCTAGAAGGTCAAAAGACAGTTTCGTGAAAGTCAACTTTGGCACCCCAGGAAGGGTAATCCCGTGAAAGGGTATTAGTGGATACATCATGGTTTGGAAATAGGCAAAAAGGTGAATCGGAGCTACAGATTTTCAAACCAGCTGAAATGATAGAGGAGGGTTCCTGATGGAGTGCTAGAGTGTCCAAACACAGTTTCGTGAAAGTAAACTTTAGCACCACAGGAAGGGTAATCCCGTGAAAGGGTAATAGGGGATACATCATCGTTTCGATATAGGCATAAAGGTGAATCGGAGCTACAGATTTTCAAACCAGCTCAAATGATAGAGGAGGGTTCCTGATGGAGTGCTACAGGGTCAAAACACAGTTTTGTGAAAGTCAACTTTTGGCACCCCAGGAAGGGTAATCCCGTGAAAGGGTCATAGTGGATACATCATGTTTTGGAAATTGGTAGAAAGGTTAATCGGAGCTACAGCTCTTAAAACCAGCTCAAATGATAGAGGATGGCTCCTGATGGAGTGCTAGAGGGCCAAAACACCGTTTCATGAAAGTCAACTTTGGCACCCCAGGAAGGGTAATCCCGTGAAAGGGTAATAGTGGATACATCATTTTTTGGAAATATTTAAAAAGGTGAATCGGAGCTACAGCTCTTAAAACCAGCTGAAATGATGGAGGAGGGTTCCTGATGGAGTGCTACAGGGTCAAACACAGTTTCATGAAAGTCAACTTTGGCACCCCAGGAAGGGTAATCCCGTGAAAGGGTGAAACGGGATACATCATCGTTTGGATATAGGCATAAAGGTGAATCGGAGCTACAGGTTTTCAAACCAGCTCAAATGATAGAGGAGAGTTCCTGATGGAGTGCTAGAGGCTCAAAACACAGTTTCATGAAAGTCAACTTTGGCACCCCAGGAATGGTAATCCCGTGAAAGGGTAATAGTGGATACATCATTTTTTGGAAATAGGTAAAAAGGTGAATCGGAGCTACAACTCTTAAAACGAGCTCAAATGATAGATGAGGGATCCTGATGGAGTGCTAGAAGGTCAAAACACAGTTTCATGAAAGTCAACTTTGGCACCCCAGGAAGGGTAATCCAGTGAAAGGGTAATAGTGGATACATCATTTTTTGAAAATAGGTAAAAAGGTGAATCGGAGCTACAGCTCTTAAAACCAGCTCAAATGATAGAGGAGGGTTCCTAAAGGAGTGCTAGAAGGTCAAAACACAGTTTCGTGAAAGTCAACTTTGACACCACAGGAAGGGTAATCCCGTGAAAGGGTATTAGTGGATACATCATGGTTTGGAAATAGGCAAAAAGGTGAATCGGAGCTACAGATTTTCAAACCAGCTGAAATGATAGAGGAGGGTTCCTGATGGAGTGCTAGAGCGTCCAAACACAGTTTCATGAAAGTAAAATTTAGCACCACAGGAAGGGTAATCCCGTGAAAGGGTAATAGCGGATACATCATCGTTTGGATATAGGCATAAAGGTGAATCAGAGCTACAGATTTTCAAACCAGCTCAAATGATAGAGGAGCGTTCCTGATGGAGTGCTAGAGGGCCAAAACACCGTTTCATGAAAGTCAACTTTGGCACCCCAGGAAGGGTAATCCCGTGAAAGGGAAATAGTGGATACATCATTTTTTGGAAATAGGTAAAAAGGTGAGTCGGAGATACAGCTCTTAAAACCAGGTCAAATGATAGAGGAGGGTTCCTAAAGGAGTGCTAGAGGGTCAAAACACAGTTTCGTGAAAGTCAATTTTGACACCCCAGGAAGGGTAATCCCGTGAAAGGGTAAAACGGGATACATCATCGTTTGGATATAGGCATAAAGGTGAATCGGAGCTACAGGTTTTCAAACCAGCTGAAATGATAGAGGAGAGTTCCTGATGGAGTGCTAGAAGCTCAAAACACAGTTTCATGAAAGTCAACTTTGGCACCCCAGAAAATGTAATCCCGTGAAAGTTTAATAGTTTGTAGATCATGGTTTGGAAATATTTGAAAAGGTGATTTGGAGCTACAGGTTTTCAAACCAGCTGAAATGATAGATGAGAGTTCCTGATGGAGTGCTAGAGGCTCACAACACAGTTTCATGAAAGTCAACTTTGGCACCCCAGGAAGGGTAATCCCGTGAAAGGGTAATAGTGGATACATCATTTTTTGAAAATAGGTAAAAAGGTGAATCGGAGCTACAGCTCTTAAAACCAGCTCAAATGATAGAGGAGGGTTCCTAAAGGAGTGCTAGAGGGTCAAAACACAGTTTCGTGAAAGTCAACTTTGACACCCCAGGAAGGGTAATCCTGTGAAAGGGCATTAGTGGATACATCATGGTTTGGAAATAGGCAAAAAGGTGAATCGGAGCTACAGATTTTAAAACCAGCTGAAATGATAGATGAGGGTTCCTGATGAAGTGCTAGAGGGTCCAAACACAGTTTCGTGAAAGTCAACTTTAGCACCACAGGAAGGGTAATCCCATGAAAGGGTGATAGGGGATACATCATCGTTTGGATATAGGCATAAAGGAGAATCGGAGGTACAGATTTTCAAACCAGCTCAAATGATAGAGGAGGGTTGATGATGGAGTGCTAGAGGGTCAAAACACAGTTTCGTGAAAGTCAACTTTGACACCATAGGAAGGGTAATCCCGTGAAAGGGTAATAGTGGATACATCATGGTTTGGAAATAGGTAAAAAGGTGAATCGGAGCTTCAGCTCTTAAAACCAGCTGAAATGATGGAGGAGGGTTCCTAAAGGAGTGCTAGAGGGTCCAAACACAGTTTCGTGAAAGTCAATTTTGACACCCCAGGAAGGGTAATTCCGTGAAACTGTAAAAGGGGATACATCATGGTTTGGATATAGGCATAAAGGTGAATCGGAGCTACAGCTCTTAAAACCAGCTCAAATGATAGAGGAGGGTTCCTAAAGGAGTGCTAGAGGGTCAAAACACAGTTTCGTGAAAGTCAACTTTGACTCCACAGGAAGGGTAATCCTGTGAAAGGGCATTAGTGGATACATCATGGCTTGGAAATAGGCAAAAAGGTGAATCGGAGGTACAGATTTTCAAACCAGCTGAAATGATAGATGAGGGTTCCTGATGAAGTGCTAGATGGTCCAAACACAGCTTCGTGAAAGTCAACTTTAGCACCACAGGAAGGGTAATCCCGTGAAAGGGTAAAACGGGATACATCATCGTTTGGATATAGGCATAAAGGTGAATCGGAGGTACAGATTTTCAAACCAGCTGAAATGATAGAGGAGGGTTCCTGATGGAGTGCTAGAGGGTCAAAACACAGTTTCGTGAAAGTCAACTTTGACACCACAGGAAGGGTAATCCCGTGAAAGGGTAATAGTGGATACATCATGGTTTGGAAATAGGTAAAAAGGTGAATCGGAGCTTCAGCTCTTAAAACCAGCTGAAATGATGGAGGATGGTTCCTAAAGGAGTGCTAGAGGGTCCAAACACAGTTTCGTGAAAGTCAATTTTGACACCCCAGGAAGGGTAATTCCGTGAAAGGGTAAAAGGGGACACATCATCGTTTGGATATAGGCATAAAGGTGAATCGGAGCTACAGGTTTTCAAACCAGCTGAAATGATAAAGTAGAGTTCCTGATGGAGTGCTAGAGGCTCAAAACACAGTTTCATGAAAGTCAACTTTGGCACCCCAGGAAGGGTAATCCCGTGAAAGGGTAATAGTGGATACATCATTTTTTGGAAATAAGTAAAAAGGTGAATCGGAGCTACAGCTCTTAAAACGAGCTCAAATGATATATGAGGGATCCTCATGGAGTGCTAGAGGGTCAAAACACAGTTTCATGAAAGTCAACTTTGGCACCCCAGGAAGGGTAATCCCGTGAAAGGGTAATAGTGGATACATCATTTTTTGGAAATAGGTAAAAAGGTGAATCGGAGCTACAGCTCTTAAAACCAGCTCAAATGATAGAGGAGGGTTCCTGATGGAGTGCTAGAGGGTCAAAACACATTTTCATGAAAGTCAACTTTGGCACCCCAGGTAGGGTAATCCCGTGAAAGGGTATTAGTGGATACATCATTTTTTGGAAATAGGTAGAAAGGTCAATCGGAGCTACACCTCTTGAAACCAGCTGAAATGATAGAGGAGGGTTCCTAAAGGAGTGCTAGAGGGTCCAAACACAGTTTCGTGAAAGTAAACTTTAGCACCACAGGAAGGGTATTCCCGTGAAAGGGTGATAGGGGATACATCATCGTTTGGATATAGGCATAAAGGTGAATCGGAGGTACAGATTTTCAAACCAGCTCAAGTGATAGAGGAGCGTTCCTGATGGAGTGCTAGAGGGTCAAAACACAGTTTTGTGAAAGTCAACTTTGGCACCCCAGGAAGGGTAATCCCGTGAAAGGGTAATAGTGGATACATCATGGTTTGGAAATAGGTAAAAAGGTGAATCGGAGCTACAGCTCTTAAAACTAGCTGAAATCATGGAGGAGGGTTCCTGATGGAGTGCTAGAGGGTCAAAACACAGTTTCATGAAAGTCAACTTTGGCACCCCAGGAAGGGTAATCCCGTGAAAGGGTAATAGTGAATACATCATTTTTTGGAAATATGTAAAAAGGTGAATCGGAGCTTCAGCTCTTAAAACCAGCTGAAATGATAGAGGAGGGTTCCTAAAGGAGTGCTAGAGGGTCCAAACACAGTTTCGTGAAAGTCAATTTTGACACCCCAGGAAGGGTAATTCCGTGAAACGGTAAAAGGGGATACATCATTTTTTGGAAATAGGCAAAAAGGTGAATCGGAGCTACAACTCTTAAAACGAGCTCAAATGATAGATGAGGGATCCTGATGGAGTGCTAGAAGGTCAAAACACAGCTTTATGAAAGTCAACTTTGGCACCCCAGGAAGGGTAATCCCGTGAAAGGGTAATAGTGGATACATCATTTTTTGGAAATAGGTAAAAAGGTGAATCGGAGCTACAGCTCTTAAAACCAGCTCAAATGATAGAGGAGGGTTCCTAAAGGAGTGCTAGAAGGTCAAAACACAGTTTCGTGAAAGTCAACTTTGACACCCCAGGAAGGGTAATCCCGTGAAAGGGTAATAGTGGATACATCATGGTTTGGAAATAGGCAAAAAGGTGAATCGGAGCTACAGATTTTCAAACCAGCTGAAATGATAGAGGAGAGTTCCTGATGGAGTGCTAGAGGGTCCAAACACAGTTTCGTGAAAGTCAACTTTAGCACCACAGGAAGGGTAATCCCGTGAAAGGGTAATAGGGGATACATCATCGTTTGGATATAGGCATAAAGGTGAATCGGAGCTACAGATTTTCAAACCAGCTCAAATGATAGAGGAGCGTTCCTGATGGAGTGCTAGAGGGTCAAAACACAGTTTTGTGAAAGTCAACTTTGGCACCCCAGGAAGGGTAATCCCGTGAAAGGGTAATAGTGGATACATCATGTTTTGGAAATTGGTAGAAAGGTGAATCGGAGCTACAGCTCTTAAAACCAGCTCAAATGATACAGGATGGCTCCTGGTGGAGTGCTAGAGGGCCAAAACACCGTTTCATGAAAGTCAACTTTGGAACCCCAGGAAGGGTAATCACGTGAAAGGGTAATAGTGGATACATCATTTTTTGGAAATAGGTAAAAAGGTGAATCGGAGCTACAGCTCTTAAAACCAGCTGAAATGATGGATGAGGGTTCCTGATGGAGTGCTACAGGGTCAAAACACAGTTTCATGAAAGTCAACTTTGGCACCCCAGGAAGGGTAATCCCGTGAAAGGGTAAAACGGGATACATCATCGTTTGGATATAGGCATAAAGGTGAATCGGAGCTACAGGTTTTCAAACCAGCTCAAATGATAGAGGAGAGTTCCTGATGGAGTGCTAGAGGGTCCAAACACAGTTTCGTGAAAGTCAACTTTAGCACCACAGGAAGGGTAATCCCGTGAAAGGGTGATAAGGGATACATCATCGTTTGGATATAGGCATAAAGGTGAATCGGAGCAACAGATTTTCAAACCAGCTCAAATGATAGAGGAGGGTTCCTGATTGAGTGCTAGAGGGTGAAGACAGTTTCATGAAAGTCAACTTTGGCACCCCAGGAAGGGTAATCCCGTGAAAAGGTAATAATGGATACATCATGGTTTGGACATAGGCAAAAAGGTGAATCGGAGCTACAGATTTTCAAACCAGCTGAAATGATAGAGGAGGGTTCCTGATGGAGTGCTAGAGGGTCCAAACACAGTTTCGTGAAAGTCAACTTTAGCACCACAGGAAGGGTAATCCCGTGAAAGGGTGATAGGGGATACATCATCGTTTGGATATAGGCATAAAGGTGAATCGGAGCTACAGATTTTCAAACCAGCTCAAATTATAGAGGAGGGGTCCTGATGGAGTGCTAGAGGGTCAAAACACAGTTTTGTGAAAGTCAACTTTGGCACCCCAGGAAGGGTAATCCCGTGAAAGGGTAATAGTGGATACATCATGGTTTGGAAATAGGTAAAAAGGTGAATCGGAGCTACAGCTCTTAAAACTAGCTGAAATCATGGAGGAGGGTTCCTGATGGAGTGCTAGAGGGTCAAAACACAGTTTCATGAAAGTCAACTTTGGCACCCCAGGAAGGGTAATCCCGTGAAAGGGTAATAGTGAATACATCATTTTTTGGAAATATGTAAAAAGGTGAATCGGAGCTTCAGCTCTTAAAACCAGCTGAAATGATAGAGGAGGGTTCCTAAAGGAGTGCTAGAGGGTCCAAACACAGTTTCGTGAAAGTCAATTTTGACACCCCAAGGAAGGGTAATTCCGTGAAACGGTAAAAGGGGATACATCATTTTTTGGAAATAGGCAAAAAGGTGAATCGGAGCTACAACTCTTAAAACGAGCTCAAATGATAGATGAGGGATCCTGATGGAGTGCTAGAAGGTC
Source organism: Haliotis asinina (assembly GCF_037392515.1). Taxonomy (NCBI): domain Eukaryota; kingdom Metazoa; phylum Mollusca; class Gastropoda; order Lepetellida; family Haliotidae; genus Haliotis; species Haliotis asinina. Next base: position 28,549,034 of record NC_090295.1, read on the forward strand.
AAAACACAGCTTTATGAAAGTCAACTTTGGCACCCCAGGAAGGGTAATCCCGTGAAAGGGTAATAGTGGATACATCATTTTTTGGAAATAGGTAAAAAGGTGAATCGGAGCTACAGCTCTTAAAACCAGCTCAAATGATAGAGGAGGGTTCCTAAAGGAGTGCTAGAAGGTCAAAACACAGTTTCGTGAAAGTCAACTTTGACACCCCAGGAAGGGTAATCCCGTGAAAGGGTATTAGTGGATACATCATGGTTTGGAAATAGGCAAAAAGGTGAATCGGAGCTACAGATTTTCAAACCAGCTGAAATGATAGAGGAGAGTTCCTGATGGAGTGCTAGAGTGTCCAAACACAGTTTCGTGAAAGTAAACTTTAGCACCACAGGAAGGGTAATCCCGTGAAAGGGTAATAGGGGATACATCATCGTTTCGATATAGGCATAAAGGTGAATCGGAGCTACAGATTTTCAAACCAGCTCAAATGATAGAGGAGCGTTCCTGATGGAGTGCTAGAGGGTCAAAACACAGTTTTGTGAAAGTCAACTTTGGCACCCCAGGAAGGGTAATCCCGTGAAAGGGTAATAGTGGATACATCATGTTTTGGAAATTGGTAGAAAGGTGAATCGGAGCTACAGCTCTTAAAACCAGCTCAAATGATACAGGATGGCTCCTGGTGGAGTGCTAGAGGGCCAAAACACCGTTTCATGAAAGTCAACTTTGGAACCCCAGGAAGGGTAATCACGTGAAAGGGTAATAGTGGATACATCATTTTTTGGAAATATTTAAAAAGGTGAATCGGAGCTACAGCTCTTAAAACCAGCTGAAATGATGGATGAGGGTTCCTGATGGAGTGCTACAGGGTCCAAACACAGTTTCGTGAAAGTCAACTTTGGCACCCCAGGAAGGGTAATCCCGTGAAAGGGTAAAACGGGATACATCATCGTTTGGATATAGGCATAAAGGTGAATCGGAGCTACAGGTTTTCAAACCAGCTCAAATGATAGAGGAGAGTTCCTGATGGAGTGCTAGAGGGTCCAAACACAGTTTCGTGAAAGTCAACTTTAGCACCACAGGAAGGGTAATCCCGTGAAAGGGTGATAAGGGATACATCATCGTTTGGATATAGGCATAAAGGTGAATCGGAGCAACAGATTTTCAAACCAGCTCAAATGATAGAGGAGGGTTCCTGATTGAGTGCTAGAGGGTGAAGACAGTTTCATGAAAGTCAACTTTGGCACCCCAGGAAGGGTAATCCCGTGAAAAGGTAATAATGGATACATCATGGTTTGGACATAGGCAAAAAGGTGAATCGGAGCTACAGATTTTCAAACCAGCTGAAATGATAGAGGAGGGTTCCTGATGGAGTGCTAGAGGGTCCAAACACAGTTTCGTGAAAGTCAACTTTAGCACCACAGGAAGGGTAATCCCGTGAAAGGGTGATAGGGGATACATCATCGTTTGGATATAGGCATAAAGGTGAATCGGAGCTACAGATTTTCAAACCAGCTCAAATTATAGAGGAGGGGTCCTGATGGAGTGCTAGAGGGTCAAAACACAGTTTCGTGAAAGTCAACTTTTACACCCCAGGAAGGGTAATCCCGTGAAAGGGTATTAGTGGACACATCATGGTTTGGAAATAGGCAAAAAGGTGAATCGGAGCTACAGATTTTCAAACCAGCTCAAATGATAGAGGAGGGTTCCTGATGGAGTGCTAGAGGGTCCAAACACAGTTTCGTGAAAGTCAACATTGGCACCCCAGGAAGGGTAATCCCCTGAAAGGGCAACAGTGGATACATCATTTTTTGGAAATAGGTAAAAAGGTGAATCGGAGCTACCGCACTTAAAACCAGCTGAAATGATAGAGGAGAGTTCCTAAAGGAGTGCTAGAGGGTCAAAACACAGTTTCATGAAAGTCAATTTTGACACCCCAAGAAGCGTTATCCCGTGAGAGGGTAATAGTGGATACATCATTTTTTGGAAATAGGTAAAAAGGTGAATCGGAGCTACAGCTCTTAAAACGAGCTCAAATGATAGAGGAGGGTTCCTAAAGGAGTGCTAGAGGGTCCAAACACAGTTTCGTGAAAGTCAATTTTAGCACCACAGGAAGGGTAATCCCGTGAAAGGGTGAAAGGGGATACATCATTTTTTGGAAATAGGTAAAAAGGTGAATCGGAGCTACAGATTTTCAAACCAGCTCAAATGATAGAGGAGCGTTCCTGATGGAGTGCTAGAGGGTCCAAACACAGTTTCGTGAAAGTCAGCTTTGACACCCCAGGAATGGAAATCCCGTGAAAGGGTATTAGTGGATACATCATGGTTTGGAAATAGGCAAAAAGGTGAATCGGAGCTACAGATTTTCAAACCAGCTGAAATGATGGAGGACGGTTCCTGATGGAGTGCTAGAGGTTCCAAACACAGTTTCGTGAAAGTCCACTTTGGCACCCCAGGAAGGGTAATCCCGTGAAAGGGTGATATTGGATACATCGTGGTTTGGAAATAGGTAAAATTGTGAATCGGATCTATAGGTTTTTTAACCAGCTGAAATGATAGAGGAGGGTTCCTGATGGAGTACTACAGGTTCCAAACACAGTTTCGTGAAAGTCATCTTTTTCACCCCAGGAAGGGTAATAGCATGAAAGGGTGACAGTGTATACATCATGATTAGTAAATATTGAGAAAGGTGAATCGGATCTACAGGCTTCAAAACCAGCTCAAATGATAGAGGAGGGCTCCTGATGGAGTGCTAGAGGGTCAAAACACAGTTTCGTGAAAGTCAACTTTGACACCCCAGGAAGGGTAATCCCGTGAAAGGGTGTTAGTGGATACATCATGGTTTGGATATAGGCATAAAGGTGAATCGGAGCTACAGATTTTCAAACCAGCTAAAAATGATAGAGGAGAGTTCCTGATGGAGTGCTAGAGGGTCCAAACACAGTTTCGTGAAAGTCAACTTTGGCACCCCCCAGGAAGGGTAATCCCGAGAAAGGGTATTAGTGGTTACATCATGGTTTGGAAATAGGCAAAAAGGTGAATCGGAGCTACAGATTTTCAAACCAGCTGAATTGATAGAGGAGGGTTCCTAAAGGAGTGCTAGAGGGTCCAAACACAGTTTCGTGAAAGTCAATTTTGACACCCCAGGAAGGGTAATTCCGTGAAAAGGTAAAAGGGGATACATCATCGTTTGGATATAGGCATAAAGGTGAATCGGAGCTACAGGTTTTCAAACCAGCTGAAATGATAAAGTAGAGTTCCTGATGGAGTGCTAGAGGCTCAAAACACAGTTTCATGAAAGTCAACTTTGGCACCCCAGGAAGGGTAATCCCGTGAAAGGGTAATAGTGGATACATCATTTTTTGGAAATAGGTAAAAAGGTGAATCGGAGCTACAGCTCTTAAAACCAGCTGAAATCATTGAGGAGGGTTCCTAAAGGAGTGCTAGAGGGTCAAAACACAGTTTCGTCAAAGTCAATTTTGACACCCCAGGAAGGGTAATCCCGTGAAAGGGTAAACGGGGATACATCATCGTTTGGATATAGGCATAAAGGTGAATCGGAGCTTCAGGTTTTCAAACCAGCTGAAATGATAGAGGAGAGTTCCTGATGGAGTGCTAGAGGCTCAAAACACAGTTTCATGAAAGTCAGCTTTGGCACCCCAGGAAGGGTAATCCCGTGAAAGGGTAATAGGGGATACATCATTTTTTGAAAATAGGTAAAAAGGTGAATCGGAGCTACAGCTCTTAAAACCAGCTCAAATGATAGAGGAGGGTTCCTAAAGGAGTGCTAGAGGGTCCAAACACAGTTTCGTGAAAGTCAACTTTGACTCCACAGGAAGGGTAATCCCGTGAAAGGGTGATAGGGGATACATCATCGTTTGGATATAGGCATAAAGGTGAATCGGAGCTACAGATTTTCAAACCAGCTCAAATTATAGAGGAGGGGTCCTGATGGAGTGCTAGAGGGTCAAAACACAGTTTCGTGAAAGTCAACTTTGACACCCCAGGAAGGGTAATCCCGTGAAAGGGTAATAGTGGATACATCATGGTTTGGAAATAGGTAGAAAGGTGAATCGGAGCTTCAGCTCTTAAAACCAGCTGAAATGATGGAGGATGGTTCCTAAAGGAGTGCTAGAGGGTCAAAACACAGTTTCATGAAAGTCAACTTTGGCACCCCAGGAAGGGTAATCCCGTGAAAGGGTAATAGTGGATACATCATTTTTTGGAAATAGGTAAAAAGGTGAATCGGAGCTACAGCTCTTAAAACCAGCTCAAATGATAGAGGAGGGTTCCTGATGGAGTGCTAGAGGGTCAAAACACAGTTTCATGAAAGTCAACTTTGGCACCCCAGGAAGGGTAATCCCGTGAAAGGGTATTAGTGGATACATCATTTTTTGGAAATAGGTAAAAAGGTCAATCGGAGCTACAGCTCTTCAAACCAGCTGAAATGATAGAGGAGGGTTCCTAAAGGAGTGCTAGAGGGTCAAAACACAGTTTCGTGAAAGTCAACTTTGACACCCCAGGAAGGGTAATCCTGTGAAAGGGTATTAGTGGATACATCATGGTTTGGAAATAGGCAAAAAGGTGAATCGGAGCTACAGATTTTTAAACCAGCTGAAATGATAGATGAGGGTTCCTGATGGAGTGCTACAGGGTCCAAACACAGTTTCGTGAAAGTAAACTTTAGCACCACAGGAAGGGTATTCCCGTGAAAGGGTGATAGGGGATACATCATCGTTTGGATATAGGCATAAAGGTGAATCGGAGCTACAGATTTTTAAACCAGCTCAAATGATAGAGGAGGGTTCCTGATGGAGTGCTAGAAGGTCCAAACACAGTTTTGTGAAAGTCAACTTTTACACCCCAGGAAGGGTAATCCTGTGAAAGGGCATTAGTGGATACATCATGGTTTGGAAATAGGCAAAAAGGTGAATCGGAGCTACAGATTTTCAAACCAGCTGAAATGATAGATGAGGGTTCCTGATTAAGTGCTAGAGGGTCCAAACACAGTTTCGTGAAAGTCAACTTTAGCACCACAGGAAGGGTAATCCCGTGAAAGGGTAAAACGGGATACATCATCGTTTGGATATAGGCATAAAGGTGAATCGGAGGTACAGATTTTCAAACCAGCTGAAATGATAGAGGAGGGTTCCTGATGGAGTGCTAGAGGGTCAAAACACAGTTTCGTGAAAGTCAACTTTGACACCACAGGAAGGGTAATCCCGTGAAAGGGTAATAGTGGATACATCATGGTTTGGAAATAGGTAAAAAGGTGAATCGGAGCTTCAGCTCTTAAAACCAGCTGAAATGATGGAGGATGGTTCCTAAAGGAGTGCTAGAGGGTCCAAACACAGTTTCGTGAAAGTCAACTTTGACACCCCAGGAAGGGTAATTCCGTGAAAGGGTAAAAGAGGATACATCATCGTTTGGATATAGGCATAAAGGTGAATCGGAGCTACAGGTTTTCAAACCAGCTGAAATGATAAAGTAGAGTTCCTGATGGAGTGCTAGAGGCTCAAAACACAGTTTCATGAAAGTCAACTTTGGCACCCCAGGAAGGGTAATCCCGTGAAAGGGTAATAGTGGATACATCATTTTTTGGAAATAAGTAAAAAGGTGAATCGGAGCTACAACTCTTAAAACGAGCTCAAATGATAGATGAGGGATCCTGATGGAGTGCTAGAGGGTCAAAACACAGTTTCATGAAAGTCAACTTTGGCACCCCAGGAAGGGTAATCCCGTGAAAGGGTAATAGTGGATACATCATTTTTTGGAAATAGGTAAAAAGGTGAATCGGAGCTACAGCTCTTAAAACCAGCTCAAATGATAGAAGAGGGTTCCTGATGGAGTGCTAGAGGCTCAAAACACAGTTTCATGAAAGTCAACTTTGGCACCCCAGGAAGGGTAATCCCGTGAAAGGGTATTAGTGGATACATCATGGTTTGGAAATAGGCAAAAAGGTGAATCGGAGCTACAGATTTTTAAACCAGCTAAAATGATAGATGAGGGTTCCTGATGGAGTGCTACAGGGTCCAAACACAGTTTCGTGAAAGTAAACTTTAGCACCAGAGGAAGGGTATTCCCGTGAAAGGGTGATAGGGGATACATCATCGTTTGGATATAGGCATAAAGGTGAATCGGAGGTACAGATTTTCAAACCAGCTCAAATGATTGAGGAGGGTTCCTGATGGAGTGCTAGAAGGTCCAAACACAGTTTCGTAAAAGTCAACTTTTACACCCCAGGAAGGGTAATCCCGTGAAAGGGTAATAGGGGATACATCATCGTTTCGATATAGGCGTAAAGGTGAATCGGAGGTACAGATTTTCAAACCAGCTCAAGTGATAGAGGAGCGTTCCTGATGGAGTGCTAGAGGGTCAAAACACAGTTTTGAGAAAGTCAACTTTGGCACCCCAGGAAGGGTAATCCCGTGAAAGGGTAATAGTGGATACATCATGGTTTGGAAATAGGTAAAAAGGTGAATCGGAGCTACAGCTCTTAAAACCAGCTGAAATGATGGAGGAGGGTTCCTGATGGAGTGCTACAGGGTCAAAACACAGTTTCATGAAAGTCAACTTTGGCACCCCAGGAAGGGTAATCCCGTGAAAGGGTAATAGTGGATACATCATTTTTTGGAAATAGGTAAAAAGGTGAATCGGAGCTACAGCTCTTAAAACCAGCTCAAATGATAGAGGAGGGTTCCTGATGGAGTGCTAGAGGGTCAAAACACAGTTTCATGAAAGTCAACTTTGGCACCCCAGGAAGGGTAATCCCGTGAAAGGGTAATAGTGGATACATCATCGTTTGGATATAGGCATAAAGGTGAATCGGAGCTACAGGTTTTCAAACCAGCTGAAATGATAAAGTAGAGTTCCTGATGGAGTGCTAGAGGCTCAAAACACAGTTTCATGAAAGTCAACTTTGGCACCCCAGGAATTGTTATCCCGTGAAAGGGTAATAGTGGATACATCATTTTTTGGAAGTAAGTAAAAAGGTGAATCGGAGCTACAGCTCTTAAAACCAGCTCAAATGATAGAGGAGGGTTCCTGATGGAGTGCTAGAAGGTCAAAACACAATTTCATGAAAGTCAACTTTGGCACCCCAGGAAGGGTAATCCCGTGAAAGGGTAATAGTGGATACATCATTTTTTGGAAATAGGTAAAAAGGTGAATCGGAGCTACAGCTCTTAAAACCAGCTCAAATGATAGAGGAGGGTTCCTAAAGGAGTGCTAGAAGGTCAAAAGACAGTTTCGTGAAAGTCAACTTTGGCACCCCAGGAAGGGTAATCCCGTGAAAGGGTATTAGTGGATACATCATGGTTTGGAAATAGGCAAAAAGGTGAATCGGAGCTACAGATTTTCAAACCAGCTGAAATGATAGAGGAGGGTTCCTGATGGAGTGCTAGAGTGTCCAAACACAGTTTCGTGAAAGTAAACTTTAGCACCACAGGAAGGGTAATCCCGTGAAAGGGTAATAGGGGATACATCATCGTTTCGATATAGGCATAAAGGTGAATCGGAGCTACAGATTTTCAAACCAGCTCAAATGATAGAGGAGGGTTCCTGATGGAGTGCTACAGGGTCAAAACACAGTTTTGTGAAAGTCAACTTTGGCACCCCAGGAAGGGTAATCCCGTGAAAGGGTAATAGTGGATACATCATTTTTTGGAAATATTTAAAAAGGTGAATCGGAGCTACAGCTCTTAAAACCAGCTGAAATGATGGAGGAGAGTTCCTGATGGAGTGCTAGAGGCTCAAAACACAGTTTCATGAAAGTCAACTTTGGCAGCCCAGGAATGGTAATCCCGTGAAAGGGTAATAGTGGATACATCATGTTTTGGAAATTGGTAGAAAGGTTAATCGGAGCTACAGCTCTTAAAACCAGCTCAAATGATAGAGGATGGCTCCTGATGGAGTGCTAGAGGGCCAAAACACCGTTTCATGAAAGTCAACTTTGGCACCCCAGGAAGGGTAATCCCGTGAAAGGGTAATAGTGGATACATCATTTTTTGGAAATATTTAAAAAGGTGAATCGGAGCTACAGCTCTTAAAACCAGCTGAAATGATGGAGGAGGGTTCCTGATGGAGTGCTACAGGGTCAAAACACAGTTTCATGAAAGTCAACTTTGGCACCCCAGGAAGGGTAATCCCGTGAAAGGGTGAAACGGGATACATCATCGTTTGGATATAGGCATAAAGGTGAATCGGAGCTACAGGTTTTCAAACCAGCTCAAATGATAGAGGAGAGTTCCTGATGGAGTGCTAGAGGCTCAAAACACAGTTTCATGAAAGTCAACTTTGGCACCCCAGGAATGGTAATCCCGTGAAAGGGTAATAGTGGATACATCATTTTTTGGAAATAGGTAAAAAGGTGAATCGGAGCTACAACTCTTAAAACGAGCTCAAATGATAGATGAGGGATCCTGATGGAGTGCTAGAAGGTCAAAACACAGTTTCATGAAAGTCAACTTTGGCACCCCAGGAAGGGTAATCCCGTGAAAGGGTAATAGTGGATACATCATTTTTTGAAAATAGGTAAAAAGGTGAATCGGAGCTACAGCTCTTAAAACCAGCTCAAATGATAGAGGAGGGTTCCTAAAGGAGTGCTAGAAGGTCAAAACACAGTTTCGTGAAAGTCAACTTTGACACCCCAGGAAGGGTAATCCCGTGAAAGGGTAATAGTGGATACATCATGGTTTGGAAATAGGCAAAAAGGTGAATCGGAGCTACAGATTTTCAAACCAGCTGAAATGATAGAGGAGGGTTCCTGATGGAGTGCTAGAGCGTCCAAACACAGTTTCATGAAAGTCAACTTTGGCACCCCAGGAAGGGTAATCCCGTGAAAGGGTAATATTGGTACATCATTTTTTGGAAATAGGTAAAAAGGTGAATCGGAGCTACAGCTCTTAAAACCAGCTGAAATGATAGAGGAGGGTTCCTGATGGAGTGCTAGAGGGTCAAAACACAGTTTCGTGAAAGACAACTTTGACACCCCAGGAAGGGTAATCCTGTGAAAGGGTATTAGTGGATACATCATGGTTTGGAAATAGGCAAAAAGGTGAATCGGAGCTACAGATTTTTAAACCAGCTGAAATGATAGATGAGGGTTCCTGATGGAGTGCTAGAGGGTCCAAACACAGTTTCGTGAAAGTAAACTTTAGCACCACAGGAAGGGTATTCCCGTGAAAGGGTGATAGGGGATACATCATCGTTTGGATATAGGCATAAAGGTGAATCGGAGGTACAGATTTTCAAACCAGCTCAAGTGATAGAGGAGCGTTCCTGATGGAGTGCTAGAGGGTCAAAACACAGTTTTGTGAAAGTCAACTTTGGCACCCCAGGAAGGGTAATCCCGTGAAAGGGTAATAGTGGATACATCATGGTTTGGAAATTGGTAAAAAGGTGAATCGGAGCTACAGCTCTTAAAACCAGCTGAAATGATAGAGGAGGGTTCCTAAAGGAGTGCTAGAGGGTCCAAACACAGTTTCGTGAAAGTCAATTTTGACACCCCAGGAAGGGTAATTCCGTGAAAGGGTAAAAGGGGATACATCATCGTTTGGATATAGGCATAAAGGTGAATCGGAGCTACAGGTTTTCAAACCAGCTGAAATGATAAAGTAGAGTTCCTGATGGAGTGCTAGAGGCTCAAAACACAGTTTCATGAAAGTCAACTTTGGCACCCCAGGAAGGGTAATCTCGTGAAAGGGTAATAGTGGATACATCATTTTTTGGAAATAGGTAAAAAGGTGAATCGGAGCTACAGCTCTTAAAACCAGCTCAAATGATAGAGGAGGGTTCCTAAAGGAGTGCTAGAGGGTCAAAACACAGTTTCGTGAAAGTCAATTTTGACACCCCAGGAAGGGTAATCCCGTGAAAGGGTAAACGGGGATACATCATCGTTTGGATATAGGCATAAAGGTGAATCGGAGCTACAGGTTTTCAAACCAGCTGAAATGATAGAGGAGAGTTCCTGATGGAGTGCTAGAGGCTCAAAACACAGTTTCATGAAAGTCAACTTTGGCACCCCAGAAAGTGTAATCCCGTGAAAGTTTAATAGTTTGTAGATCATGGTTTGGAAATAGGTGAAAAGGTGATTTGGAGCTTTAGGTTTTCAAACCAGCTGAAATGATAGAGGAGGGTTCCTGATGGAGTGCTAGAGGGTCAAAACACAGTTTCATGAAAGTCAGCTTTGGCACCCCAGGAAGGGTAATCCCGTGAAAGGGTAATAGGGGATACATCATGGTTTGAAAATAGGTAAAAAGGTGAATCGGAGCTACAGCTCTTAAAACCAGCTCAAATGATAGAGGAGGGTTCCTAAAGGAGTGCTAGAGGGTCAAAACACAGTTTCGTGAAAGTCAACTTTGACTCCACAGGAAGGGTAATCCTGTGAAAGGGCATTAGTGGATACATCATGGCTTGGAAATAGGCAAAAAGGTGAATCGGAGGTACAGATTTTCAAACCAGCTGAAATGATAGATGAGGGTTCCTGATGAAGTGCTAGATGGTCCAAACACAGTTTCGTGAAAGTCAACTTTAGCACCACAGGAAGGGTAATCCCGTGAAAGGGTAAAACTGGATACATCATCGTTTGGATATAGGCATAAAGGTGAATCGGAGCTACAGATTTTCAAACCAGCTCAAATGATAGAGGAGGGTTCCTGATGGAGTGCTAGAGGGTCAAAACACAGTTTCGTGAAAGTCAACTTTGACACCACAGGAAGGGTAATCCCGTGAAAGGGTAATAGTGGATACATCATGGTTTGGAAATAGGTAAAAAGGTGAATCGGAGCTTCAGCTCTTAAAATCAGCTGAAATGATGGAGGATGGTTCCTAAAGGAGTGCTAGAGGGTCCAAACACAGTTTCGTGAAAGTCAATTTTGACACCCCAGGAAGGGTAATTCCGTGAAAGGGTAAAGGGGGATACATCATCGTTTGGATATAGGCATAAAGGTGAATCGGAGCTACAGGTTTTCAAACCAGCTGAAATGATAAAGTAGAGTTCCTGATGGAGTGCTAGAGGCTCAAAACACAGTTTCATGAAAGTCAACTTTGGCACCCCAGGAAGGGTAATCCCGTGAAAGGGTAATAGTGGATACATCATTTTTTGGAAATAAGTAAAAAGGTGAATCGGAGCTACAGCTCTTAAAACGAGCTCAAATGATAGATGAGGGATCCTCATGGAGTGCTAGAGGGTCAAAACACAGTTTCATGAAAGTCAACTTTGGCACCCCAGGAAGGGTAATCCCGTGAAAGGGTAATAGTGGATACATCATTTTTTGGAAATAGGTAAAAAGGTGAATCGGAGCTACAACTCTTAAAACGAGCTCAAATGATAGATGAGGGATCCTGATGGAGTGCTAGAAGGTCAAAACACAGTTTCATGAAAGTCAACTTTGGCACCCCAGGAAGGGTAATCCCGTGAAAGGGTAATAGTGGATACATCATTTTTTGAAAATAGGTAAAAAGGTGAATCGGAGCTACAGCTCTTAAAACCAGCTCAAATGATAGAGGAGGGTTCCTAAAGGAGTGCTAGAAGGTCAAAACACAGTTTCGTGAAAGTCAACTTTGACACCCCAGGAAGGGTAATCCCGTGAAAGGGTAATAGTGGATACATCATGGTTTGGAAATAGGCAAAAAGGTGAATCGGAGCTACAGATTTTCAAACCAGCTGAAATGATAGAGGAGGGTTCCTGATGGAGTGCTAGAGCGTCCAAACACAGTTTCATGAAAGTCAACTTTGGCACCCCAGGAAGGGTAATCCCGTGAAAGGGTAATATTGGTACATCATTTTTTGGAAATAGGTAAAAAGGTGAATCGGAGCTACAGCTCTTAAAACCAGCTGAAATGATAGAGGAGGGTTCCTGATGGAGTGCTAGAGGGTCAAAACACAGTTTCGTGAAAGTCAACTTTGACACCCCAGGAAGGGTAATCCTGTGAAAGGGTATTAGTGGATACATCATGGTTTGGAAATAGGCAAAAAGGTGAATCGGAGCTACAGATTTTTAAACCAGCTGAAATGATAGATGAGGGTTCCTGATGGAGTGCTAGAGGGTCCAAACACAGTTTCGTGAAAGTAAACTTTAGCACCACAGGAAGGGTATTCCCGTGAAAGGGTGATAGGGGATACATCATCGTTTGGATATAGGCATAAAGGTGAATCGGAGGTACAGATTTTCAAACCAGCTCAAGTGATAGAGGAGCGTTCCTGATGGAGTGCTAGAGGGTCAAAACACAGTTTCATGAAAGTCAACTTTGGCACCCCAGGAATGGTAATCCCGTGAAAGGGTAATAGTGGATACATCATTTTTTGGAAATAGGTAAAAAGGTGAATCGGAGCTACAACTCTTAAAACGAGCTCAAATGATAGATGAGGGATCCTGATGGAGTGCTAGAAGGTCAAAACACAGTTTCATGAAAGTCAACTTTGGCACCCCAGGAAGGGTAATCCCGTGAAAGGGTAATAGTGGATACATCATTTTTTGAAAATAGGTAAAAAGGTGAATCGTATCTACAGCTCTAAAAACCAGCTCAAATGATAGAGGAGGGTTCCTAAAGGAGTGCTAGAAGGTCAAAACACAGTTTCGTGAAAGTCAACTTTGACACCCCAGGAAGGGTAATCCCGTGAAAGGGTAATAGTGGATACATCATGGTTTGGAAATAGGCAAAAAGGTGAATCGGAGCTACAGATTTTCAAACCAGCTGAAATGATAGAGGAGGGTTCCTGATGGAGTGCTAGAGCGTCCAAACACAGTTTCATGAAAGTCAACTTTGGCACCCCAGGAAGGGTAATCCCGTGAAAGGGTAATATTGGTACATCATTTTTTGGAAATAGGTAAAAAGGTGAATCGGAGCTACAGCTCTTAAAACCAGCTGAAATGATAGAGGAGGGTTCCTGATGGAGTGCTAGAGGGTCAAAACACAGTTTCGTGAAAGTCAACTTTGACACCCCAGGAAGGGTAATCCTGTGAAAGGGTCTTAGTGGATACATCATTTTTTGGAAATAGGCAAAAAGGTGAATCGGAGCTACAGATTTTTAAACCAGCTGAAATGATAGATGAGGGTTCCTGATGGAGTGCTAGAGGGTCCAAACACAGTTTCGTGAAAGTAAACTTTAGCACCACAGGAAGGGTATTCCCGTGAAAGGGTGATAGGGGATACATCATCGTTTGGATATAGGCATAAAGGTGAATCGGAGGTACAGATTTTCAAACCAGCTCAAGTGATAGAGGAGCGTTCCTGATGGAGTGCTAGAGGGTCAAAACACAGTTTTGTGAAAGTCAACTTTGGCACCCCAGGAAGGGTAATCCCGTGAAAGGGTAATAGTGGATACATCATGGTTTGGAAATAGGTAAAAAGGTGAATCGGAGCTACAGCTCTTAAAACCAGCTGAAATGATGGAGGAGGGTTCCTAAAGGAGTGCTAGAGGGTCCAAACACAGTTTCGTGAAAGTCAATTTTGACACCCCAGGAAGGGTAATTCCGTGAAAGGGTAAAAGGGGATACATCATCGTTTGGATATAGGCATAAAGGTGAATCGGAGCTACAGGTTTTCAAACCAGCTGAAATGATAAAGTAGAGTTCCTGATGGAGTGCTAGAGGCTCAAAACACAGTTTCATGAAAGTCAACTTTGGCACCCCAGGAAGGGTAATCTCGTGAAAGGGTAATAGTGGATACATCATTTTTTGGAAATAGGTAAAAAGGTGAATCGGAGCTACAGCTCTTAAAACCAGCTCAAATGATAGAGGAGGGTTCCTAAAGGAGTGCTAGAGGGTCCAAACACAGTTTCGTGAAAGTCAATTTTGACACCCCAGGAAGGGTAATTCCGTGAAACGGTAAAAGGGGATACATCATTTTTTGGAAATAGGCAAAAAGGTGAATCGGAGCTACAACTCTTAAAACGAGCTCAAATGATAGATGAGGGATCCTGATGGAGTGCTAGAAGGTCAAAACACAGCTTTGTGAAAGTCAACTTTGGCACCCCAGGAAGGGTAATCCCGTGAAAGGGTATTAGTGGATACATCATTTTTTGGAAATAGGTAAAAAGGTGAATCGGAGCTACAGCTCTTAAAACCAGCTCAAATGATAGAGGAGGGTTCCTAAAGGAGTGCTAGAAGGTCAAAACACAGTTTCGTGAAAGTCAACTTTGACACCCCAGGAAGGGTAATCCCGTGAAAGGGTATTAGTGGATACATCATGGTTTGGAAATAGGCAAAAAGGTGAATCGGAGCTACAGATTTTCAAACCAGCTGAAATGATAGAGGAGGGTTCCTGATGGAGTGCTAGAGTGTCCAAACACAGTTTCGTGAAAGTAAACTTTAGCACCACAGGAAGGGTAATCCCGTGAAAGGGTAATAGGGGATACATCATCGTTTCGATATAGGCATAAAGGTGAATCGGAGCTACAGATTTTCAAACCAGCTCAAATGATAGAGGAGCGTTCCTGATGGAGTGCTAGAGGGTCAAAACACAGTTTTGTGAAAGTCAACTTTGGCACCCCAGGAAGGGTAATCCCGTGAAAGGGTAATAGTGGATACATCATGTTTTGGAAATTGGTAGAAAGGTGAATCGGAGCTACAGCTCTTAAAACCAGCTCAAATGATACAGGATGGCTCCTGGTGGAGTGCTAGAGGGCCAAAACACCGTTTCATGAAAGTCAACTTTGGAACCCCAGGAAGGGTAATCACGTGAAAGGGTAATAGTGGATACATCATTTTTTGGAAATAGGTAAAAAGGTGAATCGGAGCTACAGCTCTTAAAACCAGCTGAAATGATGGATGAGGGTTCCTGATGGAGTGCTACAGGGTCAAAACACAGTTTCATGAAAGTCAACTTTGGCACCCCAGGAAGGGTAATCCCGTGAAAGGGTAAAACGGGATACATCATCGTTTGGATATAGGCATAAAGGTGAATCGGAGCTACAGGTTTTCAAACCAGCTCAAATGATAGAGGAGAGTTCCTGATGGAGTGCTAGAGGGTCCAAACACAGTTTCGTGAAAGTCAACTTTAGCACCACAGGAAGGGTAATCCCGTGAAAGGGTGATAAGGGATACATCATCGTTTGGATATAGGCATAAAGGTGAATCGGAGCAACAGATTTTCAAACCAGCTCAAATGATAGAGGAGCGTTCCTGATGGAGTGCTAGAGGGTCAAAACACAGTTTTGTGAAAGTCAACTTTGGCACCCCAGGAAGGGTAATCCCGTGAAAGGGTAATAGTGGATACATCATGTTTTGGAAATTGGTAGAAAGGTGAATCGGAGCTACAGCTCTTAAAACCAGCTCAAATGATACAGGATGGCTCCTGGTGGAGTGCTAGAGGGCCAAAACACCGTTTCATGAAAGTCAACTTTGGAACCCCAGGAAGGGTAATCACGTGAAAGGGTAATAGTGGATACATCATTTTTTGGAAATATTTAAAAAGGTGAATCGGAGCTACAGCTCTTAAAACCAGCTGAAATGATGGAGGAGGGTTCCTGATGGAGTGCTACAGGGTCAAAACACAGTTTCATGAAAGTCAACTTTGGCACCCCAGGAAGGGTAATCCCGTGAAAGGGTGAAACGGGATACATCATCGTTTGGATATAGGCATAAAGGTGAATCGGAGCTACAGGTTTTCAAACCAGCTCAAATGATAGAGGAGAGTTCCTGATGGAGTGCTAGAGGCTCAAAACACAGTTTCATGAAAGTCAACTTTGGCACCCCAGGAATGGTAATCCCGTGAAAGGGTAATAGTGGATACATCATTTTTTGGAAATAGGTAAAAAGGTGAATCGGAGCTACAACTCTTAAAACGAGCTCAAATGATAGATGAGGGATCCTGATGGAGTGCTAGAAGGTCAAAACACAGTTTCATGAAAGTCAACTTTGGCACCCCAGGAAGGGTAATCCCGTGAAAGGGTAATAGTGGATACATCATTTTTTGAAAATAGGTAAAAAGGTGAATCGGAGCTACAGCTCTTAAAACCAGCTCAAATGATAGATGAGGGTTCCTAAAGGAGTGCTAGAAGGTCAAAACACAGTTTCGTGAAAGTCAACTTTGACACCCCAGGAAGGGTAATCCCGTGAAAGGGTATTAGTGGATACATCATGGTTTGGAAATAGGCAAAAAGGTGAATCGGAGCTACAGATTTTCAACCAGCTGAAATGATAGAGGAGGGTTCCTGATGGAGTGCTAGAGTGTCCAAACACAGTTTCGTGAAAGTAAACTTTAGCACCACAGGAAGGGTAATCCCGTGAAAGGGTAATAGGGGATACATCATTTTTTGAAAATAGGTAAAAAGGTGAATCGGAGCTACAGCTCTTAAAACCAGCTCAAATGATAGAGGAGGGTTCCTAAAGGAGTGCTAGAAGGTCAAAACACAGTTTCGTGAAAGTCAACTTTGACACCCCAGGAAGGGTAATCCTGTGAAAGGGTATTAGTGGATACATCATGGTTTGGAAATAGGCAAAAAGGTGAATCGGAGCTACAGATTTTTAAACCAGCTGAAATGATAGATGAGGGTTCCTGATGGAGTGCTAGAGGGTCCAAACACAGTTTCGTGAAAGTAAACTTTAGCACCACAGGAAGGGTATTCCCGTGAAAGGGTGATAGGGGATACATCATCGTTTGGATATAGGCATAAAGGTGAATCGGAGGTACAGATTTTCAAACCAGCTCAAGTGATAGAGGAGGGTTCCTGATGGAGTGCTAGAGGGTCAAAACACAGTTTTGTGAAAGTCAACTTTGGCACCCCAGGAAGGGTAATCCCGTGAAAGGGTAATAGTGGATACATCATGGTTTGGAAATTGGTAAAAAGGTGAATCGGAGCTACAGCTCTTAAAACCAGCTGAAATGATAGAGGAGGGTTCCTAAAGGAGTGCTAGAGGGTCCAAACACAGTTTCGTGAAAGTCAATTTTGACACCCCAGGAAGGGTAATTCCGTGAAAGGGTAAAAGGGGATACATCATCGTTTGGATATAGGCATAAAGGTGAATCGGAGCTACAGGTTTTCAAACCAGCTGAAATGATAAAGTAGAGTTCCTGATGGAGTGCTAGAGGCTCAAAACACAGTTTCATGAAAGTCAACTTTGGCACCCCAGGAAGGGTAATCTCGTGAAAGGGTAATAGTGGATACATCATTTTTTGGAAATAGGTAAAAAGGTGAATCGGAGCTACAGCTCTTAAAACCAGCTCAAATGATAGAGGAGGGTTCCTAAAGGAGTGCTAGAGGGTCAAAACACAGTTTCGTGAAAGTCAATTTTGACACCCCAGGAAGGGTAATCCCGTGAAAGGGTAAACGGGGATACATCATCGTTTGGATATAGGCATAAAGGTGAATCGGAGCTACAGGTTTTCAAACCAGCTGAAATGATAGAGGAGAGTTCCTGATGGAGTGCTAGAGGCTCAAAACACAGTTTCATGAAAGTCAACTTTGGCACCCCAGAAAGTGTAATCCCGTGAAAGTTTAATAGTTTGTAGATCATGGTTTGGAAATAGGTGAAAAGGTGATTTGGAGCTTTAGGTTTTCAAACCAGCTGAAATGATAGAGGAGAGTTCCTGATGGAGTGCTAGAGGGTCAAAACACAGTTTCATGAAAGTCAGCTTTGGCACCCCAGGAAGGGTAATCCCGTGAAAGGGTAATAGGGGATACATCATGGTTTGAAAATAGGTAAAAAGGTGAATCGGAGCTACAGCTCTTAAAACCAGCTCAAATGATAGAGGAGGGTTCCTAAAGGAGTGCTAGAGGGTCAAAACACAGTTTCGTGAAAGTAAACTTTGACTCCACAGGAAGGGTAATCCTGTGAAAGGGCATTAGTGGATACATCATGGCTTGGAAATAGGCAAAAAGGTGAATCGGAGGTACAGATTTTCAAACCAGCTGAAATGATAGATGAGGGTTCCTGATGAAGTGCTAGATGGTCCAAACACAGTTTCGTGAAAGTCAACTTTAGCACCACAGGAAGGGTAATCCCGTGAAAGGGTAAAACGGGATACATCATCGTTTGGATATAGGCATAAAGGTGAATCGGAGCTACAGATTTTCAAACCAGCTCAAATGATAGAGGAGGGTTCCTGATGGAGTGCTAGAGGGTCAAAACACAGTTTCGTGAAAGTCAACTTTGACACCACAGGAAGGGTAATCCCGTGAAAGGGTAATAGTGGATACATCATGGTTTGGAAATAGGTAAAAAGGTGAATCGGAGCTTCAGCTCTTAAAACCAGCTGAAATGATGGAGGATGGTTCCTAAAGGAGTGCTAGAGGGTCCAAACACAGTTTCGTGAAAGTCAATTTTGACACCCCAGGAAGGGTAATTCCGTGAAAGGGTAAAAGGGGATACATCATCGTTTGGATATAGGCATAAAGGTGAATCGGAGCTACAGGTTTTCAAACCAGCTGAAATGATAAAGTAGAGTTCCTGATGGAGTGCTAGAGGCTCAAAACACAGTTTCATGAAAGTCAACTTTGGCACCCCAGGAAGGGTAATCCCGTGAAAGGGTAATAGTGGATACATCATTTTTTGGAAATAAGTAAAAAGGTGAATCGGAGCTACAGCTCTTAAAACGAGCTCAAATGATAGATGAGGGATCCTCATGGAGTGCTAGAGGGTCAAAACACAGTTTCATGAAAGTCAACTTTGGCACCCCAGGAAGGGTAATCCCGTGAAAGGGTAATAGTGGATACATCATTTTTTGGAAATAGGTAAAAAGGTGAATCGGAGCTACAGCTCTTAAAACCAGCTCAAATGATAGAGGAGGGTTCCTGATGGAGTACTAGAGGGTCAAAACACATTTTCATGAAAGTCAACTTTGGCACCCCAGGAAGGGTAATCCCGTGAAAGGGTAATAGTGGATACATCATTTTTTGGAAATAGGTAAAAAGGTCAATCGGAGCTACACCTCTTGAAACCAGCTGAAATGATAGAGGAGGGTTCCTAAAGGAGTGCTAGAGGGTCAAAACACAGTTTCGTGAAAGTCAACTTTGACACCCCAGGAAGGGTAATCCTGTGAAAGGGTATTAGTGGATACATCATGGTTTGGAAATAGGCAAAAAGGTGAATCGGAGCTACAGATTTTCAAACCAGCTGAAATGATAGATGAGGGTTCCTGATGGAGTGCTAGAGGGTCCAAACACAGTTTCGTGAAAGTAAACTTTAGCACCACAGGAAGGGTATTCCCGTGAAAGGGTGATAGGGGATACATCATCGTTTGGATATAGGCATAAAGGTGAATCGGAGGTACAGATTTTCAAACCAGCTCAAATGATAGAGGAGGGTTCCTGATGGAGTGCTAGAAGGTCCAAACACAGTTTCGTGAAAGTCAACTTTTACACCCCAGGAAGGGTAATCCCGTGAAAGGGTAATAGGGGATACATCATCGTTTCGATATAGGCGTAAAGGTGAATCGGAGGTACAGATTTTCAAACCAGCTCAAGTGATAGAGGAGCGTTCCTGATGGAGTGCTAGAGGGTCAAAACACAGTTTTGTGAAAGTCAACTTTGGCACCCCAGGAAGGGTAATCCCGTGAAAGGGTAATAGTGGATACATCATGGTTTGGAAATAGGTAAAAAGGTGAATCGGAGCTACAGCTCTTAAAACTAGCTGAAATCATGGAGGAGGGTTCCTGATGGAGTGCTAGAGGGTCAAAACACAGTTTCATGAAAGTCAACTTTGGCACCGCAGGAAGGGTAATCCCGTGAAAGGGTAATAGTGAATACATCATTTTTTGGAAATATGTAAAAAGGTGAATCGGAGCTTCAGCTCTTAAAACCAGCTGAAATGATAGAGGAGGGTTCCTAAAGGAGTGCTAGAGGGTCCAAACACAGTTTCGTGAAAGTCAATTTTGACACCCCAGGAAGGGTAATTCCGTAAAAAGGTAAAAGGGGATACATCATTTTTTGGAAATAGGCAAAAAGGTGAATCGGAGCTACAACTCTTAAAACGAGCTCAAATGATAGATGAGGGATCCTGATGGAGTGCTAGAAGGTCAAAACACAGCTTTGTGAAAGTCAACTTTGGCACCCCAGGAAGGGTAATCCCGTGAAAGGGTAATAGTGGATACATCATTTTTTGGAAATAGGTAAAAAGGTGAATCGGAGCTACAGCTCTTAAAACCAGCTCAAATGATAGAGGAGGGTTCCTAAAGGAGTGCTAGAAGGTCAAAACACAGTTTCGTGAAAGTCAACTTTGACACCCCAGGAAGGGTAATCCCGTGAAAGGGTATTAGTGGATACATCATGGTTTGGAAATAGGCGTAAAGGTGAATCGGAGGTACAGATTTTCAAACCAGCTCAAGTGATAGAGGAGCGTTCCTGATGGAGTGCTAGAGGGTCAAAACACAGTTTTGTGAAAGTCAACTTTGGCACCCCAGGAAGGGTAATCCCGTGAAAGGGTAATAGTGGATACATCATGGTTTGGAAATAGGTAAAAAGGTGAATCGGAGCTACAGCTCTTAAAACTAGCTGAAATCATGGAGGAGGGTTCCTGATGGAGTGCTAGAGGGTCAAAACACAGTTTCATGAAAGTCAACTTTGGCACCGCAGGAAGGGTAATCCCGTGAAAGGGTAATAGTGAATACATCATTTTTTGGAAATATGTAAAAAGGTGAATCGGAGCTTCAGCTCTTAAAACCAGCTGAAATGATAGAGGAGGGTTCCTAAAGGAGTGCTAGAGGGTCCAAACACAGTTTCGTGAAAGTCAATTTTGACACCCCAGGAAGGGTAATTCCGTAAAAAGGTAAAAGGGGATACATCATTTTTTGGAAATAGGCAAAAAGGTGAATCGGAGCTACAACTCTTAAAACGAGCTCAAATGATAGATGAGGGATCCTGATGGAGTGCTAGAAGGTCAAAACACAGCTTTGTGAAAGTCAACTTTGGCACCCCAGGAAGGGTAATCCCGTGAAAGGGTAATAGTGGATACATCATTTTTTGGAAATAGGTAAAAAGGTGAATCGGAGCTACAGCTCTTAAAACCAGCTCAAATGATAGAGGAGGGTTCCTAAAGGAGTGCTAGAAGGTCAAAACACAGTTTCGTGAAAGTCAACTTTGACACCCCAGGAAGGGTAATCCCGTGAAAGGGTATTAGTGGATACATCATGGTTTGGAAATAGGCAAAAAGGTGAATCGGAGCTACAGATTTTCAAACCAGCTGAAATGATAGAGGAGGGTTCCTGATGGAGTGCTAGAGTGTCCAAACACAGTTTCGTGAAAGTAAACTTTAGCACCACAGGAAGGGTAATCCCGTGAAAGGGTAATAGGGGATACATCATCGTTTCGATATAGGCATAAAGGTGAATCGGAGCTACAGATTTTCAAACCAGCTCAAATGATAGAGGAGCGTTCCTGATGGAGTGCTAGAGGGTCAAAACACAGTTTTGTGAAAGTCAACTTTGGCACCCCAGAAAGGGTAATCCCGTGAAAGGGTAATAGTGGATACATCATGTTTTGGAAATTGGTAGAAAGGTGAATCGGAGCTACAGCTCTTAAAACCAGCTCAAATGATACAGGATGGCTCCTGGTGGAGTGCTAGAGGGCCAAAACACCGTTTCATGAAAGTCAACTTTGGAACCCCAGGAAGGGTAATCACGTGAAAGGGTAATAGTGGATACATCATTTTTTGGAAATAGGTAAAAAGGTGAATCGGAGCTACAGCTCTTAAAACCAGCTGAAATGATGGATGAGGGTTCCTGATGGAGTGCTACAGGGTCAAAACACAGTTTCATGAAAGTCAACTTTGGCACCCCAGGAAGGGTAATCCCGTGAAAGGGTAAAACGGGATACATCATCGTTTGGATATAGGCATAAAGGTGAATCGGAGCTACAGGTTTTCAAACCAGCTCAAATGATAGAGGAGAGTTCCTGATGGAGTGCTAGAGGGTCCAAACACAGTTTCGTGAAAGTCAACTTTAGCACCACAGGAAGGGTAATCCCGTGAAAGGGTGATAAGGGATACATCATCGTTTGGATATAGGCATAAAGGTGAATCGGAGCAACAGATTTTCAAACCAGCTCAAATGATAGAGGAGCGTTCCTGATGGAGTGCTAGAGGGTCAAAACACAGTTTTGTGAAAGTCAACTTTGGCACCCCAGGAAGGGTAATCCCGTGAAAGGGTAATAGTGGATACATCATGTTTTGGAAATTGGTAGAAAGGTGAATCGGAGCTACAGCTCTTAAAACCAGCTCAAATGATACAGGATGGCTCCTGGTGGAGTGCTAGAGGGCCAAAACACCGTTTCATGAAAGTCAACTTTGGAACCCCAGGAAGGGTAATCACGTGAAAGGGTAATAGTGGATACATCATTTTTTGGAAATAGGTAAAAAGGTGAATCGGAGCTACAGCTCTTAAAACCAGCTGAAATGATGGATGAGGGTTCCTGATGGAGTGCTACAGGGTCAAAACACAGTTTCATGAAAGTCAACTTTGGCACCCCAGGAAGGGTAATCCCGTGAAAGGGTAAAACGGGATACATCATCGTTTGGATATAGGCATAAAGGTGAATCGGAGCTACAGGTTTTCAAACCAGCTCAAATGATAGAGGAGAGTTCCTGATGGAGTGCTAGAGGGTCCAAACACAGTTTCGTGAAAGTCAACTTTAGCACCACAGGAAGGGTAATCCCGTGAAAGGGTGATAAGGGATACATCATCGTTTGGATATAGGCATAAAGGTGAATCGGAGCAACAGATTTTCAAACCAGCTCAAATGATAGAGGAGGGTTCCTGATTGAGTGCTAGAGGGTGAAGACAGTTTCATGAAAGTCAACTTTGGCACCCCAGGAAGGGTAATCCCGTGAAAAGGTAATAGTGGATACATCATGGTTTGGACATAGGCAAAAAGGTGAATCGGAGCTACAGATTTTCAAAGCAGCTCAAATGATAGAGGAGGGTTCCTGATGGAGTGCTAGAGGGTCCAAACACAGTTTCGTGAAAGTCAACTTTAGCACCACAGGAAGGGTAATCCCGTGAAAGGGTGATAGGGGATACATCATCGTTTGGATATAGGCATAAAGGTGAATGGGAGCTACAGATTTTCAAACCAGCTCAAATTATAGAGGAGGGGTCCTGATGGAGTGCTAGAGTGTCAAAACACAGTTTCGTGAAAGTCAACTTTTACACCCCAGGAAGGGTAATCCCGTGAAAGGGTATTAGTGGACACATCATGGTTTGCAAATAGGCAAAAAGGTGAATCGGAGCTACAGATTTTCAAACCAGCTCAAATGATAGAGGAGGGTTCCTGATGGAGTGCTAGAGGGTCCAAACACAGTTTCGTGAAAGTCAACTTTAGCACCACAGGAAGGGTAATCCCGTGAAAGGGTAATAGTGGATACATCATCGTTTGGATATAGGCATAAGGGTGAATCGGAGCTACAGATTTTCAAACCAGCTCAAATGATAGAGGAGCGTTCCTGATGGAGTGCTAGAGGGTCAAAACACAGTTTCGTGAAAGTCAACTTTGGCACCCCATGAAGGGTAATCCCGTGAAAGGGTAATAGTGGATACATCATCGTTTGGAAATAGGTAAAAAGGTGAATCGGAGCTACAGACTTTCAAACCAGCTCAAATGATAGAGGAGGGCTCCTGATGGAGTGCTGGACGGTCAAAACACCGTTTCATGAAAGTCAACATTGGCACCCCAGAAAGGGTAATCCCGTGAAAGGGCAACAGTGGATACATCATTTTTTGGAAATAGGTAAAAAGGTGAATCGGAGCTACAGCACTTAAAACCAACTGAAATGATAGAGGAGAGTTCCTAAAGGAGTGCTAGAGGGTCAAAACACAGTTTCATGAAAGTCAATTTTGACACCCCAAGAAGCGTTATCCCGTGAAAGGGTAATAGTGGATACATCATTTTTTGGAAATAGGTAAAAAGGTGAATCGGAGCTACAGCTCTTAAAACGAGCTCAAATGATAGAGGAGGGTTCCTAAAGGAGTGCTAGAGGGTCCAAACACAGTTTCCTGAAAGTCAATTTTAGCACCACAGGAAGGGTAATCCCGTGAAAGGGTGAAAGGGGATACATCATTTTTTGGAAATAGGTAAAAAGGTGAATCGGAGCTACAGATTTTCAAACCAGCTCAAATGATAGAGGAGCGTTCCTGATGGAGTGCTAGAGGGTCCAAACACAGTTTCGTGAAAGTCAGCTTTGACACCCCAGGAATGGTAATCCCGTGAAAGGGTATTAGTGGATACATCATGGTTTGGAAATAGGCAAAAAGGTGAATCGGAGCTACAGATTTTCAAACCAGCTGAAATGATGGAGGACGGTTCCTGATGGAGTGCTAGAGGTTCCAAACACAGTTTCGTGAAAGTCCACTTTGGCACCCCAGGAAGGGTAATCCCGTGAAAGGGTGATATTGGATACATCGTGGTTTGGAAATAGGTAAAAATGTGAATCGGATCTATAGGTTTTTCAACCAGCTGAAATGATAGAGGAGGGTTCCTGATGGAGTACTACAGGTTCCAAACACAGTTTCGTGAAAGTCATCTTTTTCACCCCAGGAAGGGTAATAGCATGAAAGGGTGACAGTGTATACATCATGATTAGTAAATATTGAGAAAGGTGAATCGGATCTACAGGCTTCAAAACCAGCTCAAATGATAGAGGAGGGCTCCTGATGGAGTGCTAGAGGGTCAAAACACAGTTTCGTGAAAGTCAACTTTGACACCCCAGGAAGGGTAATCCCGTGAAAGGGTGTTAGTGGATACATCATGGTTTGGATATAGGCATAAAGGTGAATCGGAGCTACAGATTTTCAAACCAGCTAAAAATGATAGAGGAGAGTTCCTGATGGAGTGCTAGAGGGTCCAAACACAGTTTCGTGAAAGTCAACTTTGGCACCCCCCAGGAAGGGTAATCCCGAGAAAGGGTATTAGTGGATACATCATGGTTTGGAAATTGTTCAAAAAGGTGAATCGGAGCTACAGATTTTCAAAGCAGCTGAAATGATAGAGGAGGGTTCCTAAAGGAGTGCTAGAGGGTCCAAACACAGTTTCGTGAAAGTCAATTTTGACACCCCAGGAAGGGTAATTCCGTGAAAAGGTAAAAGGGGATACATCATCGTTTGGATATAGGCATAAAGGTGAATCGGAGCTACAGGTGTTCAAACCAGCTGAAATGATAAAGTAGAGTTCCTGATGGAGTGCTAGAGGCTCAAAACACAGTTTCATGAAAGTCAACTTTGGCACCCCAGGAAGGGTAATCCCGTGAAAGGGTAATAGTGGATACATCATTTTTTGGAAATAGGTAAAAAGGTGAATCGGAGCTACAGCTCTTAAAACCAGCTGAAATGATAGAGGAGGGTTCCTAAAGGAGTGCTAGAGGGTCAAAACACAGTTTCGTCAAAGTCAATTTTGACACCCCAGGAAGGGTAATCCCGTGAAAGGGTAAACGGGGATACATCATCGTTTGGATATAGGCATAAAGGTGAATCGGAGCTACAGGTTTTCAAACCAGCTGAAATGATAGAGGAGAGTTCCTGATGGAGTGCTAGAGGCTCAAAACACAGTTTCATGAAAGTCAACTTTGGCACCCCAGAAAGTGTAATCCCGTGAAAGTTTAATAGTTTGTAGATCATGGTTTGGAAATAGGTGAAGAGGTGATTTGGAGCTTCAGGTTTTCAAACCAGCTGAAATGATAGAGGAGAGTTCCTGATGGAGTGCTAGAGGCTCAAAACACAGTTTCATGAAAGTCAGCTTTGGCACCCCAGGAAGGGTAATCCCGTGAAAGGGTAATAGGGGATACATCATTTTTTGAAAATAGGTAAAAAGGTGAATCGGAGCTACAGCTCTTAAAACCAGCTCAAATGATAGAGGAGGGTTCCTAAAGGAGTGCTAGAGGGTCAAAACACAGTTTCGTGAAAGTCAACTTTGACTCCACAGGAAGGGTAATCCTGTGAAAGGGCATTAGTGAATACATCATGGTTTGGAAATAGGCAAAAAGGTGAATCGGAGCTACAGATTTTCAAACCAGCTCAAATGATAGAGGAGGGTTCCTGATGGAGTGCTAGAGGGTCCAAACACAGTTTCGTGAAAGTCAACTTTAGCACCACAGGAAGGGTAATCCCGTGAAAGGGTAATAGGGGATACATCATCGTTTGGATATAGGCATAAAGGTGAATCGGAGCTACAGATTTTCAAACCAGCTCAAAGTATAGATGAGGGGTCCTGATGGAGTGCTAGAGGGTCAAAACACAGTTTCGTGAAAGTCAACTTTGACACCACAGGAAGGGTAATCCCGTGAAAGGGTATTAGTGGATACATCATGGTTTGGAAATAGGCAAAAAGGTGAATCGGAGCTACAGATTTTCAAACCAGCTGAAATGATGGAGGACGGTTCCTGATGGAGTGCTAGAGGTTCCAAACACAGTTTCGTGAAAGTCCACTTTGGCACCCCAGGAAGGGTAATCCCGTGAAAGGGTGATATTGGATACATCGTGGTTTGGAAATAGGTAAAAATGTGAATCGGATCTATAGGTTTTTCAACCAGCTGAAATGATAGAGGAGGGTTCCTGATGGAGTACTACAGGTTCCAAACACAGTTTCGTGAAAGTCATCTTTTTCACCCCAGGAAGGGTAATAGCATGAAAGGGTGACAGTGTATACATCATGATTAGTAAATATTGAGAAAGGTGAATCGGATCTACAGGCTTCAAAACCAGCTCAAATGATAGAGGAGGGCTCCTGATGGAGTGCTAGAGGGTCAAAACACAGTTTCGTGAAAGTCAACTTTGACACCCCAGGAAGGGTAATCCCGTGAAAGGGTGTTAGTGGATACATCATGGTTTGGATATAGGCATAAAGGTGAATCGGAGCTACAGATTTTCAAACCAGCTAAAAATGATAGAGGAGAGTTCCTGATGGAGTGCTAGAGGGTCCAAACACAGTTTCGTGAAAGTCAACTTTGGCACCCCCCAGGAAGGGTAATCCCGAGAAAGGGTATTAGTGGATACATCATGGTTTGGAAATAGGCAAAAAGGTGAATCGGAGCTACAGATTTTCAAACCAGCTGAAATGATAGAGGAGGGTTCCTAAAGGAGTGCTAGAGGGTCCAAACACAGTTTCGTGAAAGTCAATTTTGACACCCCAGGAAGGGTAATTCCGTGAAAAGGAAAAAGGGGATACATTATCGTTTGGATATAGGCATAAAGGTGAATCGGAGCTACAGGTGTTCAAACCAGCTGAAATGATAAAGTAGAGTTCCTGATGGAGTGCTAGAGGCTCAAAACACAGTTTCATGAAAGTCAACTTTGGCACCCCAGGAAGGGTAATCCCGTGAAAGGGTAATAGTGGATACATCATTTTTTGGAAATAGGTAAAAAGGTGAATCGGAGCTACAGCTCTTAAAACCAGCTGAAATGATAGAGGAGGGTTCCTAAAGGAGTGCTAGAGGGTCAAAACACAGTTTCGTCAAAGTCAATTTTGACACCCCAGGAAGGGTAATCCCGTGAAAGGGTAAACGGGGATACATCATCGTTTGGATATAGGCATAAAGGTGAATCGGAGCTACAGGTTTTCAAACCAGCTGAAATGATAGAGGAGAGTTCCTGATGGAGTGCTAGAGGCTCAAAACACAGTTTCATGAAAGTCAACTTTGGCACCCCAGAAAGTGTAATCCCGTGAAAGTTTAATAGTTTGTAGATCATGGTTTGGAAATAGGTGAAGAGGTGATTTGGAGCTTCAGGTTTTCAAACCAGCCGAAATGATAGAGGAGAGTTCCTGATGGAGTGCTAGAGGCTCAAAACACAGTTTCATGAAAGTCAGCTTTGGCACCCCAGGAAGGGTAATCCCGTGAAAGGGTAATAGGGGATACATCATTTTTTGAAAATAGGTAAAAAGGTGAATCGGAGCTACAGCTCTTAAAACCAGCTCAAATGATAGAGGAGGGTTCCTAAAGGAGTGCTAGAGGGTCAAAACACAGTTTCGTGAAAGTCAACTTTGACTCCACAGGAAGGGTAATCCTGTGAAAGGGCATTAGTGAATACATCATGGTTTGGAAATAGGCAAAAAGGTGAATCGGAGCTACAGATTTTCAAACCAGCTCAAATGATAGAGGAGGGTTCCTGATGGAGTGCTAGAGGGTCCAAACACAGTTTCGTGAAAGTCAACTTTAGCACCACAGGAAGGGTAATCCCGTGAAAGGGTAATAGGGGATACATCATCGTTTGGATATAGGCATAAAGGTGAATCGGAGCTACAGATTTTCAAACCAGCTCAAATTATAGAGGAGGGGTCCTGATGGAGTGCTAGAGGGTCAAAACACAGTTTCGTGAAAGTCAACTTTGACACCACAGGAAGGGTAATCCCGTGAAAGGGTATTAGTGGATACATCATGGTTTGGAAATAGGCAAAAAGGTGAATCGGAGCTACAGATTTTCAAACCAGCTGAAATGATAGAGGAGGGTTCCTAAAGGAGTGCTAGAGGGTCCAAACACAGTTTCGTGAAAGTCAATTTTGACACCCCAGGAAGGGTAATTCCGTGAAAAGGTAAAAGGGGATACATCATCGTTTGGATATAGGCAAAAAGGTGAATCGGAGCTACAGGTGTTCAAACCAGCTGAAATGATAAAGTAGAGTTCCTGATGGAGTGCTAGAGGCTCAAAACACAGTTTCATGAAAGTCAACTTTGGCACCCCAGGAAGGGTAATCCCGTGAAAGGGTAATAGTGGATACATCATTTTTTGGAAATAGGTAAAAAGGTGAATCGGAGCTACAGCTCTTAAAACCAGCTGAAATGATAGAGGAGGGTTCCTAAAGGAGTGCTAGAGGGTCAAAACACAGTTTCGTCAAAGTCAATTTTGACACCCCAGGAAGGGTAATCCCGTGAAAGGGTAAACGGGGATACATCATCGTTTGGATATAGGCATAAAGGTGAATCGGAGCTACAGGTTTTCAAACCAGCTGAAATGATAGAGGAGAGTTCCTGATGGAGTGCTAGAGGCTCAAAACACAGTTTCATGAAAGTCAACTTTGGCACCCCAGAAAGTGTAATCCCGTGAAAGTTTAATAGTTTGTAGATCATGGTTTGGAAATAGGTGAAGAGGTGATTTGGAGCTTCAGGTTTTCAAACCAGCCGAAATGATAGAGGAGAGTTCCTGATGGAGTGCTAGAGGCTCAAAACACAGTTTCATGAAAGTCAGCTTTGGCACCCCAGGAAGGGTAATCCCGTGAAAGGGTAATAGGGGATACATCATTTTTTGAAAATAGGTAAAAAGGTGAATCGGAGCTACAGCTCTTAAAACCAGCTCAAATGATAGAGGAGGGTTCCTAAAGGAGTGCTAGAGGGTCAAAACACAGTTTCGTGAAAGTCAACTTTGACTCCACAGGAAGGGTAATCCTGTGAAAGGGCATTAGTGAATACATCATGGTTTGGAAATAGGCAAAAAGGTGAATCGGAGCTACAGATTTTCAAACCAGCTCAAATGATAGAGGAGGGTTCCTGATGGAGTGCTAGAGGGTCCAAACACAGTTTCGTGAAAGTCAACTTTAGCACCACAGGAAGGGTAATCCCGTGAAAGGGTAATAGGGGATACATCATCGTTTCGATATAGGCATAAAGGTGAATCGGAGCTACAGATTTTCAAACCAGCTCAAATTATAGAGGAGGGGTCCTGATGGAGTGCTAGAGGGTCAAAACACAGTTTCGTGAAAGTCAACTTTGACACCACAGGAAGGGTAATCCCGTGAAAGGGTAATAGTGGATACATCATGGTTTGGAAATAGGTAAAAAGGTGAATCGGAGCTTCAGCTCTTAAAACCAGCTGAAATGATGGAGGATGGTTCCTAAAGGAGTGCTAGAGGGTCCAAACACAGTTTCGTGAAAGTCAATTTCGACACCCCAGGAAGGGTAATTCCGTGAAAGGGTAAAAGGGGATACATCATCGTTTGGATATAGGCATAAAGGTGAATCGGAGCTACAGGTTTTCAAACCAGCTGAAATGATAAAGTAGAGTTCCTGATGGAGTGCTAGAGGCTCAAAACACAGTTTCATGAAAGTCAACTTTGGCACCCCAGGAAGGGTAATCCCGTGAAAGGGTAATAGTGGATACACCATTTTTTGGAAATAAGTAAAAAGGTGAATCGGAGCTACAACTCTCAAAACGAGCTCAAATGATAGGTGAGGGATCCTCATGGAGTGCTAGAGGGTCAAAACACAGTTTCATGAAAGTCAACTTTGGCACCCCAGGAAGGGTAATCCCGTGAAAGGGTAATAGTGGATACATCATTTTTTGGAAATAGGTAAAAAGGTGAATCGGAGCTACAGCTCTTAAAACCAGCTCAAATGATAGAGGAGGGTTCCTGATGGAGTGCTAGAGGGTCAAAACACAGTTTCATGAAAGTCAACTTTGGCACCCCAGGAAGGGTAATCCCGTGAAAGGGTATTAGTGGATACATCATTTTTTGGAAATAGGTAAAAAGGTCAATCGGAGCTACAGCTCTTGAAACCAGCTGAAATGATAGAGGAGGGTCCCTAAAGGAGTGCTAGAGGGTCAAAACACAGTTTCGTGAAAGTCAACTTTGGCACCCCAGGAAGGGTAGTCCTGTGAAAGGGTAAAACGGGATACATCATCGTTTGGATATAGGCATAAAGGTGAATCGGAGGTACAGATTTTCAAACCAGCTGAAATGATAGAGGAGGGTTCCTGATGGAGTGCTAGAGGGTCAAAACACAGTTTCGTGAAAGTCAACTTTGACACCACAGGAAGGGTAATCCCGTGAAAGGGTAATAGTGGATACATCATGGTTTGGAAATAGGTAAAAAGGTGAATCGGAGCTTCAGCTCTTAAAACCAGCTGAAATGATGGAGGATGGTTCCTAAAGGAGTGCTAGAGGGTCCAAACACAGTTTCGTGAAAGTCAATTTTGACACCCCAGGAAGGGTAATTCCGTGAAAGGGTAAAAGAGGATACATCATCGTTTGGATATAGGCATAAAGGTGAATCGGAGCTACAGGTTTTCAAACCAGCTGAAATGATAAAGTAGAGTTCCTGATGGAGTGCTAGAGGCTCAAAACACAGTTTCATGAAAGTCAACTTTGGCACCCCAGGAAGGGTAATCCCGTGAAAGGGTAATAGTGGATACATCATTTTTTGGAAATAAGTAAAAAGGTGAATCGGAGCTACAACTCTTAAAACGAGCTCAAATGATAGATGAGGGATCCTGATGGAGTGCTAGAGGTCAAAACACAGTTTCATGAAAGTCAACTTTGGCACCCCAGGAAGGGTAATCCCGTGAAAGGGTAATAGTGGATACATCATTTTTTGGAAATAGGTAAAAAGGTGAATCGGAGCTACAGCTCTTAAAACCAGCTCAAATGATAGAGGAGGGTTCCTGATGGAGTGCTAGAGGGTCAAAACACAGTTTCATGAAAGTCAACTTTGGCACCCCAGGAAGGGTAATCCCGTGAAAGGGTATTAGTGGATACATCATGGTTTGGAAATAGGCAAAAAGGTGAATCGGAGCTACAGATTTTTAAACCAGCTGAAATGATAGATGAGGGTTCCTGATGGAGTGCTACAGGGTCCAAACACAGTTTCGTGAAAGTAAACTTTAGCACCAGAGGAAGGGTATTCCCGTGAAAGGGTGATAGGGGATACATCATCGTTTGGATATAGGCATAAAGGTGAATCGGAGGTACAGATTTTCAAACCAGCTCAAATGATTGAGGAGGGTTCCTGATGGAGTGCTAGAAGGTCCAAAGACAGTTTCGTGAAAGTCAACTTTTACACCCCAGGAAGGGTAATCCCGTGAAAGGGTAATAGGGGATACATCATCGTTTCGATATAGGCGTAAAGGTGAATCGGAGGTACAGATTTTCAAACCAGCTCAAGTGATAGAGGAGCGTTCCTGATGGAGTGCTAGAGGGTCAAAACACAGTTTTGAGAAAGTCAACTTTGGCACCCCAGGAAGGGTAATCCCGTGAAAGGGTAATAGTGGATACATCATGGTTTGGAAATAGGTAAAAAGGTGAATCGGAGCTACAACTCTTAAAACCAGCTGAAATGATGGAGGAGGGTTCCTGATGGAGTGCTACACGGTCAAAACACAGTTTCATGAAAGTCAACTTTGGCACCCCAGGAAGGGTAATCCCGTGAAAGGGTAATAGTGAATACATCATTTTTTGGAAATAGGTAAAAAGGTGAATCGGAGCTACAGCTCTTAAAACCAGTTGACATGATAGAGGAGGGTTCCTAAAGGAGTGCTAGAGGGTCCAAACACAGTTTCGTGAAAGTCAATTTTGACACCCCAGGAAGGGTAATTCCGTGAAAGGGTAAAACGGGATACATCATCGTTTGGATATAGGCATAAAGGTGAATCGGAGCTACAGGTTTTCAAACCAGCTGAAATGATAAAGTAGAGTTCCTGATGGAGTGCTAGAGGCTCAAAACACAGTTTCATGAAAGTCAACTTTGGCACCCCAGGAATTGTAATCCCGTGAAAGGGTAATAGTGGATACATCATTTTTTGGAAGTAAGTAAAAAGGTGAATCGGAGCTACAACTCTTAAAACGAGCTCAATTGATAGATGAGGGATCCTGATGGAGTGCTAGAAGGTCAAAACACAATTTCATGAAAGTCAACTTTGGCACCCCAGGAAGGGTAATCCCGTGAAAGGGTAATAGTGGATACATCATTTTTTGGAAATAGGTAAAAAGGTGAATCGGAGCTACAGCTCTTAAAACCAGCTCAAATGATAGAGGAGGGTTCCTAAAGGAGTGCTAGAAGGTCAAAAGACAGTTTCGTGAAAGTCAACTTTGGCACCCCAGGAAGGGTAATCCCGTGAAAGGGTATTAGTGGATACATCATGGTTTGGAAATAGGCAAAAAGGTGAATCGGAGGTACAGATTTTCAAACCAGCTGAAATGATAGAGGAGGGTTCCTGATGGAGTGCTAGAGTGTCCAAACACAGTTTCGTGAAAGTAAACTTTAGCACCACAGGAAGGGTAATCCCGTGAAAGGGTAATAGGGGACACATCATCGTTTCGATATAGGCATAAAGGTGAATCGGAGCTACAGATTTTCAAACCAGCTCAAATGATAGAGGAGGGTTCCTGATGGAGTGCTACAGGGTCAAAACACAGTTTTGTGAAAGTCAACTTTTGGCACCCCAGGAAGGGTAATCCCGTGAAAGGGTCATAGTGGATACATCATGTTTTGGAAATTGGTAGAAAGGTTAATCGGAGCTACAGCTCTTAAAACCAGCTCATGTGATAGAGGATGGCTCCTGATGGAGTGCTAGAGGGCCAAAACACCGTTTCATGAAAGTCAACTTTGGCACCCCAGGAAGGGTAATCCCGTGAAAGGGTAATAGTGGATACATCATTTTTTGGAAATATTTAAAAAGGTGAATCGGAGCTACAGCTCTTAAAACCAGCTGAAATGATGGAGGAGGGTTCCTGATGGAGTGCTACAGGGTCAAAACACAGTTTCATGAAAGTCAACTTTGGCACCCCAGGAAGGGTAATCCCGTGAAAGGGTGAAACGGGATACATCATCGTTTGGATATAGGCATAAAGGTGAATCGGAGCTACAGGTTTTCAAACCAGCTCAAATGATAGAGGAGAGTTCCTGATGGAGTGCTAGAGGCTCAAAACACAGTTTCATGAAAGTCAACTTTGGCACCCCAGGAATGGTAATCCCGTGAAAGGGTAATAGTGGATACATCATTTTTTGGAAATAGGTAAAAAGGTGAATCGGAGCTACAACTCTTAAAACGAGCTCAAATGATAGATGAGGGATCCTGATGGAGTGCTAGAAGGTCAAAACACAGTTTCATGAAAGTCAACTTTGGCACCCCAGGAAGGGTAATCCCGTGAAAGGGTAATAGTGGATACATCATTTTTTGAAAATAGGTAAAAAGGTGAATCGGAGCTACAGCTCTTAAAACCAGCTCAAATGATAGAGGAGGGTTCCTAAAGGAGTGCTAGAAGGTCAAAACACAGTTTCGTGAAAGTCAACTTTGACACCCCAGGAAGGGTAATCCCGTGAAAGGGTATTAGTGGATACATCATGGTTTGGAAATAGGCAAAAAGGTGAATCGGAGCTACAGATTTTCAAACCAGCTGAAATGATAGAGGAGGGTTCCTGATGGAGTGCTAGAGCGTCCAAACACAGTTTCATGAAAGTAAACTTTAGCACCACAGGAAGGGTAATCCCGTGAAAGGGTAATAGGGGATACATCATCGTTTCGATATAGGCATAAAGGTGAATCGGAGCTACAGATTTTAAAACCAGCTCAAATGATAGAGGAGCGTTCCTGATGGAGTGCTAGAGGGTCAAAACACAGTTTTGTGAAAGTCAACTTTGGCACCCCAGGAAGGGTAATCCCGTGAAAGGGTAATAGTGGATACATCATGTTTTGGAAATTGGTAGAAAGGTGAATCGGAGCTACAGCTCTTAAAACCAGCTCAAATGATAGAGGATGGCTCCTGATGGAGTGCTAGAGGGCCAAAACACCGTTTCGTGAAAGTCAACTTTGGCACCCCAGGAAGGGTAATCACGTGAAAGGGTGTTAGTGGATACATCATTTTTTGGAAATAGGTAAAAAGGTGAATCGGAGCTACAGCTCTTAAAACCAGCTGAAATGATGGAGGAGGGTTCCTGATGGAGTGCTACAGGGTCAAAACACAGTTTCATGAAAGTCGACTTTGGCACCCCAGGAAGGGTAATCCCGTGAAAGGGTAAAACGGGATACATCATCGTTTGGATATAGGCATAAAGGTGAATCGGAGCTACAGGTTTTCAAACCAGCTCAAATGATAGAGGAGAGTTCCTGATGGAGTGCTAGAGGCTCAAAACACAGTTTCATGAAAGTCAACTTTGGCACCCCAGGAATGGTAATCCCGTGAAAGGGTAATAGTGGATACATCATTTTTTTAAAATAGGTAAAAAGGTGAATCGGAGCTACAACTCTTAAAATGAGCTCAAATGATAGATGAGGGATCCTGATGGAGTGCTAGAGGGTCAAAACACAGTTTCATGAAAGTCAACTTTGGCACCCCAGGAAGGGTAATCCCGTGAAAGGGTATTAGTGGATACATCATGGTTTGGATATAGGCATAAAGGTGAATCGGAGCAACAGATTTTCAAACCAGCTCAAATGATAGAGGAGGGTTCCTGATGGAGTGCTAGAGGGTCCAAACACAGTTTCGTGAAAGTCAACTTTGGCACCCCAGGAAGGGTAATCCCGTGAAAAGGTATTAGTGGATACATCATGGTTTGGAAATAGGCAAAAAGGTGAATCGGAGCTACAGATTTTCAAACCAGCTGAAATGATAGAGGAGGGTTCCTGATGGAGTGCTAGAGTGTCCAAACACAGTTTTGTGAAAGTCAACTTTGGCACCCCAGGAAGGGTAATCCCGTGAAAGGGTAATAGTGGATACATCATGGTTTGGAAATAGGCAAAAAGGTGAATCGGAGCTACAGCTCTTAAAACCAGCTCAAATGATAGAGGAGGGTTCCTAAAGGAGTGCTAGAAGGTCAAAACACAGTTTCGTGAAAGTCAACTTTCACACTCCAGGAAGGGTAATCCCGTGAAAGGGTATTAGTGGATACATCATGGTTTGGAAATAGGGAAAAAAGGTGAATCGGAGCTACAGATTTTCAAACCAGCTCAAATGATAGAGGAGAGTTCCTGATGGAGTGCTAGAGGCTCAAAACACAGTTTCATGAAAGTCAACTTTGGCACCCCAGGAATGGTAATCCCGTGAAAGGGTAATAGTGGATACATCATTTTTTGGAAATAGGTAAAAAGGTGAATCGGAGCTACAACTCTTATAACGAGCTCAAATGATAGATGAGGGATCCTGATGGAGTGCTAGAAGGTCAAAACACAGTTTCATGAAAGTCAACTTTGGCACCCCAGGAAGGGTAATCCCGTGAAAGGGTAATAGTGGATACATCATTTTTTGAAAATAGGCAAAAAGGTGAATCGGAGCTACAGCTCTTAAAACCAGCTCAAATGATAGAGGAGGGTTCCTAAAGGAGTGCTAGAAGGTCAAAACACAGTTTCGTGAAAGTCAACTTTGACACCCCAGGAAGGGTAATCCCGTGAAAGGGTATTAGTGGATACATCATGGTTTGGAAATAGGCAAAAAGGTGAATCGGAGCTACAGATTTTCAAACCAGCTGAAATGATAGAGGAGGGTTCCTGATGGAGTGCTAGAGCGTCCAAACACAGTTTCATGAAAGTAAACTTTAGCACCACAGGAAGGGTAATCCCGTGAAAGGGTAATAGGGGATACATCATCGTTTCGATATAGGCATAAAGGTGAATCGGAGCTACAGATTTTCAAACCAGCTCAAATGATAGAGGAGCGTTCCTGATGGAGTGCTAGAGGGTCAAAACACAGTTTTGTGAAAGTCAACTTTGACACCCCAGGAAGGGTAATCCCGTGAAAGGGTAATAGTGGATACATCATGTTTTGGAAATTGGTAGAAAGGTGAATCGGAGCTACAGCTCTTAAAACCAGCTCAAATGATAGAGGATGGCTCCTGATGGAGTGCTAGAGGGCCAAAACACCGTTTCATGAAAGTCAACTTTGGCACCCCAGGAAGGGTAATCACGTGAAAGGGTATTAGTGGATACATCATGGTTTGGAAATAGGTAAAAAGGTGAATCGGAGCTACAGCTCTTAAAACCAGCTGAAATGATGGAGGAGGGTTCCTGATGGAGTGCTACAGGGTCAAAACACAGTTTCATGAAAGTCGACTTTGGCACCCCAGGAAGGGTAATCCCGTGAAAGGGTAAAACGGGATACATCATCGTTTGGATATAGGCATAAAGGTGAATCGGAGCTACAGGTTTTCAAACCAGCTCAAATGATAGAGGAGAGTTCCTGATGGAGTGCTAGAGGCTCAAAACACAGTTTCATGAAAGTCAACTTTGGCACCCCAGGAATGGTAATCCCGTGAAAGGGTAATAGTGGATACATCATTTTTTGGAAATAGGTAAAAAGGTGAATCGGAGCTACAACTCTTAAAACGAGCTCAAATGATAGATGAGGGATCCTGATGGAGTGCTAGAGGGTCAAAACACAGTTTCATGAAAGTCAACTTTGGCACCCCAGGAATGGTAATCCCGTGAAAGGGTAATAGTGGATACATCATTTTTTGGAAATAGGTAAAAAGGTGAATCGGAGCTACAACTCTTAAAACGAGCTCAAATGATAGATGAGGGATCCTGATGGAGTGCTAGAAGGTCAAAACACAGTTTCATGAAAGTCAACTTTGGCACCCCAGGAAGGGTAATCCCGTGAAAGGGTAATAGTGGATACATCATTTTTTGAAAATAGGTAAAAAGGTGAATCGGAGCTACAGCTCTTAAAACCAGCTCAAATGATAGAGGAGGGTTCCTAAAGGAGTGCTAGAAGGTCAAAACACAGTTTCGTGAAAGTCAACTTTGACACCCCAGGAAGGGTAATCCCGTGAAAGGGTATTAGTGGATACATCATGGTTTGGAAATAGGCAAAAAGGTGAATCGGAGCTACAGATTTTCAAACCAGCTGAAATGATAGAGGAGGGTTCCTGATGGAGTGCTAGAGCGTCCAAACACAGTTTCATGAAAGTAGACTTTAGCACCACAGGAAGGGTAATCCCGTGAAAGGGTAATAGGGGATACATCATCGTTTCGATATAGGCATAAAGGTGAATCGGAGCTACAGATTTTCAAACCAGCTCAAATGATAGAGGAGCGTTCCTGATGGAGTGCTAGAGGGTCAAAACACAGTTTTGTGAAAGTCAACTTTGGCACCCCAGGAAGGGTAATCCCGTGAAAGGGTAATAGTGGATACATCATGTTTTGGAAATTGGTAGAAAGGTGAATCGGAGCTACAGCTCTTAAAACCAGCTCAAATGATAGAGGATGGCTCCTGATGGAGTGCTAGAGGGCCAAAACACCGTTTCGTGAAAGTCAACTTTGGCACCCCAGGAAGGGTAATCCCGTGAAAGGGTAATAGTGGATACATCATTTTTTGAAAATAGGTAAAAAGGTGAATCGGAGCTACAGCTCTTAAAACCAGCTCAAATGATAGAGGAGGGTTCCTAAAGGAGTGCTAGAAGGTCAAAACACAGTTTCGTGAAAGTCAACTTTGACACCCCAGGAAGGGTAATCCCGTGAAAGGGTATTAGTGGATACATCATGGTTTGGAAATAGGCAAAAAGGTGAATCGGAGCTACAGATTTTCAAACCAGCTGAAATGATAGAGGAGGGTTCCTGATGGAGTGCTAGAGCGTCCAAACACAGTTTCATGAAAGTAGACTTTAGCACCACAGGAAGGGTAATCCCGTGAAAGGGTAATAGGGGATACATCATCGTTTCGATATAGGCATAAAGGTGAATCGGAGCTACAGATTTTCAAACCAGCTCAAATGATAGAGGAGCGTTCCTGATGGAGTGCTAGAGGGTCAAAACACAGTTTTGTGAAAGTCAACTTTGGCACCCCAGGAAGGGTAATCCCGTGAAAGGGTAATAGTGGATACATCATGTTTTGGAAATTGGTAGAAAGGTGAATCGGAGCTACAGCTCTTAAAACCAGCTCAAATGATAGAGGATGGCTCCTGATGGAGTGCTAGAGGGCCAAAACACCGTTTCGTGAAAGTCAACTTTGGCACCCCAGGAAGGGTAATCACGTGAAAGGGTGTTAGTGGATACATCATTTTTTGGAAATAGGTAAAAAGGTGAATCGGAGCTACAGCTCTTAAAACCAGCTGAAATGATGGAGGAGGGTTCCTGATGGAGTGCTACAGGGTCAAAACACAGTTTCATGAAAGTCGACTTTGGCACCCCAGGAAGGGTAATCCCGTGAAAGGGTAAAACGGGATACATCATCGTTTGGATATAGGCATAAAGGTGAATCGGAGCTACAGGTTTTCAAACCAGCTCAAATGATAGAGGAGAGTTCCTGATGGAGTGCTAGAGGCTCAAAACACAGTTTCATGAAAGTCAACTTTGGCACCCCAGGAATGGTAATCCCGTGAAAGGGTAATAGTGGATACATCATTTTTTTGAAATAGGTAAAAAGGTGAATCGGAGCTACAACTCTTAAAATGAGCTCAAATGATTGATGAGGGATCCTGATGGAGTGCTAGAGGGTCAAAACACAGTTTCATGAAAGTCAACTTTGGCACCCCAGGAAGGGTAATCCCGTGAAAGGGTATTAGTGGATACATCATGGTTTGGATATAGGCATAAAGGTGAATCGGAGCAACAGATTTTCAAACCAGCTCAAATGATAGAGGAGGGTTCCTGATGGAGTGCTAGAGGGTCCAAACACAGTTTCGTGAAAGTCAACTTTGGCACCCCAGGAAGGGTAATCCCGTGAAAAGGTATTAGTGGATACATCATGGTTTGGAAATAGGCAAAAAGGTGAATCGGAGCTACAGATTTTCAAACCAGCTGAAATGATAGAGGAGGGTTCCTGATGGAGTGCTAGAGTGTCCAAACACAGTTTTGTGAAAGTCAACTTTGGCACCCCAGGAAGGGTAATCCCGTGAAAGGGTAATAGTGGATACATCATGGTTTGGAAATAGGCAAAAAGGTGAATCGGAGCTACAGCTCTTAAAACCAGCTCAAATGATAGAGGAGGGTTCCTAAAGGAGTGCTAGAAGGTCAAAACACAGTTTCGTGAAAGTCAACTTTCACACTCCAGGAAGGGTAATCCCGTGAAAGGGTATTAGTGGATACATCATGGTTTGGAAATAGGGAAAAAAGGTGAATCGGAGCTACAGATTTTCAAACCAGCTCAAATGATAGAGGAGAGTTCCTGATGGAGTGCTAGAGGCTCAAAACACAGTTTCATGAAAGTCAACTTTGGCACCCCAGGAATGGTAATCCCGTGAAAGGGTAATAGTGGATACATCATTTTTTGGAAATAGGTAAAAAGGTGAATCGGAGCTACAACTCTTAAAACGAGCTCAAATGATAGATGAGGGATCCTGATGGAGTGCTAGAAGGTCAAAACACAGTTTCATGAAAGTCAACTTTGGCACCCCAGGAAGGGTAATCCCGTGAAAGGGTAATAGTGGATACATCATTTTTTGAAAATAGGTAAAAAGGTGAATCGGAGCTACAGCTCTTAAAACCAGCTCAAATGATAGAGGAGGGTTCCTAAAGGAGTGCTAGAAGGTCAAAACACAGTTTCGTGAAAGTCAACTTTGACACCCCAGGAAGGGTAATCCCGTGAAAGGGTATTAGTGGATACATCATGGTTTGGAAATAGGCAAAAAGGTGAATCGGAGCTACAGATTTTCAAACCAGCTGAAATGATAGAGGAGGGTTCCTGATGGAGTGCTAGAGCGTCCAAACACAGTTTCATGAAAGTAAACTTTAGCACCACAGGAAGGGTAATCCCGTGAAAGGGTAATAGGGGATACATCATCGTTTCGATATAGGCATAAAGGTGAATCGGAGCTACAGATTTTCAAACCAGCTCAAATGATAGAGGAGCGTTCCTGATGGAGTGCTAGAGGGTCAAAACACAGT
The DNA here is from genome assembly GCF_037392515.1 of Haliotis asinina. Taxonomy (NCBI): domain Eukaryota; kingdom Metazoa; phylum Mollusca; class Gastropoda; order Lepetellida; family Haliotidae; genus Haliotis; species Haliotis asinina. The sequence continues at coordinate 28,589,468 of NC_090295.1, forward strand.
TTTGTGAAAGTCAACTTTGACACCCCAGGAAGGGTAATCCCGTGAAAGGGTAATAGTGGATACATCATGTTTTGGAAATTGGTAGAAAGCTGAATCGGAGCTACAGCTCTTAAAACCAGCTCAAATGATAGAGGATGGCTCCTGATGGAGTGCTAGAGGGCCAAAACACCGTTTCATGAAAGTCAACTTTGGCACCCCAGGAAGGGTAATCACGTGAAAGGGTATTAGTGGATACATCATGGTTTGGAAATATTTAAAAAGGTGAATCGGAGCTACAGCTCTTAAAACCAGCTGAAATGATGGAGGAGGGTTCCTGATGGAGTGCTACAGGGTCAAAACACAGTTTCATGAAAGTCGACTTTGGCACCCCAGGAAGGGTAATCCCGTGAAAGGGTAAAACGGGATACATCATCGTTTGGATATAGGCATTAAGGTGAATCGGAGATACAGGTTTTCAAACCAGCTCAAATGATAGAGGAGAGTTCCTGATGGAGTGCTAGAGGCTCAAAACACAGTTTCATGAAAGTCAACTTTGGCACCCCAGGAATGGTAATCCCGTGAAAGGGTAATAGTGGATACATCATTTTTTGGAAATAGGTAAAAAGGTGAATCGGAGCTACAACTCTTAAAACGAGCTCAAATGATAGATGAGGGATCCTGATGGAGTGCTAGAGGGTCAAAACACAGTTTCATGAAAGTCAACTTTGGCACCCCAGGAAGGGTAATCCCGTGAAAGGGTATTAGTGGATACATCATGGTTTGGATATAGGCATAAAGGTGAATCGGAGCAACAGATTTTCAAACCAGCTCAAATGATAGAGGAGGGTTCCTGATGGAGTGCTAGAGTGTCAAAACACAGTTTCGTGAAAGTCAACTTTGGCACCCCAGGAAGGGTAATCCCGTGAAAAGGTATTAGTGGATACATCATGGTTTGGAAATAGGCAAAAAGGTGAATCGGAGCTACAGATTTTCAAACCAGCTGAAATGATAGAGGAGGGTTCCTGATGGAGTGCTAGAGTGTCCAAACACAGTTTTGTGAAAGTCAACTTTGGCACCCCAGGAAGGGTAATCCCGTGAAAGGGTAATAGTGGATACATCATGGTTTGGAAATAGGCAAAAAGGTGAATCGGAGCTACAGCTCTTAAAACCAGCTCAAATGATAGAGGAGGGTTCCTAAAGGAGTGCTAGAAGGTCAAAACACAGTTTCGTGAAAGTCAACTTTCACACCCCAGGAAGGGTAATCCCGTGAAAGGGTATTAGTGGATACATCATGGTTTGGAAATAGGGAAAAAAGGTGAATCGGAGCTACAGATTTTCAAACCAGCTCAAATGATAGAGGAGAGTTCCTGATGGAGTGCTAGAGGCTCAAAACACAGTTTCATGAAAGTCAACTTTGGCACCCCAGGAAGGGTAATCCCGTGAAAGGGTAATAGTGGATACATCATTTTTTGGAAATAGGTAAAAAGGTGAATCGGAGCTACAACTCTTAAAACGAGCTCAAATGATAGATGAGTGATCCTGATGGAGTGCTAGAAGGTCAAAACACAGTTTCATGAAAGTCAACTTTGGCACCCCAGGAAGGGTAATCCCGTGAAAGGGTAATAGCGGATACATCATTTTTTGAAAATAGGTAAAAAGGTGAATCGGAGCTACAGCTCTTAAAACGAGCTCAAATGATAGATGAGGGATCCTGATGGAGTGCTAGAGGGTCAAAACACAGTTTCATGAAAGTCAACTTTGGCACCCCAGGAAGGGTAATCCCGTGAAAGGGTATTAGTGGATACATCATGGTTTGGATATAGGCATAAAGGTGAATCGGAGCAACAGATTTTCAAACCAGCTCAAATGATAGAGGAGGGTTCCTGATGGAGTGCTAGAGTGTCAAAACACAGTTTCGTGAAAGTCAACTTTGGCACCCCAGGAAGGGTAATCCCGTGAAAAGGTATTAGTGGATACATCATGGTTTGGAAATAGGCAAAAAGGTGAATCGGAGCTACAGATTTTCAAACCAGCTGAAATGATAGAGGAGGGTTCCTGATGGAGTGCTAGAGTGTCCAAACACAGTTTTGTGAAAGTCAACTTTGGCACCCCAGGAAGGGTAATCCCGTGAAAGGGTAATAGTGGATACATCATGGTTTGGAAATAGGCAAAAAGGTGAATCGGAGCTACAGCTCTTAAAACCAGCTCAAATGATAGAGGAGGGTTCCTAAAGGAGTGCTAGAAGGTCAAAACACAGTTTCGTGAAAGTCAACTTTCACACCCCAGGAAGGGTAATCCCGTGAAAGGGTATTAGTGGATACATCATGGTTTGGAAATAGGGAAAAAAGGTGAATCGGAGCTACAGATTTTCAAACCAGCTCAAATGATAGAGGAGAGTTCCTGATGGAGTGCTAGAGGCTCAAAACACAGTTTCATGAAAGTCAACTTTGGCACCCCAGGAAGGGTAATCCCGTGAAAGGGTATTAGTGGATACATCATTTTTTGGAAATAGGTAAAAAGGTGAATCGGAGCTACAACTCTTAAAACGAGCTCAAATGATAGATGAGTGATCCTGATGGAGTGCTAGAAGGTCAAAACACAGTTTCATGAAAGTCAACTTTGGCACCCCAGGAAGGGTAATCCCGTGAAAGGGTAATAGTGGATACATCATTTTTTGAAAATAGGTAAAAAGGTGAATCGGAGCTACAGCTCTTAAAACCAGCTCAAATGATAGAGGAGGGTTCCTAAAGGAGTGCTAGAAGGTCAAAACACAGTTTCGTGAAAGTCAACTTTGACACCCCAGGAAGGGTAATCCCGTGAAAGGGTATTAGTGGATACATCATGGTTTGGAAATAGGCAAAAAGGTGAATCGGAGCTACAGCTCTTAAAACCAGCTGAAATGATGGAGGAGGGTTCCTGATGGAGTGCTACAGGGTCAAAACACAGTTTCATGAAAGTCGACTTTGGCACCCCAGGAAGGGTAATCCCGTGAAAGGGTAAAACGGGATACATCATCGTTTGGATATAGGCATAAAGGTGAATCGGAGCTACAGGTTTTCAAACCAGCTCAAATGATAGAGGAGAGTTCCTGATGGAGTGCTAGAGGCTCAAAACACAGTTTCATGAAAGTCATCTTTAGCACCCCAGGAATGGTAATCCCGTGAAAGGGTAATAGTGGATACATCATTTTTTGGAAATAGGTAAAAAGGTGAATCGGAGCTACAACTCTTAAAACGAGCTCAAATGATAGATGAGGGATCCTGATGGAGTGCTAGAGGGTCAAAACACAGTTTCATGAAAGTCAACTTTGGCACCCCAGGAAGGGTAATCCCGTGAAAGGGTATTAGTGGATACATCATGGTTTGGATATAGGCATAAAGGTGAATCGGAGCAACAGATTTTCAAACCAGCTCAAATGATAGAGGAGGGTTCCTGATGGAGTGCTAGAGGGTCAAAACACAGTTTCGTGAAAGTCAACTTTGGCACCCCAGGAAGGGTAATCCCGTGAAAAGGTATTAGTGGATACATCATGGTTTGGAAATAGGCAAAAAGGTGAATCGGAGCTACAGATTTTCAAACCAGCTGAAATGATAGAGGAGGGTTCCTGATGGAGTGCTAGAGTGTCCAAACACAGTTTTGTGAAAGTCAACTTTGGCACCCCAGGAAGGGTAATCCCGTGAAAGGGTAATAGTGGATACATCATGGTTTGGAAATAGGCAAAAAGGTGAATCGGAGCTACAGCTCTTAAAACCAGCTCAAATGATAGAGGAGGGTTCCTAAAGGAGTGCTAGAAGGTCAAAACACAGTTTCGTGAAAGTCAACTTTCACACCCCAGGAAGGGTAATCCCGTGAAAGGGTATTAGTGGATACATCATGGTTTGGAAATAGGGAAAAAGGTGAATCGGAGCTACAGATTTTCAAACCAGCTCAAATGATAGAGGAGAGTTCCTGATGGAGTGCTAGAGGCTCAAAACACAGTTTCATGAAAGTCAACTTTGGCACCCCAGGAAGGGTAATCCCGTGAAAGGGTAATAGTGGATACATCATTTTTTGGAAATAGGTAAAAAGGTGAATCGGAGCTACAACTCTTAAAACGAGCTCAAATGATAGATGAGGGATCCTGATGGAGTGCTAGAAGGTCAAAACACAGTTTCATGAAAGTCAACTTTGGCACCCCAGGAAGGGTAATCCCGTGAAAGGGTAATAGTGGATACATCATTTTTTGAAAATAGGTAAAAAGGTGAATCGGAGCTACAGCTCTTAAAACCAGCTCAAATGATAGAGGAGGGTTCCTAAAGGAGTGCTAGAAGGTCAAAACACAGTTTCGTGAAAGTCAACTTTGACACCCCAGGAAGGGTAATCCCGTGAAAGGGTATTAGTGGATACATCATGGTTTGGAAATAGGCAAAAAGGTGAATCGGAGCTACAGATTTTCAAACCAGCTGAAATGATAGAGGAGGGTTCCTGATGGAGTGCTAGAGCGTCCAAACACAGTTTCATGAAAGTAAACTTTAGCACCACAGGAAGGGTAATCCCGTGAAAGGGTAATAGGGGATACATCATCGTTTCGATATAGGCATAAAGGTGAATCGGAGCTACAGATTTTCAAACCAGCTCAAATGATAGAGGAGCGTTCCTGATGGAGTGCTAGAGGGTCAAAACACAGTTTTGTGAAAGTCAACTTTGGCACCCCAGGAAGGGTAATCCCGTGAAAGGGTAATAGTGGATACATCATGTTTTGGAAATTGGTAGAAAGGTGAATCGGAGCTACAGCTCTTAAAACCAGCTCAAATGATAGAGGATGGCTCCTGATGGAGTGCTAGAGGGCCAAAACACCGTTTCATGAAAGTCAACTTTGGCACCCCAGGAAGGGTATTCACGTGAAAGGGTATTAGTGGATACATCATTTTTTGGAAATAGGTAAAAAGGTGAATCGGAGCTACAGCTCTTAAAACCAGCTGAAATGATGGAGGAGGGTTCCTGATGGAGTGCTACAGGGTCAAAACACAGTTTCATGAAAGTCGACTTTGGCACCCCAGGAAGGGTAATCCCGTGAAAGGGTAAAACGGGATACATCATCGTTTGGATATAGGCATCAAGGTGAATCGGAGCTACAGGTTTTCAAACCAGCTCAAATGATAGAGGAGAGTTCCTGATGGAGTGCTAGAGGCTCAAAACACAGTTTCATGAAAGTCAACTTTGGCACCCCAGGAATGGTAATCCCGTGAAAGGGTAATAGTGGATACATCATTTTTTGGAAATAGGTAAAAAGGTGAATCGGAGCTACAACTCTTAAAACGAGCTCAAATGATAGATGAGGGATCCTGATGGAGTGCTAGAGGTTCAAAACACAGTTTCATGAAAGTCAACTTTGGCACCCCAGGAAGGGTAATCCCGTGAAAGGGTATTAGTGGATACATCATGATTTGGATATAGGCATAAAGGTGAATCGGAGCAACAGATTTTCAAACCAGCTCAAATGATAGAGGAGGGTTCCTGATGGAGTGCTAGAGGGTCCAAACACAGTTTCGTGAAAGTCAACTTTGGCACCCCAGGAAGGGTAATCCCGTGAAAAGGTATTAGTGGATACATCATGGTTTGGAAATAGGCAAAAAGGTGAATCGGAGCTACAGATTTTCAAACCAGCTGAAATGATAGAGGAGGGTTCCTGGTGGAGTGCTAGAGTGTCCAAACACAGTTTTGTGAAAGTCAACTTTTACACCCCAGGAAGGGTAATCCCGTGAAAGGGTAATAGTGGATACATCATGGTTTGGAAATAGGCAAAAAGGTGAATCGGAGCTACAGCTCTTAAAACCAGCTCAAATGATAGAGGAGGGTTCCTAAAGGAGTGCTAGAATGTCAAAACACAGTTTCGTGAAAGTCAACTTTCACACCCCAGGAAGGGTAATCCCGTGAAAGGGTATTAGTGGATACATCATGGTTTGGAAATAGGCAAAAAAGGTGAATCGGAGCAACAGATTTTCAAACCAGCTGAAATGATAGAGGAGGGTTCCTGATTGAGTGCTAGAGGGTGAAGACAGTTTCATGAAAGTCAACTTTGGCACCCCAGGAAGGGTAATCCCGTGAAAAGGTAATAGTGGATACATCATGGTTTGGAAATAGGCAAAAAGGTGAATCGGAGCTACAGATTTTCAAACCAGCTCAAATGATAGAGGAGGGTTCATGATGGAGTGCTAGAGGGCCAAACACCGTTTCATAAAAGTCAACTTTGGCACCCCAGGAAGGGTAATCACGTGAAAGGGTTATAGTGGATACATCATTTTTTGGAAATAGGTAAAAAGGTGAATCGGAGCTACAGCTCTTAAAACCAGCTGAAATGATAGAGGAGGGTTCCTGATGGAGTGCTACAGGGTCAAAACACAGTTTCATGAAAGTCAACTTTGGCACCCCAGGAAGGGTAATCCCGTGAAAGGGTAAAACGGGATACATCATCGTTTGGATATAGGCATAAAGGTGAATTGGAGCTACAGGTTTTCAAACCAGCTAAAAATGATAAAGGAGAGTTCCTGATGGAGTGCTAGAGGCTCAAAATACAGTTTCATGAAAGTCAACTTTGGCACCCCAGGAATGGTAATCCCGTGAAAGGGTAATAGTGGATACATCATTTTTTGGAAATAGGTAAAAAGGTGAATCGGAGCTACAACTCTTAAAACGAGCTCAAATGATAGATGAGGGATCCTGATGGAGTGCTAGAGGGTCAAAACACAGTTTCATGAAAGTCAACTTTGGCACCCCAGGAAGGGTAATCCCGTGAAAGGGTAATAGTGGATACATCATGGTTTGGATATAGGCATAAAGGTGAGTCGGAGCAACAGATTTTCAAACCAGCTCAAATGATGGAGGAGGGTTCCTCATGGAGTGCTAGAGGGTCAAAACACAGTTTCATGAAAGTCAACTTTGGCACCCCAGGAAGGGTAATCCCGTGAAAGGGTATTAGTGGATACATCATTTTTTGGAAATAGGTAAAAAGGTCAATCGGAGCTACAGCTCTTGAAACCAGCTGAAATGATAGAGGAGGGTTCCTAAAGGAGTGCTAGAGGGTCAAAACACAGTTTCGTGAAAGTCAACTTTGACACCCCAGGAAGGGTAATCCTGTGAAAGGGTATTAGTGGATACATCATGGTTTGGAAATAGGCAAAAAGGTGAATCGGAGCTACAGATTTTTAAACCAGCTGAAATGATAGATGAGGGTTCCTGATGGAGTGCTACAGGGTCCAAACACAGTTTCGTGAAAGTAAACTTTAGCACCAGAGGAAGGGTATTCCCGTGAAAGGGTGATAGGGGATACATCATCGTTTGGATATAGGCATAAAGGTGAATCGGAGGTACAGATTTTCAAACCAGCTCAAATGATTGAGGAGGGTTCCTGATGGAGTGCTAGAAGGTCCAAACACAGTTTCGTGAAAGTCAACTTTAGCACCCCAGGAAGGGTAATCCCGTGAAAGGGTAATAGGGGATACATCATCGTTTCGATATAGGCGTAAAGGTGAATCGGAGGTACAGATTTTCAAACCAGCTCAAGTGATAGAGGAGCGTTCCTGATGGAGTGCTAGAGGGTCAAAACACAGTTTTGAGAAAGTCAACTTTGGCACCCCAGGAAGGGTAATCCCGTGAAAGGGTAATAGTGGATACATCATGGTTTGGAAATAGGTAAAAAGGTGAATCGGAGCTACAGCTCTTAAAACCAGCTGAAATGATGGAGGAGGGTTCCTGATGGAGTGCTACAGGGTCAAAACACAGTTTCATGAAAGTCAACTTTGGCACCCCAGGAAGGGTAATCCCGTGAAAGGGTCATAGTGAATACATCATTTTTTGGAAATAGGTAAAAAGGTGAATCGGAGCTACAGCTCTTAAAACCAGCTGAAATGATAGAGGAGGGTTCCTAAAGGAGTGCTAGAGGGTCCAAACACAGTTTCGTGAAAGTCAATTTTGACACCCCAGGAAGGGTAATCCCTTGAAAGGGTAATAGTGGATACATCATTTTTTGGAAGTAAGTAAAAAGGTGAATCGGAGCTACAACTCTTGAAACGAGCTCAATTGATAGATGAGGGTTCCTGATGGAGTGCTAGAGGGTCAAAACACAGTTTTGTGAAAGTCAACTTTTGGCACCCCAGGAAGGGTAATCCCGTGAAAGGGTCATACTGGATACATCATGTTTTGGAAATTGGTAAAAAGGTGAATCGGAGCTACAGCTCTTAAAACCAGCTCAAATGATAGAGGATGGCTCCTGATGGAGTGCTAGAGGGCCAAAACACCGTTTCATGAAAGTCAACTTTGGCACCCCAGGAAGGGTAATCCCGTGAAAGGGTAATAGTGGATACATCATTTTTTGGAAATATTTAAAAAGGTGAATCGGAGCTACAGCTCTTAAAACCAGCTGAAATGATGGAGGAGGGTTCCTGATGGAGTGCTACAGGGTCAAAACACAGTTTCATGAAAGTCAACTTTGGCACCCCAGGAAGGGTAATCCCGTGAAAGGGTGAAACGGGATACATCATCGTTTGGATATAGGCATAAAGGTGAATCGGAGCTACAGGTTTTCAAACCAGCTCAAATGATAGAGGAGAGTTCCTGATGGAGTGCTAGAGGCTCAAAACACAGTTTCATGAAAGTCAACTTTGGCACCCCAGGAATGGTAATCCCGTGAAAGGGTAATAGTGGATACATCATTTTTTGGAAATAGGTAAAAAGGTGAATCGGAGCTACAACTCTTAAAACGAGCTCAAATGATAGATGAGGGATCCTGATGGAGTGCTAGAAGGTCAAAACACAGTTTCATGAAAGTCAACTTTGGCACCCCAGGAAGGGTAATCCCGTGAAAGGGTAATAGTGGATACATCATTTTTTGAAAATAGGTAAAAAGGTGAATCGGAGCTACAGCTCTTAAAACCAGCTCAAATGATTGAGGAGGGTTCCTAAAGGAGTGCTAGAAGGTCAAAACACAGTTTCGTGAAAGTCAACTTTGACACCCCAGGAAGGGTAATCCCGTGAAAGGGTATTAGTGGATTCATCATGGTTTGGAAATAGGCAAAAAGGTGAATCGGAGCTACAGATTTTCAAACCAGCTGAAATGATAGAGGAGGGTTCCTGATGGAGTGCTAGAGCGTCCAAACACAGTTTCATGAAAGTAAACTTTAGCACCACAGGAAGGGTAATCCCGTGAAAGGGTAATAGGGGATACATCATCGTTTCGATACAGGCATAAAGGTGAATCGGAGCTACAGATTTTCAAACCAGCTCAAATGATAGAGGAGCGTTCCTGATGGAGTGCTAGAGGGTCAAAACACAGTTTTGTGAAAGTCAACTTTGGCACCCCAGGAAGGGTAATCCCGTGAAAGGGTAATAGTGGATACATCATGTTTTGGAAATTGGTAGAAAGGTGAATCGGAGCTACAGCTCTTAAAACCAGCTCAAATGATAGAGGATGGCTCCTGATGGAGTGCTAGAGGGCCAAAACACCGTTTCATGAAAGTCAACTTTGGCACCCCAGGAAGGGTAATCACGTGAAAGGGTATTAGTGGATACATCATTTTTTGGAAATAGGTAAAAAGGTGAATCGGAGCTACAGCTCTTAAAACCAGCTGAAATGATGGAGGAGGGTTCCTGATGGAGTGCTACAGGGTCAAAACACAGTTTCATGAAAGTCGACTTTGGCACCCCAGGAAGGGTAATCCCGTGAAAGGGTAAAACGGGATACATCATCGTTTGGATATAGGCATAAAGGTGAATCGGGGCTACAGGTTTTCAAACCAGCTCAAATGATAGAGGAGAGTTCCTGATGGAGTGCTAGAGGCTCAAAACACAGTTTCATGAAAGTCAACTTTGGCACCCCAAGAATGGTAATCCCGTGAAAGGGTAATAGTGGATACATCATTTTTTGGAAATAGGTAAAAAGGTGAATCGGAGCTACAACTCTTAAAACGAGCTCAAATGATAGATGAGGGATCCTGATGGAGTGCTAGAGGGTCAAAACACAGTTTCATGAAAGTCAACTTTGGCACCCCAGGAAGGGTAATCCCGTGAAAGGGTGAAACTGGATACATCATCGTTTCGATATAGGCGTAAAGGTGAATCGGAGGTACAGATTTTCAAACCAGCTCAAGTGATAGAGGAGGGTTCCTGATGGAGTGCTAGAGGGTCAAAACACAGTTTTGAGAAAGTCAACTTTGGCACCCCAGGAAGGGTAATCCCGTGAAAGGGTAATAGTGGATACATCATGGTTTGGAAATAGGTAAAAAGGTGAATCGGAGCTACAGCTCTAAAAACCAGCTGAAATGATGGAGGAGGGTTCCTGATGGAGTGCTACAGGGTCAAAACACAGTTTCATGAAAGTCAACTTTGGCACCCCAGGAATGGTAATCCCGTGAAAGGGTAATAGTGGATACGTCATTTTTTGGAAATAGGTAAAAAGGTGAATCGGAGCTACAACTCTTAAAACGAGCTCAAATGATAGATGAGGGATCCTGATGGAGTGCTAGAGGGTCAAAACACAGTTTCATGAAAGTCAACTTTGGCACCCCAGGAAGGGTAATCCCGTGAAAGGGTATTAGTGGATACATCATGGTTTGGATATAGGCATAAAGGTGAATCGGAGCAACAGATTTTCAAACCAGCTCAAATGATAGAGGAGGGTTCCTGATGGAGTGCTAGAGCGTCCAAACACAGTTTCATGAAAGTAAACTTTAGCACCACAGGAAGGGTAATCCCGTGAAAGGGTAATAGGGGATACATCATCGTTTCGATACAGGCATAAAGGTGAATCGGAGCTACAGATTTTCAAACCAGCTCAAATGATAGAGGAGCGTTCCTGATGGAGTGCTAGAGGGTCAAAACACAGTTTTGTGAAAGTCAACTTTGGCACCCCAGGAAGGGTAATCCCGTGAAAGGGTAATAGTGGATACATCATGTTTTGGAAATTGGTAGAAAGGTGAATCGGAGCTACAGCTCTTAAAACCAGCTCAAATGATAGAGGATGGCTCCTGATGGAGTGCTAGAGGGCCAAAACACCGTTTCATGAAAGTCAACTTTGGCACCCCAGGAAGGGTAATCACGTGAAAGGGTATTAGTGGATACATCATTTTTTGGAAATAGGTAAAAAGGTGAATCGGAGCTACAGCTCTTAAAACCAGCTGAAATGATGGAGGAGGGTTCCTGATGGAGTGCTACAGGGTCAAAACACAGTTTCATGAAAGTCGACTTTGGCACCCCAGGAAGGGTAATCCCGTGAAAGGGTAAAACGGGATACATCATCGTTTGGATATAGGCATAAAGGTGAATCGGGGCTACAGGTTTTCAAACCAGCTCAAATGATAGAGGAGAGTTCCTGATGGAGTGCTAGAGGCTCAAAACACAGTTTCATGAAAGTCAACTTTGGCACCCCAAGAATGGTAATCCCGTGAAAGGGTAATAGTGGATACATCATTTTTTGGAAATAGGTAAAAAGGTGAATCGGAGCTACAACTCTTAAAACGAGCTCAAATGATAGATGAGGGATCCTGATGGAGTGCTAGAGGGTCAAAACACAGTTTCATGAAAGTCAACTTTGGCACCCCAGGAAGGGTAATCCCGTGAAAGGGTGAAACTGGATACATCATCGTTTCGATATAGGCGTAAAGGTGAATCGGAGGTACAGATTTTCAAACCAGCTCAAGTGATAGAGGAGGGTTCCTGATGGAGTGCTAGAGGGTCAAAACACAGTTTTGAGAAAGTCAACTTTGGCACCCCAGGAAGGGTAATCCCGTGAAAGGGTAATAGTGGATACATCATGGTTTGGAAATAGGTAAAAAGGTGAATCGGAGCTACAGCTCTAAAAACCAGCTGAAATGATGGAGGAGGGTTCCTGATGGAGTGCTACAGGGTCAAAACACAGTTTCATGAAAGTCAACTTTGGCACCCCAGGAATGGTAATCCCGTGAAAGGGTAATAGTGGATACGTCATTTTTTGGAAATAGGTAAAAAGGTGAATCGGAGCTACAACTCTTAAAACGAGCTCAAATGATAGATGAGGGATCCTGATGGAGTGCTAGAGGGTCAAAACACAGTTTCATGAAAGTCAACTTTGGCACCCCAGGAAGGGTAATCCCGTGAAAGGGTATTAGTGGATACATCATGGTTTGGATATAGGCATAAAGGTGAATCGGAGCAACAGATTTTCAAACCAGCTCAAATGATAGAGGAGGGTTCCTGATGGAGTGCTAGAGCGTCCAAACACAGTTTCATGAAAGTAAACTTTAGCACCACAGGAAGGGTAATCCCGTGAAAGGGTAATAGGGGATACATCATCGTTTCGATACAGGCATAAAGGTGAATCGGAGCTACAGATTTTCAAACCAGCTCAAATGATAGAGGAGCGTTCCTGATGGAGTGCTAGAGGGTCAAAACACAGTTTTGTGAAAGTCAACTTTGGCACCCCAGGAAGGGTAATCCCGTGAAAGGGTAATAGTGGATACATCATGTTTTGGAAATTGGTAGAAAGGTGAATCGGAGCTACAGCTCTTAAAACCAGCTCAAATGATAGAGGATGGCTCCTGATGGAGTGCTAGAGGGCCAAAACACCGTTTCATGAAAGTCAACTTTGGCACCCCAGGAAGGGTAATCACGTGAAAGGGTATTAGTGGATACATCATTTTTTGGAAATAGGTAAAAAGGTGAATCGGAGCTACAGCTCTTAAAACCAGCTGAAATGATGGAGGAGGGTTCCTGATGGAGTGCTACAGGGTCAAAACACAGTTTCATGAAAGTCGACTTTGGCACCCCAGGAAGGGTAATCCCGTGAAAGGGTAAAACGGGATACATCATCGTTTGGATATAGGCATAAAGGTGAATCGGAGCTACAGGTTTTCAAACCAGCTTCAATGATAGAGGAGAGTTCCTGATGGAGTGCTAGAGGCTCAAAACACAGTTTCATGAAAGTCAACTTTGGCACCCCAGGAATGGTAATCCCGTGAAAGGGTAATAGTGGATACATCATTTTTTGGAAATAGGTAAAAAGGTGAATCGGAGCTACAACTCTTAAAACGAGCTCAAATGATAGATGAGGGATCCTGATGGAGTGCTAGAGGGTCAAAACACAGTTTCATGAAAGTCAACTTTGGCACCCCAGGAAGGGTAATCCCGTGAAAGGGTGAAACTGGATACATCATCGTTTCGATATAGGCGTAAAGGTGAATCGGAGGTACAGATTTTCAAACCAGCTCAAGTGATAGAGGAGCGTTCCTGATGGAGTGCTAGAGGGTCAAAACACAGTTTTGAGAAAGTCAACTTTGGCACCCCAGGAAGGGTAATCCCGTGAAAGGGTAATAGTGGATACATCATGGTTTGGAAATAGGTAAAAAGGTGAATCGGAGCTACAGCTCTAAAAACCAGCTGAAATGATGGAGGAGGGTTCCTGATGGAGTGCTACAGGGTCAAAACACAGTTTCATGAAAGTCAACTTTGGCACCCCAGGAAGGGTAATCCCGTGAAAGGGTAATAGTGAATACATCATTTTTTGGAAATAGGTAAAAAGGTGAATCGGAGCTACAGCTCTTAAAACCAGCTGAAATGATAGAGGAGGGTTCCTAAAGGAGTGCTAGAGGGTCCAAACACAGTTTAGTGAAAGTCAATTTTGACACCCCAGGAAGGGTAATCCCGTGAAAGGGTAATAGTGGATACATCATTTTTTGGAAGTAAGTAAAAAGGTGAATCGGAGCTACAACTCTTAAAACGAGCTCAATTGATAGATGAGGGTTCCTGATGGAGTGCTACAGGGTCAAAACACAGTTTTGTGAAAGTCAACTTTTGGCACCCCAGGAAGGGTAATCCCGTGAAAGGGTCATACTGGATACATCATGTTTTGGAAATTGGTAAAAAGGTGAATCGGAGCTACAGCTCTTAAAACCAGCTCAAATGATAGAGGATGGCTCCTGATGGAGTGCTAGAGGGCCAAAACACCGTTTCATGAAAGTCAACTTTGGCACCCCAGGAAGGGTAATCCCGTGAAAGGGTAATAGTGGATACATCATTTTTTGGAAATATTTAAAAAGGTGAATCGGAGCTACAGCTCTTAAAACCAGCTGAAATGATGGAGGAGGGTTCCTGATGGAGTGCTACAGGGTCAAAACACAGTTTCATGAAAGTCAACTTTGGCACCCCAGGAAGGGTAATCCCGTGAAAGGGTAAAACGGGATACATCATCGTTTGGATATAGGCATAAAGGTGAATCGGAGCTACAGGTTTTCAAACCAGCTCAAATGATAGAGGAGAGTTCCTGATGGAGTGCTAGAGGCTCAAAACACAGTTTCATGAAAGTCAACTTTGGCACCCCAGGAAGGGTAATCCCGTGAAAGGGTAATAGTGGATACATCATTTTTTGGAAATAGGTAAAAAGGTGAATTGGAGCTACAACTCTTAAAACGAGCTCAAATGATAGATGAGGGATCCTGATGGAGTGCTAGAAGGTCAAAACACAGTTTCATGAAAGTCAACTTTGGCACCCCAGGAAGGGTAATCCCGTGAAAGGGTATTAGTGGATACATCATTTTTTGAAAATAGGTAAAAAGGTGAATCGGAGCTACAGCTCTTAAAACCAGCTCAAATGATAGAGGAGGGTTCCTAAAGGAGTGCTAGAAGGTCAAAACACAGTTTCGTGAAAGTCAACTTTGACACCCCAGGAAGGGTAATCCCGTGAAAGGGTATTAGTGGATTCATCATGGTTTGGAAATAGGCAAAAAGGTGAATCGGAGCTACAGATTTTCAAACCAGCTGAAATGATAGAGGAGGGTTCCTGATGGAGTGCTAGAGCGTCCAAACACAGTTTCATGAAAGTAAACTTTAGCACCACAGGAAGGGTAATCCCGTGAAAGGGTAATAGGGGATACATCATCGTTTCGATACAGGCATAAAGGTGAATCGGAGCTACAGATTTTCAAACCAGCTCAAATGATAGAGGAGCGTTCCTGATGGAGTGCTAGAGGGTCAAAACACAGTTTTGTGAAAGTCAACTTTGGCACCCCAGGAAGGGTAATCCCGTGAAAGGGTAATAGTGGATACATCATGTTTTGGAAATTGGTAGAAAGGTGAATCGGAGCTACAGCTCTTAAAACCAGCTCAAATGATAGAGGATGGCTCCTGATGGAGTGCTAGAGGGCCAAAACACCGTTTCATGAAAGTCAACTTTGGCACCCCAGGAAGGGTAATCACGTGAAAGGGTATTAGTGGATACATCATTTTTTGGAAATAGGTAAAAAGGTGAATCGGAGCTACAGCTCTTAAAACCAGCTCAAATGATGGAGGAGGGTTCCTGATGGAGTGCTAGAGGGTCAAAACACAGTTTCATGAAAGTCGACTTTGGCACCCCAGGAAGGGTAATCCCGTGAAAGGGTAAAACGGGATACATCATCGTTTGGATATAGGCATAAAGGTGAATCAGAGCTACAGGTTTTCAAACCAGCTCAAATGATAGAGGAGAGTTCCTGATGGAGTGCTAGAGGCTCAAAACACAGTTTCATGAAAGTCAACTTTGGCACCCCAGGAATGGTAATCCCGTGAAAGGGTAATAGTGGATACATCATTTTTTGGAAATAGGTAAAAAGGTGAATCGGAGCTACAACTCTTAAAACGAGCTCAAATGATAGATGAGGGATCCTGATGGAGTGCTAGAGGGTCAAAACACAGTTTCATGAAAGTCAACTTTGGCACCCCAGGAAGGGTAATCCCGTGAAAGGGTATTAGTGGATACATCATGGTTTGGATATAGGCATAAAGGTGAATCGGAGCAACAGATTTTCAAACCAGCTCAAATGATAGAGGAGGGTTCCTGATGGAGTGCTAGAGGGTCCAAACACAGTTTCGTGAAAGTCAACTTTGGCACCCCAGGAAGGGTAATCCCGTGAAAAGGTATTAGTGGATACATCATGGTTTGGAAATAGGCAAAAAGGTGAATCGGAGCTAAAGATTTTCAAACCAGCTGAAATGATAGAGGAGGGTTCCTGATGGAGTGCTAGAGTGTCCAAACACAGTTTTGTGAAAGTCAACTTTGGCACCCCAGGAAGGGTAATCCCGTGAAAGGGTAATAGTGGATACATCATGGTTTGGAAATAGGCAAAAAGGTGAATCGGAGCTACAGCTCTTAAAACCAGCTCAAATGATAGAGGAGGGTTCCTAAAGGAGTGCTAGAAGGTCAAAACACAGTTTCGTGAAAGTCAACTTTCACACCCCAGGAAGGGTAATCCCGTGAAAGGGTATTAGTGGATACATCATGGTTTGGAAATAGGCAAAAAAGGTGAATCGGAGTTACAGATTTTCAAACCAGCTGAAATGATAGAGGAGGGTTCCTGATTGAGTGCTAGAGGGTGAAGACAGTTTCATGAAAGTCAACTTTGGCACCCCAGGAAGGGTAATCCCGTGAAAAGGTAATAGTGGATACATCATGGTTTGGAAATAGGCAAAAAGGTGAATCGGAGCTACAGATTTTCAAACCAGCTGAAATGATAGAGGAGGGTTCCTGATGGAGTGCTAGAGGGCAAAACACCGTTTCATAAAAGTCAACTTTGGCACCCCAGGAAGGGTAATCACGTGAAAGGGTTATAGTGGATACATCATTTTTTGGAAATAGGTAAAAAGGTGAATCGGAGCTACAGCTCTTAAAACCAGCTGAAATGATGGAGGAGGGTTCCTGATGGAGTGCTACAGGGTCAAAACACAGTTTCATGAAAGTCAACTTTGGCACCCCAGGAAGGGTAATCCCGTGAAAGGGTAAAACGGGATACATCATCGTTTGGATATAGGCATAAAGGTGAATTGGAGCTACAGGTTTTCAAACCAGCTAAAAATGATAAAGGAGAGTTCCTGATGGAGTGCTAGAGGCTCAAAACACAGTTTCATGAAAGTCAACTTTGGCACCCCAGGAATGGTAATCCCGTGAAAGGGTAATAGTGGATACATCATTTTTTGGAAATAGGTAAAAAGGTGAATCGGAGCTACAACTCTTAAAACGAGCTCAAATGATAGATGAGGGATCCTGATGGAGTGCTAGAGGGTCCAAACACAGTTTCGTGAAAGTCAACTTTGGCACCCCAGGAAGGGTAATCCCGTGAAAAGGTATTAGTGGATACATCATGGTTTGGAAATAGGCAAAAAGGTGAATCGGAGCTAAAGATTTTCAAACCAGCTGAAATGATAGAGGAGGGTTCCTGATGGAGTGCTAGAGTGTCCAAACACAGTTTTGTGAAAGTCAACTTTGGCACCCCAGGAAGGGTAATCCCGTGAAAGGGTAATAGTGGATACATCATGGTTTGGAAATAGGCAAAAAGGTGAATCGGAGCTACAGCTCTTAAAACCAGCTCAAATGATAGAGGAGGGTTCCTAAAGGAGTGCTAGAAGGTCAAAACACAGTTTCGTGAAAGTCAACTTTCACACCCCAGGAAGGGTAATCCCGTGAAAGGGTATTAGTGGATACATCATGGTTTGGAAATAGGCAAAAAAGGTGAATCGGAGTTACAGATTTTCAAACCAGCTGAAATGATAGAGGAGGGTTCCTGATTGAGTGCTAGAGGGTGAAGACAGTTTCATGAAAGTCAACTTTGGCACCCCAGGAAGGGTAATCCCGTGAAAAGGTAATAGTGGATACATCATGGTTTGGAAATAGGCAAAAAGGTGAATCGGAGCTACAGATTTTCAAACCAGCTGAAATGATAGAGGAGGGTTCCTGATGGAGTGCTAGAGGGCAAAACACCGTTTCATAAAAGTCAACTTTGGCACCCCAGGAAGGGTAATCACGTGAAAGGGTTATAGTGGATACATCATTTTTTGGAAATAGGTAAAAAGGTGAATCGGAGCTACAGCTCTTAAAACCAGCTGAAATGATGGAGGAGGGTTCCTGATGGAGTGCTACAGGGTCAAAACACAGTTTCATGAAAGTCAACTTTGGCACCCCAGGAAGGGTAATCCCGTGAAAGGGTAAAACGGGATACATCATCGTTTGGATATAGGCATAAAGGTGAATTGGAGCTACAGGTTTTCAAACCAGCTAAAAATGATAAAGGAGAGTTCCTGATGGAGTGCTAGAGGCTCAAAACACAGTTTCATGAAAGTCAACTTTGGCACCCCAGGAATGGTAATCCCGTGAAAGGGTAATAGTGGATACATCATTTTTTGGAAATAGGTAAAAAGGTGAATCGGAGCTACAACTCTTAAAACGAGCTCAAATGATAGATGAGGGATCCTGATGGAGTGCTAGAGGGTCAAAACACAGTTTAATGAAAGTCAACTTTGGCACCCCAGGAAGGGTAATCCCGTGAAAGGGTAATAGTGGATACATCATGGTTTGGATATAGGCATAAAGGTGAGTCGGAGCAACAGATTTTCAAACCAGCTCAAATGATGGAGGAGGGTTCCTGATGGAGTGCTAGAGGGTCCAAACACAGTTTCGTGAAAGTCAACTTTGGCACCCCAGGAAGGGTAATCCCGTGAAAGGGTAATAGTGGATACATCATGGTTTGGAAATAGGCAAAAAGGTGAATCGGAGCTACAGCTCTTAAAACCAGCTCAAATGATAGAGGAGGGTTCCTGAAGGAGTGCTAGAAGGTCAAAACACAGTTTCGTGAAAGTCAACTTTCACACCCCAGGAAGGGTAATCCCGTGAACGGGTATTAGTGGATACATCATGGTTTGGAAATAGGCAAAAAAGGTGAATCGGAGCTACAGATTTTCAAACCAGCTGAAATGATAGAGGAGGGTTCCTGATTGAGTGCTAGAGGGTGAAGACAGTTTCATGAAAGTCAACTTTGGCACCCCAGGAAGGGTAATCCCGTGAAAAGGTAATAGTGGATACATCATGGTTTGGAAATAGGCAAAAAGGTGAATCGGAGCTACAGATTTTCAAACCAGCTCAAATGATAGAGGAGGGTTCCTGATGGAGTGCTAGAGGGTCCAAACACAGTTTCGTGAAAGTCAATTTTAGCACCACAGGAAGGGTAATCACGTGAAAGGGTGATAGGGGATACATCATCGTTTGGATATAGGCATAAAGGTGAATCGGAGCTACAGATTTTCAAACCAGCTCAAATGATAGATTAGGGGTCCTGATGGAGTGCTAGAGGGTCAAAACACAGTTTCGTGAAAGTCAACTTTGACACCCCAGGAAGGGTAATCCCGTGAAAGGGTATTAGTGGACACATCATGGTTTGGAAATAGGCAAAAAGGTGACTCGGAGCTACAGATTTTCAAACCAGCTGAAATGATAGAGGAGGGCTCCTGATGGAGTGCTAGAGGGTCCAAACACAGTTTCGTGAAAGTCAACTTTAGCACCACAGGAAGGGTAATCCCGTGAAAGGGTAATAGGGGATACATCATCGTTTGGAAATAGGCATAAAGGTGAATCGGAGCTACAGATTTTCAAACCAGCTCAAATGATAGAGGAGCGTTCCTGATGTAGTGCTAGAGGGTCAAAACACAGTTTCGTGAAAGTCAACTTTGGCACCCCATGAAGGGTAATCCCGTGAAAGGGTATTAGTGGATACATCATCGTTTGGAAATAGGTAAAAATGTGAATCGGAGCTACAGACTTTCAAACCAGCTCAAATAATAGAGGAGGGCTCCTGATGGAGTGCTGGACGGTCAAAACACCGTTTCATGAAAGTCAACATTGGCACCCCAGGTAGGGTAATCCCGTGAAAGGGTAATAGCGGATACATCATGGTTTGGAAATAGGTAAAAAGGTGGACCGGAGCTACAGCTCTTAAAACCAGCTGAAATGATAGAGGAGGGTTTCTGAGGGGAGTGCTAGAGGGTCAAAACACAGTTTCGTGAAAGTCTTCTTTGGCACCCCAGAAAGTGTTATCCCGTGAAAGTTTAATAGTTTGTAGATCATGGTTTGGAAATAGGCAAAAATGGTGAATCGAAGCTACAGATTTTCAAACCAGCTGAAATGATAGATGAGGGTTCCTGATGGAGTGCTAGAGGGTCCAAACACAGTTTCGTGAAAGTCAACTTTGGCACCACAGGAAGGGTAATCCCGTGAAAGGGTCATAGGGGATACATCATCGTTTGGATATAGGCATAAAGGTGAATCGGAACTACAGATTTTCAAGCCAGCTCAAATGATAAAGGAGGGTTCCTGATGGAGTGCTAGAGGGTCAAAACACAGTTTCATGAAAGTCAACTTTGACACCCCAGGAAGGGTAATATCGTGAAAGGGTATTAGTGGATACATCATGGTTTGGAAATAGGCAAAAAGGTGAGTCGGAGCTACAGCACTTAAAACCAGCTGAAATGATAGAGGAGAGTTCCTAAAGAAGTGCTAGAGGGTCAAAACACAGTTTCATGAAAGTCAACTTTTGCACCCCAGGAAGGGTAGTCCCGTGAAAGGGAAATAAGGGATACATCATCGTTTGGATATAAACATAAAGGAAAATCGGAGCTACAGCTCTTAAAACGAGCTCAAATGGTAGATGAGGGATCCTGATGGAGTGCTAGAGGGTCAAAACACAGTTTCATGAAAGTCAACTTTTGCACCCCAGGAAGGGTAATCCCGTGAAAGGGTATTAGTGGATACATCATGGTTTGGAAATAGGCAAAAAAGGTGAATCGGAGTTACAGATTTTCAAACCAGCTGAAATGATAGAGGAGGGTTCCTAAAGGAGTGCTAGAGGGTCCAAACACAGTTTCGTGAAAGTCAATTTTAGCACCACAGGAAGGGTAATCCCGTGAAAGGGTGAAAGGGGATACATCATGGTTTGGATATAGGCATAAAGGTGAATCGGAGCTACAGATTTTCAAACCAGCTCAAATGATAGAGGAGCGTTCCTGATGGAGTGCTTAAGGGTCAAAACACAGTTTCGTGAAAGTCAGCTTTGACACCCCAGGAAGGGTAATCCCGTGAAAGGGTATTAGTGGATACGTCATGGTTTGGAAATAGGCAAAAAGGTGAGTCGGAGCTACAGATTTTCAAACCAGCTGAAATGATGGAGGAGGGTTCCTGATGGAGTACTACAGGTTCCAAACACAGTTTCGTGAAAGTCATCTTTTTCACCCCAGGAAGGGTAATAGCATGAAAGGGTAACAGTGTATACATCATGAATAGTAAATATTGAGAAAGGTGAATCTGAGCTACAGGCTTCAAAACCAGCTCAAATGATAGATGAGGGTTCCTGATGGAGTGCTAGAGGGTCAAAACACAGTTTCCTGAAAGTCAACTTTGAGACCACAGGAAGGGTAATCCCGTGAAAGGGTCGTAGGGGATACATCATCGTTTGGATATAGGCATAAAGGTGAATCGGAGGTACAGATTTTCAAACCAGCTGAAATGATAGAGGAGGGTTCCTGATGGAGTGCTAGAGGGTCCAAACACAGTTTCGTGAAAGTCAACTTTGAAACCCCAGAAAGTGTAATCCCGTGAAAGTTTAATAGTTTGTAGATCATCGTTTGGAAATAGGCAAAAAGGTGAATCGGAGCTACAGATTTTCAAACCAGCTGAAATGATAGATGAGGGTTCCTGATGGAGTGCTAGAGGGTCCAAACACAGTTTCGTGAAAGTCAACTTTGAGACCACAGGAAGGGTAATCCCGTGAAAGGGTCATAGGGGATACATCATCGTTTGGATATAGGCAAAAAGGTGAATCGGAGGTACAGATTTTCAAACCAGCTGAAATGATAGAGGAGGGTTCCTGATGGAGTGCTAGAGGGTCCAAACACAGTTTCGTGAAAGTCAACTTTGACACCCCAGGAAGGGTAATCCCGTGAAAGGGTATTAGTGGATACATCATGGTTTCGAAATAGGCAAAAAGGTGAATCGGAGCTACAGATTTTCAAACCAGCTGAAATGATAGAGGAGGGTTCCTGATGGAGTGCTAGAGTGTCCAAACACAATTCGTGAAAGTCAACTTTAGCACCACAGGAAGGGTAATCCCGTGAAAGGGTAATAGGGGATACATCATCGTCTGGATATAGGCATAAAGGTGAATCGGAGGTACAGATTTTCAAACCAGCTCAAATGATAGAGGAGCGTTCCTGATGGAGTGCTAGAGGGTCAAAACACAGTTTCGTGAAAGTCAACTTTGGCACCCCAGAAAGTGTAATCCCGTGAAAGTTTAATAGTTTGTAGATCATGGTTTGGAAATAGGCAAAAAGGTGAATCGGAGCTACAGATTTTCAAACCAGCTGAAATGATAGATGAGGGTTCCTGATGGAGTGCTAGAGGGTCCAAACACAGTTTCGTGAAAGTCAACTTTGAGACCACAGGAAGGGTAATCCCGTGAAAGGGTCATAGGGGATACATCATGGTTTGGATATAGGCATAAAGGTGAATCGGAGCTACAGATTTTCAAACCAGCTCAAATGATAGAGGAGCGTTCCTGATGGAGTGCTTAAGGGTCAAAACACAGTTTCGTGAAAGTCAGCTTTGACACCCCAGGAAGGGTAATCCCGTGAAAGGGTATTAGTGGATACGTCATGGTTTGCAAATAAGCAAAAAGGTGAATCGGAGCTACAGATTTTCAAACCAGCTGAAATGATGGAGGAGGGTTCCTGATTCAGTACTAGAGGTTCCAAACACAGTTTCGTGAAAGTCAACTTTGGCACCCCAGGAAGGGTAATCAAGTGAAAGGGTGATATTGGATACATCATGGTTTGGAAATAGGTAAAAATGTGAATCGGATCTATAGGTTTTTTAACCAGCTGAAATGATAGAGGAGGGTTCCTGATGGAGTACTACAGGTTCCAAACACAGTTTCGTGAAAGTCATCTTTTTCACCCCAGGAAGGGTAATAGCATGAAAGGGTAACAGTGTATACATCATGATTTGTAAATTTTGAGAAAGGTGAATCGGAGCTACAGGCTTCAAAACCAGCTCAAATGATAGAGGAGGGTTCCTGATGGAGTGCTAGAGGGTCAAAACACAGTTTCGTGAAAGTCAACTTTGACACCCCAGGAAGGGTAATCCCGTGAAAGGGTATTAGTGGATACATCATGGTTTGGAAATAGGCAAAAAGGTGAATCGGAGGTACAGATTTTCAAACCAGCTCAAATGATAGAGGAGCGTTCCTGATGGAGTGCTAGAGGGTCAAAACACAGTTTCGTGAAACTCAACTTTGGCACCCCAGAAAGTGTAATCCCGTGAAAGTTTAATAGTTTGTAGATCATGGTTTGGAAATAGGCAAAAAGGTGAATCGGAGCTACAGATTTTCAAACCAGCTGAAATGATAGATGAGGGTTCCTGATGAAGTGCTAGAGGGTCCAAACACAGTTTCGTGAAAGTCAACTTTGAGACCACAGGAAGGGTAATCCCGTGAAAGGGTCATAGGGGATACATCATGGTTTGGATATAGGCATAAAGGTGAATCGGAGGTACAGATTTTCAAACCCGCTCAAATGATAGAGGAGGGTTCCTGATGGAGTGCTAGAGGGTCCAAACACAGTTTCGTGAAAGTCAACTTTGGCACCCCAGGAAGGGTAATCCCGTGAAAGGGTATTAGTGGATACATCATGGTTTGGAAATAGGCAAAAAGGTGAATCGGAGCTACAGATTTTCAAACCAGCTGAAATGATAGAGGAGGGTTCCTGATGGAGTGCTAGACTGTCCAAACACAATTCGTGAAAGTCAACTTTAGCACCACAGGAAGGGTAATCCCGTGAAAGGGTAACAGGGGATACATCATCGTTTCGATATAGGCATAAAGGTGAATCGGAGCTACAGATTTTCAAACCAGCTCAAATGATAGAGGAGCGTTCCTGATGGAGTGCTAGAGGGTCCAAACACAGTTTCGTGAAAGTCAACTTTGGCACCCCAGGAAGGGTAATCCCGTGAAAGGGTATTAGTGGATACATCATGGTTTGGAAATAGGTAAAAAAGTGAATCGGAGCTACAGCTCTTAAAACCAGCTCAAATGATAGAAGAGGGCTCCTGATGGAGTGCTAGAGGGTCAAAACAGCGTTTCATGAAAGTCAACTTTGGCACCCCAGGAAGGGTAATCCCGTGAAAGGGTAATAGTGGATACATCATGATTTGTAAATATTGAGAAAGGTGAATCGGAGCTACAGGCTTCCAAACCAGCTCAAATGATAGATGAGGGCTCCTGATGGAGTGCTAGAGGGTGAAAAGACAGTTTCGTGAAAGTCAACTTTGACACCCCAGGAAGGGTAATCACGTAAAAGGGTATTACTGGATACATCATGGTTTGGATATAGGCAAAAAGGTGAATCGGAGCTACAGATTTTCAAACCAGCTCAAATGATAGAGGAGGGTTCCTGATGGAGTCCTAGAGTGTCCAAACACAGTTTCGTGAAAGTCAACTTTAGCACCACAGGAAGGGTAATCCCGTGAAAGGGTAATAGTGGATACATCATCGTTTGGAAATAGGCAAAAAGGTGAATCGGAGCTACAGATTTTCAAACCAGCTGAAATGATAGATGAGGGTTCCTGATGGAGTGCTAGAGGGTCCAAACACAGTTTCGTGAAAGTCAACTTTGAGACCACAGGAAGGGTAATCCCGTGAAAGGGTCATAGGGGATACATCATGGTTTGGATATAGGCATAAAGGTGAATCGGAGCTACAGATTTTCAAACCAGCTCAAATGATAGAGGAGCGTTCCTGATGGAGTGCTTAAGGGTCAAAACACAGTTTCGTGAAAGTCAGCTTTGACACCCCAGGAAGGGTAATCCCGTGAAAGGGTATTAGTGGATACGTCATGGTTTGCAAATAAGCAAAAAGGTGAATCGGAGCTACAGATTTTCAAACCAGCTGAAATGATGGAGGAGGGTTCCTGATTCAGTACTAGAGGTTCCAAACACAGTTTCGTGAAAGTCAACTTTGGCACACCAGGAAGGGTAATCCCGTGAAAGGGTGATATTGGATACATCATGGTTTGGAAATAGGTAAAAATGTGAATCGGATCTATAAGTTTTTTAACCACCTGAAATGATAGAGGAGGGTTCCTGATGGAGTACTACAGGTTCCAAACACAGTTTCGTGAAAGTCATCTTTTTCACCCCAGGAAGGGTAATAGCATGAAAGGGTAGCAGTGTATACATCATGATTTGTAAATATTGAGAAAGGTGAATCGGAGCTACAGGCTTCAAAACCAGCTCAAATGATAGAGGAGGGTTCCTGATGGAGTGCTAGAGGGTCAAAACACAGTTTCGTGTAAGTCAACTTTGACACCCCAGGAAGGGTAATCCCGTGAAAGGGTATTAGTGGATACATCATGGTTTGGAAATAGGCAAAAAGGTGAATCGGAGGTACAGATTTTCAAACCAGCTCAAATGATAGAGGAGAGTTCCTGATGGAGTGCTAGAGGGTCAAAACACAGTTTCGTGAAACTCAACTTTGGCACCCCAGAAAGTGTAATCCCGTGAAAGTTTAATAGTTTGTAGATCATGGTTTGGAAATAGGCAAAAAGGTGAATCGGAGCTACAGATTTTCAAACCAGCTGAAATGATAGATGAGGGTTCCTGATGGAGTGCTAGAGGGTCCAAACACAGTTTCGTGAAAGTCAACTTTGAGACCACAGGAAGGGTAATCCCGTGAAAGGGTCATAGGGGATACATCATGGTTTGGATATAGGCATAAAGGTGAATCGGAGGTACAGATTTTCAAACCCGCTCAAATGATAGAGGAGGGTTCCTGATGGAGTGCTAGAGGGTCCAAACACAGTTTCGTGAAAGTCAACTTTGGCACCCCAGGAAGGGTAATCCCGTGAAAGGGTATTAGTGGATACATCATGGTTTGGAAATAGGCAAAAAGGTGAATCGGAGCTACAGATTTTCAAACCAGCTGAAATGATAGAGGAGGGTTCCTGATGGAGTGCTAGACTGTCCAAACACAATTCGTGAAAGTCAACTTTAGCACCACAGGAAGGGTAATCCCGTGAAAGGGTAACAGGGGATACATCATCGTTTCGATATAGGCATAAAGGTGAATCGGAGCTACAGATTTTCAAACCAGCTGAAATGATAGAGGAGCGTTCCTGATGGAGTGCTAGAGGGTCCAAACACAGTTTCGTGAAAGTCAACTTTGGCACCCCAGGAAGGGTAATCCCGTGAAAGGGTATTAGTGGATACATCATGGTTTGGAAATAGGTAAAAAAGTGAATCGGAGCTACAGCTCTTAAAACCAGCTCAAATGATAGAAGAGGGCTCCTGATGGAGTGCTAGAGGGTCAAAACACCGTTTCATGAAAGTCAACTTTGGCACCCCAGGAAGGGTAGTCCCGTGAAAGGGTAATAGTGGATACATCATGATTTGTAAATATTGAGAAAGGTGAATCGGAGCTACAGGCTTCCAAACCAGCTGAAATGATAGATGAGGGCTCCTGATGGAGTGCTAGAGGGTGAAAAGACAGTTTCGTGAAAGTCAACTTTGACACCCCAGGAAGGGTAATCACGTAAAAGGGTATTAGTGGATACATCATGGTTTGGATATAGGCAAAAAGGTGAATCGGAGCTACAGATTTTCAAACCAGCTCAAATGATAGAGGAGGGTTCCTGATGGAGTCCTAGAGTGTCCAAACACAGTTTCGTGAAAGTCAACTTTAGCACCACAGAAAGGGTAATCCCGTCAAAGGGTAATAGTGGATACATCATCGTTTGGAAATAGGCAAAAAGGTGAATCGGAGCTACAGATTTTCAAACCAGCTCAAATGATAGAGGAGCGTTCCTGATGGAGTGCTAGAGGGTCCAAACACAGTTTCGTGAAAGTCAACTTTGGCACCCCAGGAAGGGTAATCCCGTGAAAGGGTAATAGTGGATACATCATTTTTTGGAAATAGGTAAAAAGGTGAATCGGAGCTACAGCTCATAAAACCAGCTCAAATGATAGAGGAGGGTTCCTAAAGGTGTGCTATATGGTCAAAACACAGTTTCGTGAAAGTCAGCTTTGACACCCCAGGAAGGGTAATCCCGTGAAAGGGTAATAGTGGATACATCATGGTTTGGATATAGGCATATAGGTGAATCGGAGCAACAGATTTTCAAACCAGCTCAAATGATAGAGGAGGGTTCCTGATGGAGTGCTAGAGGGTCAAAACACAGTTTCTTGAAAATCAACTTTGGCACTCCAGGAAGGGTAATCCCGTGAAAGGGTATTAGTGGATGCATCATGGTTTGGAAATAGGCAAAAAGGTGAATCGGAGCTACAGATTTATTTTTAACCCAGCTCAAATGATAGAGGAGGGTTCCTGATGGAGTGCTAGAGGGTCAAAACACAGTTTCATGAAAGTCAACTTTGGCATCCCAGGAAGGGTAATCCCGTGAAAGGGTATTAGTGGATACATCATGGTTTGGAAATAGGCAAAAAGGTGAATCGGAGCTACAGCTCTTAAAACCAGCTCAAATGAAACATGAGGGTTCCTGAGGCGAGTGCTAGAGGGTCAAACCACAGTTTCGTGAAAGTCAACTTTGGCACCCCAGAAAGTGTAATCCCGTTAAAGTTTAATAGTTTGTAGATCATGGTTTGGAAATAGGTGAAAAGGTGATTTGGAGCTACAGATTTTCAAACCAGCTCAAATGATAGAGAAGAGTTCCTGATGGAGTGCTAGAGGCTCAAAACACAGTTTCATGAAAGTCAACTTTGGCACCCCAGGAAGGGTAATCCCGTGAAAAGGTAATAGTGGATACATCATGGTTTGGAAGTAGGCAAAAAGGTGAATCGGAGCTACAGATTTTCAAACCAGCTCAAATGATAGAGGAGGGTTCCTGATGGAGTGCTAGAGGGTCCAAACACAGTTTCGTGAAAGTCAACTTTAGCACCACAGTAAGGGTAATCCCGTGAAAGGGTGATAGGGGATACATCATCGTTTGGATATAGGCAAAAAGGTGAATCGGAGCTACAGATTTTCAAACCAGCTCAAATGATCGAGGAGGGTTCCTGATGGAGTGCTAGAGGGTCAAAACACAGTTTCGTGAAAGTCAACTTTGGCACCACAGGAAGGGTAATCCCGTGAAAGGGTAATAGGGGATACATCATCGTTTGGATATAGGCATAAAGGTGAATCGGAGCTACAGATTTTCAAACCAGCTCAAATGATAGAGGAGCGTTCCTGATGGAGTGCTAGAGGGTCAAAACACAGTTTCGTGAAAGTCAACTTTGACACCCCAGGAAGGGTAATCCCGTGAAAGGGTATTAGTGGATACATCATGGTTTGGAAATAGGCAAAAAGGTGAATCGGAGGTACAGATTTTCAAACCAGCTCAAATGATAGAGGAGCGTTCCTGATGGAGTGCTAGAGGGTCAAAACACAGTTTCGTGAAACTCAACTTTGGCACCCCAGAAAGTGTAATCCCGTGAAAGTTTAATAGTTTGTAGATCATGGTTTGGAAATAGGCAAAAAGGTGAATCGGAGCTACAGATTTTCAAACCAGCTGAAATGATAGATGAGGGTTCCTGATGGAGTGCTAGAGGGTCCAAACACAGTTTCGTGAAAGTCAACTTTGAGACCACAGGAAGGGTGATCCCGTGAAAGGGTCACAGGGGATACATCATGGTTTGGATATAGGCATAAAGGTGAATCGGAGGTACAGATTTTCAAACCCGCTCAAATGATAGAGGAGGGTTCCTGATGGAGTGCTAGAGGGTCCAAACACAGTTTCGTGAAAGTCAACTTTGGCACCCCAGGAAGGGTAATCCCGTGAAAGGGTATTAGTGGATACATCATGGTTTGGAAATAGGCAAAAAGGTGAATCGGAGCTACAGATTTTCAAACCAGCTGAAATGATAGAGGAGGGTTCCTGATGGAGTGCTAGACTGTCCAAACACAATTCGTGAAAGTCAACTTTAGCACCACAGGAAGGGTAATCCCGTGAAAGGGTAACAGGGGATACATCATCGTTTCGATATAGGCATAAAGGTGAATCGGAGCTACAGATTTTCAAACCAGCTGAAATGATAGAGGAGCGTTCCTGATGGAGTGCTAGAGGGTCCAAACACAGTTTCGTGAAAGTCAACTTTGGCACCCCAGGAAGGGTAATCCCGTGAAAGGGTATTAGTGGATACATCATGGTTTGGAAATAGGTAAAAAAGTGAATCGGAGCTACAGCTCTTAAAACCAGCTCAAATGATAGAAGAGGGCTCCTGATGGAGTGCTAGAGGGTCAAAACACCGTTTCATGAAAGTCAACTTTGGCACCCCAGGAAGGGTAATCACGTGAAAGGGTAATAGTGGATACATCATGATTTGTAAATATTGAGAAAGGTGAATCGGAGCTACAGGCTTCCAAACCAGCTCAAATGATAGATGAGGGCTCCTGATGGAGTGCTAGAGGGTGAAAAGACAGTTTCGTGAAAGTCAACTTTGACACCCCAGGAAGGGTAATCACGTAAAAGGGTATTAGTGGATACATCATGGTTTGGATATAGGCAAAAAGGTGAATCGGAGCTACAGATTTTCAAACCAGCTCAAATGATAGAGGAGGGTTCCTGATGGAGTCCTAGAGTGTCCAAACACAGTTTCGTGAAAGTCAACTTTAGCACCACAGGAAGGGTAATCCCGTCAAAGGGTAATAGTGGATACATCATCGTTTGGAAATAGGCAAAAAGGTGAATCGGAGCTACAGATTTTCAAACCAGCTAAAATGATAGATGAGGGTTCCTGATGGAGTGCTATATGGTCAAAACACAGTTTCATGAAAGTCAACATTGGCACCCCAGGAAGGGTAATCCCGTGAAAGGGTAATAGTGGATACATCATTTTTTGGAAATAGGTAAAAAGGTGAATCGGAGCTACAGCTCATAAAACCAGCTCAAATGATAGAGGAGGGTTCCTAAAGGTGTGCTATATGGTCAAAACACAGTTTCGTGAAAGTCAGCTTTGACACCCCAGGAAGGGTAATCCCGTCAAAGGGTAATAGTGGATACATCATGGTTTGGATATAGGCATATAGGTGAATCGGAGCAACAGATTTTCAAACCAGCTCAAATGATAGAGGAGGGTTCCTGATGGAGTGCTAGAGGGTCAAAACACAGTTTCTTGAAAATCAACTTTGGCACTCCAGGAAGGGTAATCCCGTGAAAGGGTATTAGTGGATGCATCATGGTTTGGAAATAGGCAAAAAGGTGAATCGGAGCTACAGATTTTTTTTTAACCCAGCTCAAATGATAGAGGAGGGTTCCTGATGGAGTGCTAGAGGGTCAAAACACAGTTTCATGAAAGTCAACTTTGGCATCCCAGGAAGGGTAATCCCGTGAAAGGGTAATAGGGGATACATCATGGTTTGGAAATAGGCAAAAAGGTGAATCGGAGCTACAGCTCTTAAAACCAGCTCAAATGATAGATGAGGGTTCCTGAGGCGAGTGCTAGAGGGTCAAACCACAGTTTCGTGAAAGTCAACTTTGGCACCCCAGAAAGTGTAATCCCGTTAAAGTTTAATAGTTTGTAGATCATGGTTTGGAAATAGGTGAAAAGGTGATTTGGAGCTACAGATTTTCAAACCAGCTCAAATGATAGAGAAGAGTTCCTGATGGAGTGCTAGAGGCTCAAAACACAGTTTCATGAAAGTCAACTTTGGCACCCCAGGAAGGGTAATCCCGTGAAAAGGTAATAGTGGATACATCATGGTTTGGAAGTAGGCAAAAAGGTGAATCGGAGCTACAGATTTTCAAACCAGCTGAAATGATAGAGGAGGGTTCCTGATGGAGTGCTAGAGGGTCCAAACACAGTTTCGTGAAAGTCAACTTTAGCACCACAGTAACGGTAATCCCGTGAAAGGGTGATAGGGGATACATCATCGTTTGGATATAGGCAAAAAGGTGAATCGGAGCTACAGATTTTCAAACCAGCTCAAATGATAGAGGAGGGTTCCTGATGGAGTACTAGAGGGTCAAAACACAGTTTCGTGAAAGTCAACTTTGGCACCACAGGAAGGGTAATCCCGTGAAAGGGTAATAGGGGATACATCATCGTTTGGATATAGGCATAAAGGTGAATCGGAGCTACAGATTTTCAAACCAGCTCAAATGATAGAGGAGCGTTCCTGATGGAGTGCTAGAGGGTCAAAACACAGTTTCGTGAAAGTCAACTTTGACAACCCAGGAAGGGTAATCCCGTGAAAGGGGGTTAGTGGACACATCATTTTTTGGAAATAGGCAAAAAGGTGAATCGGAGCTACAGATTTTCAAACCAGCTGAAATGATAGATGAGGGTTCCTGATGGAGTGCTAGAGGGTCCAAACACAGTTTCGTGAAAGTCAACTTTAGCACCACAGGAAGGGTAATCCCGTGAAAGGGTAATAGGGGATACATCATCGTTTGGATATAGGCATAAAGGTGAATCGGAGGTACAGATTTTCAAACCAGCTCAAATGATAGAGGAGCGTTCCTGATGGAGTGCTAGAGGGTCAAAACACAGTTTCGTGAAAGTCAACTTTAGCACCCCAGGAAGGGTAATCCCGTGAAAGGGTAATAGTGGATACATCATCGTTTGGAAATAGGTGAAAAGGTGAATCGGAGCTACAGACTTTCAAACCAGCTCAAATGATAGAGGAGGGTTCCTGATGGAGTGCTAGAGGGTCAAAACACCGTTTCATGAAAGTCAACATTGGCACCCCAGGAAGGGTAATCCCGTGAAAGGGTAATAGTGGATACATCATTTTTTGGAAATAGGTAAAAAGGTGAATCGGAGCTACAGCACTTAAAACAAGCTGAAATGATGGAGGAGAGTTCCTAAAGGAGTGCTAGAGGGTCAAAACACAGTTACGTGAAAGTCAATTTTGACACCCCAGGAAGGGTAATCCCGTGAAAGGGTAATAAGTTATACATCATCGTTTGGATATAGGCATAAAGGTAAATCTTAGCTACAGGTTTTCAAACCAGCTGAAATGATAGAGGAGAGTTCCTGATGGAGTGCTAGAGGCTCAAAACACAGTTTCATGCAAGTCAACTTTGGCACCCCAGGAAGGGTAATCCCGTGAAAGGGTAATAGTGGATACATCATTTTTTGGAAATAGGTAGAAAGGTGAATCGGAGCTACAACTCTTAAAACGAGCTCAAATGGTAGATGAGGGATCCTGATGGAGTGCTAGAGGGTCAAAACACAGTTTCATGAAAGTCCACTTTGGCACCCCAGGAAGGGTAATCCCGTGAAAGGGTAATAGTGGATACATCATTTTTTGGAAATAGGTAAAAAGGTGAATCGGAGCTACAGCTCTTAAAACCAGCTCAAATGATAGAGGAGGGTTCCTAAAGGAGTGCTAGAGGGTCCAAACACAGTCTCGTGAAAGTCAATTTTAGCACCACAGGAAGGGTAATCCCGTGAAAGGGTGATAGGGGATACATCATGGTTTGGATATAGGCATAAAGGTGAATCGGAGCTACAGATTTTCAAACCAGCTCAAATGATAGATGAGGGTTCCTGATGGAGTGCCAGAGGGTCCAAACACAGTTTCGTGAAAGTCAACTTTAACACCACAGGAAGGGTAATCCCGTGAAAGGGTATTAGTGGACACATCATGGTTTGGAAATAGGCAAAAAGGTGAATCGGAGCTACAGATTTTCAAACCAGCTGAAATGATGGAGGAGGGTTCCTGATGGAGTACTAGAGGTTCCAAACACAGTTTCGTGAAAGTCAACTTTGGCACCCCAGGAAGGGTAATCCCGTGAAAGGGTGATATTTGATACATCATGGTTTGGAAATAGGTAAAAATGTGAATCGGATCTATAGGTTTTTTATCCAGCTGAAATGATAGAGGAGGGTTCCTGATGGAGTACTACAGGTTCCAAACACAGTTTCGTGAAAGTCAACTTTTTCACCCCAGGAAGGGTAATAGCATGAAAGGGTAGCAGTGTATACATCATGACTTGTAAATATTGAGAAAGGTGAATCGGAGCTACAGGCTTCAAAACCAGCTCAAATGATAGATGAGTGCTCCTGATGGAGTGCTAGAGGGTCAAAACACAGTTTCGTGAAAGTCAACTTTGACACCACAGGAAGGGTAATCCCGTGAAAGGGTATTAGTGGATACATCATGGTTTGGATATAGGCATAAAGGTGAATCGGAGCTACAGATTTTCAAACCAGCTCAAATGATAGAGAAGGGTTCCTGATGGAGTGCTAGAGGGTCAAAACACAGTTTCATGAAAGTCAACTTTGGCACCCCAGGAAGGGTAATCCCGTGAAAGGGTAATAACGGATACATCATGGTTTGGAAATTGGTAAAAAGGTGAATCGGAGCTACAGCTCTTAAAACCAGCTCAAATGATAGAGGAGGGTTTCTGAGGGGAGTGCTAGAGGGTCAAAACACAGTTTCGTGAAAGTCAACTTTGGCACCCCAGAAAGTGTAATCCCGTGAAAGTTTAATAGTTTGTAGATCATGGTTTGGAAATAGGTGAAAAGGTGATTTGGAGCTACAGGTTTTCAAACCAGCTGAAATGATAGAGGAGAGTTCCTGATGGAGTGCTAGAGGGTCAAAACACAGTTTCGTGAAAGTCAACTTTGGCACCCCAGAAAGTGTAATCCCTGAAAGTTTAATAGTTTGTAGATCATGGTTTGGAAATAGGCAAAAAGGTGAATCGGAGCTACAGATTTTCAAACCAGCTGAAATGATAGATGAGGGTTCCTGATGGAGTCCTAGAGGGTCCAAATACAGTTTCGTGAAAGTCAACTTTAGCACCACAGTAACGGTAATCCCGTGAAAGGGTGATAGGGGATACATCATCGTTTGGATATAGGCAAAAAGGTGAATCGGAGCTACAGATTTTCAAACCAGCTCAAATGATAGAGGAGGGTTCCTGATGGAGTACTAGAGGGTCAAAACACAGTTTCATGAAAGTCAACTTTGGCACCCCAGGAAGGGTAATCCCGTGAAAAGGTAATAGTGGATACATCATGGTTTGGAAGTAGGCAAAAAGGTGAATCGGAGCTACAGATTTTCAAACCAGCTGAAATGATAGAGGAGGGTTCCTGATGGAGTGCTAGAGGGTCCAAACACAGTTTCGTGAAAGTCAACTTTAGCACCACAGTAACGGTAATCCCGTGAAAGGGTGATAGGGGATACATCATCGTTTGGATATAGGCAAAAAGGTGAATCGGAGCTACAGATTTTCAAACCAGCTCAAATGATAGAGGAGGGTTCCTGATGGAGTACTAGAGGGTCAAAACACAGTTTCGTGAAAGTCAACTTTGGCACCACAGGAAGGGTAATCCCGTGAAAGGGTAATAGGGGATACATCATCGTTTGGATATAGGCATAAAGGTGAATCGGAGCTACAGATTTTCAAACCAGCTCAAATGATAGAGGAGCGTTCCTGATGGAGTGCTAGAGGGTCAAAACACAGTTTCGTGAAAGTCAACTTTGACAACCCAGGAAGGGTAATCCCGTGAAAGGGGGTTAGTGGACACATCATTTTTTGGAAATAGGCAAAAAGGTGAATCGGAGCTACAGATTTTCAAACCAGCTGAAATGATAGATGAGGGTTCCTGATGGAGTGCTAGAGGGTCCAAACACAGTTTCGTGAAAGTCAACTTTAGCACCACAGGAAGGGTAATCCCGTGAAAGGGTAATAGGGGATACATCATCGTTTGGATATAGGCATAAAGGTGAATCGGAGGTACAGATTTTCAAACCAGCTCAAATGATAGAGGAGCGTTCCTGATGGAGTGCTAGAGGGTCAAAACACAGTTTCGTGAAAGTCAACTTTAGCACCCCAGGAAGGGTAATCCCGTGAAAGGGTAATAGTGGATACATCATCGTTTGGAAATAGGTGAAAAGGTGAATCGGAGCTACAGACTTTCAAACCAGCTCAAATGATAGAGGAGGGTTCCTGATG
This sequence comes from Haliotis asinina, assembly GCF_037392515.1. Lineage (NCBI taxonomy): Eukaryota > Metazoa > Mollusca > Gastropoda > Lepetellida > Haliotidae > Haliotis > Haliotis asinina. The sequence continues at coordinate 28,624,196 of NC_090295.1, forward strand.
GAGTGCTAGAGGGTCAAAACACCGTTTCATGAAAGTCAACATTGGCACCCCAGGAAGGGTAATCCCGTGAAAGGGTAATAGTGGATACATCATTTTTTGGAAATAGGTAAAAAGGTGAATCGGAGCTACAGCACTTAAAACAAGCTGAAATGATGGAGGAGAGTTCCTAAAGGAGTGCTAGAGGGTCAAAACACAGTTACGTGAAAGTCAATTTTGACACCCCAGGAAGGGTAATCCCGTGAAAGGGTAATAAGTTATACATCATCGTTTGGATATAGGCATAAAGGTAAATCTTAGCTACAGGTTTTCAAACCAGCTGAAATGATAGAGGAGAGTTCCTGATGGAGTGCTAGAGGCTCAAAACACAGTTTCATGCAAGTCAACTTTGGCACCCCAGGAAGGGTAATCCCGTGAAAGGGTAATAGTGGATACATCATTTTTTGGAAATAGGTAGAAAGGTGAATCGGAGCTACAACTCTTAAAACGAGCTCAAATGGTAGATGAGGGATCCTGATGGAGTGCTAGAGGGTCAAAACACAGTTTCATGAAAGTCCACTTTGGCACCCCAGGAAGGGTAATCCCGTGAAAGGGTAATAGTGGATACATCATTTTTTGGAAATAGGTAAAAAGGTGAATCGGAGCTACAGCTCTTAAAACCAGCTCAAATGATAGAGGAGGGTTCCTAAAGGAGTGCTAGAGGGTCCAAACACAGTCTCGTGAAAGTCAATTTTAGCACCACAGGAAGGGTAATCCCGTGAAAGGGTGATAGGGGATACATCATGGTTTGGATATAGGCATAAAGGTGAATCGGAGCTACAGATTTTCAAACCAGCTCAAATGATAGATGAGGGTTCCTGATGGAGTGCCAGAGGGTCCAAACACAGTTTCGTGAAAGTCAACTTTAACACCACAGGAAGGGTAATCCCGTGAAAGGGTATTAGTGGACACATCATGGTTTGGAAATAGGCAAAAAGGTGAATCGGAGCTACAGATTTTCAAACCAGCTGAAATGATGGAGGAGGGTTCCTGATGGAGTACTAGAGGTTCCAAACACAGTTTCGTGAAAGTCAACTTTGGCACCCCAGGAAGGGTAATCCCGTGAAAGGGTGATATTTGATACATCATGGTTTGGAAATAGGTAAAAATGTGAATCGGATCTATAGGTTTTTTATCCAGCTGAAATGATAGAGGAGGGTTCCTGATGGAGTACTACAGGTTCCAAACACAGTTTCGTGAAAGTCAACTTTTTCACCCCAGGAAGGGTAATAGCATGAAAGGGTAGCAGTGTATACATCATGACTTGTAAATATTGAGAAAGGTGAATCGGAGCTACAGGCTTCAAAACCAGCTCAAATGATAGATGAGTGCTCCTGATGGAGTGCTAGAGGGTCAAAACACAGTTTCGTGAAAGTCAACTTTGACACCACAGGAAGGGTAATCCCGTGAAAGGGTATTAGTGGATACATCATGGTTTGGATATAGGCATAAAGGTGAATCGGAGCTACAGATTTTCAAACCAGCTCAAATGATAGAGAAGGGTTCCTGATGGAGTGCTAGAGGGTCAAAACACAGTTTCATGAAAGTCAACTTTGGCACCCCAGGAAGGGTAATCCCGTGAAAGGGTAATAACGGATACATCATGGTTTGGAAATTGGTAAAAAGGTGAATCGGAGCTACAGCTCTTAAAACCAGCTCAAATGATAGAGGAGGGTTTCTGAGGGGAGTGCTAGAGGGTCAAAACACAGTTTCGTGAAAGTCAACTTTGGCACCCCAGAAAGTGTAATCCCGTGAAAGTTTAATAGTTTGTAGATCATGGTTTGGAAATAGGTGAAAAGGTGATTTGGAGCTACAGGTTTTCAAACCAGCTGAAATGATAGAGGAGAGTTCCTGATGGAGTGCTAGAGGGTCAAAACACAGTTTCGTGAAAGTCAACTTTGGCACCCCAGAAAGTGTAATCCCTGAAAGTTTAATAGTTTGTAGATCATGGTTTGGAAATAGGCAAAAAGGTGAATCGGAGCTACAGATTTTCAAACCAGCTGAAATGATAGATGAGGGTTCCTGATGGAGTCCTAGAGGGTCCAAATACAGTTTCGTGAAAGTCAACTTTGAGACCACAGGAAGGGTAATCCCGTGAAAGGGTAATAGGGGATACATCATCGTCTGGCTATAGGCATGAAGGTGAATCGGAGGTACAGATTTTCAAACCAGCTCAAATGATAGAGGAGGGTTCCTGATGGAGTGCTATAGGGTCAAAACACAGTTTCGTGAAAGTCAACTTTGGCACCCCAGAAAGTGTAGTCCCTGAAAGTTTAATAGTTTGTAGATCATGGTTTGGAAATAGGCAAAAAGGTGAATCGGAGCTACAGATTTTCAAACCAGCTGAAATGATAGATGAGGGTTCCTGATGGAGTGCTAGAGTGTCCAAACACAATTCGTGAAAGTCAACTTTAGCACCACAGGAAGGGTAATCCCGTGAAAGGGTAACAGGGGATACATCATCGTTTCGATATAGGCATAAAGGTGAATCGGAGCTACAGATTTTCAAACCAGCTCAAATAATAGAGGAGCGTTCCTGATGGAGTGCTAGAGAGTCAAAACACAGTTTCGTGAAAGTCATCTTTGACACCCCAGGAAGGGTAATCCCGTGAAAGGGTATTAGTGGATACATCATGGTTTGGAAATAGGTAAAAAGGTGAATCGGAGCTACAGCTCCTTGAACCAGCTCAAATGATAGATGAGGGTTCCTGAGAGGAGTGCTAGAGGGTCAAAACACAGTTTCGTGAAAGTCAACTTTGGCACCCCAGAAAGTGTAATCCCGTGAAAGTTTAATAGTTTGTAGATCATGGTTTGGAAATAGGCAAAAAGGTGGATCGGAGCTACAGATTTTCAAACCAGCTGAAATGATAGAGGAGGGTTCCTGATGGAGTGCTATAGTGTCCAAACACAGTTTCGTGAAAGTCAACTTTGACACCACAGGAAGGGTAATCCCGTGAAAGGGTCATAGGGGATACATCATCGTTTGGATACAGGCATAAAGGTGAATCGGAGCTACAGATTTTCAAACCAGCTCAAATGATAGAGGAGGGTTCCTGATGGAGTGCTAGAGGGTCAAAACACAGTTTCGTGAAAGTCAACTTTGGCACCGCAGGAAGGGTAATCCCGTGAAAGGGTATTAGTGGATACATCATGGTTTGGAAATAGGCAAAAAGGTGAATCGGAGCTACAGATTTTCAAACCAGCTGAAATGATAGAGGAGGGTTCCTGATGGAGTGCTAGAGTGTCCAAACACAATTCGTGAAAGTCAACTTTAGCACCACAGGAAGGGTAATCACGTGAAAGGGTAACAGGGGATACATCATCGTTTCGATATAGGCATAAAGGTGAATCGGAGCTACAGATTTTCAAACCAGCTCAAATAATAGAGGAGCGTTCCTGATAGAGTGCTAGAGGGTCCAAACACAGTTTCGTGAAAGTCAACTTTGGCACCCCAGGAAGGGTAATCCCGTTAAAGGGTATCAGTGGATACATCATTTTTTGGAAATAGGTAAAAAGGTGAATCGGAGCTACAGCTCTTAAAACCAGCTCAAATGATAGAGGAGGGTTCCTGATGGAGTGCTAGAGGGTCAAAACACAGTTTCGTGAAAGTCAGCTTTGACACCCCAGGAAGGGTAATCCCGTGAAAGGGTATTAGTGGATACATCATGGTTTGGAAATAGGCAAAAAGGTGAATCGGAGCTACAGATTTTCAAACCAGCTGAAATGATAGAGGAGGGTTCCTGATGGAGTGCTAGAGTGTCCAAACACAATTCGTGAAAGTCAACTTTAGCACCACAGGAAGGGTAATCCCGTGAAAGGGTAATAGCGGATACATCATCGTTTGGATATAGGCATAAAGGTGAATCGGAGCTACAGATTTTCAAACCAGCTCAAATGATAGAGGAGCGTTCCTGATGGAGTGCTAGAGGGTCCAAACACAGTTTCGTGAAAGTCAACTTTGGCACCCCAGGAAGGGTAATCCCGTGAAAGGGTTTTAGTGGATACATCTTGTTTTGGAAATAACTAAAAAGGTGAATCGGAGCTACAGCTCTTAAAGCCAGCTCAAATGATAGAGGAGTGCTCCTCATCGAGTGCTAGAGGGTCAAAACACCGTTTCATGAAAGTCAACTTTGGCACCACAGCAAGGGTAATCCCGTGAAAGGGTATTAGTGGATACATCATTTTTTGGAAATAGGTAAAAAGGTGAATCGGATCTACAGCTCTTAAAACCAGCTCAAATGATAGAGGAGGGTTCCTGATGGAGTGCTAGAGGGTCCAAACACAGTTTCGTGAAAGTCAGCTTTGACACCCCAGGAAGGGTAATCCCGTGAAAGGGTATTAGTGGATACATCATGGTTTGGAAATAGGCAAAAAGGTGAATCGGAGCTACAGATTTTCAAACCAGCTGAAATGATAGAGGAGGGCTCCTGATGGAGTGCTAGAGGGTCAAAACACAGTTTCGTGAAAGTCAACTTTGGCACCCCAGGAAGGGTAATCCCGTGAAAGGGTAATAGTGGATACATCATTTTTGGGAAATAGGTAAAAAGGTGAATTGGAGCTACAGCTCTTAAAACCAGCTCAAATGATAGAGGAGGGTTCCTGATGGAGTGCTAGAGGGTCAAAACACAGTTTCGTGAAAGTCAACTTTGACACCCCAGGAAGGGTAATCCCGTGAAAGGGTAATAGTGGATACATCATGGTTTGGAAATAGGTAAAAAGGTGAATCGGAGCTACAGCTCCTTGAACCAGCTGAAATGATAGATGAGGGTTCCTGAGGGGACTGCTAGAGGGTCAAAACACAGTTTCGTGAAAGTCAACTTTGGCACAACAGAAAGTGTAATCCCGTGAAAGTTTAATAGTTTGTAGATCATGGTTTGGAAATAGGCAAAAAGGTGGATCGGAGCTACAGATTTTCAAACCAGCTGAAATGATAGAGGAGGGTTCCTGATGGAGTGCTAGAGTGTCCAAACACAATTCGTGAAAGTCAACTTTAGCACCACAGGAAGGGTAATCCCGTGAAAGGGTAATAGCGGATATATCATCGTTTGGATATAGGCATAAAGGTGAATTGAAGCTACAGATTTTCAAACCACCTCAAATGATAGAGGAGCGTTCCTGATGGAGTGCTAGAGGGTCCAAACACAGTTTCGTGAAAGTCAACTTTGGCACCCAAGGAAGGGTAATCCCGTGAAAGGGTATTAGTGGATACATCATGGTTTGGAAATAGGTAAAAAGGTGAATCGGAGCTACAGCTCTTAAAGCCAGCTCAAATGATAGAGGAGTGCTCCTCATCGAGTGCTAGAGGGTCAAAACACCGTTTCATGAAAGTCAACTTTGGCACCACAGCAAGGGTAATCCCGTGAAAGGGTATTAGTGGATACATCATTTTTTGGAAATAGGTAAAAAGGTGAATCGGATCTACAGCTCTTAAAACCAGCTCAAATGATAGAGGAGGGTTCCTGATGGAGTGCTAGAGGGTCCAAACACAGTTTCGTGAAAGTCAGCTTTGACACCCCAGGAAGGGTAATCCCGTGAAAGGGTATTAGTGGATACATCATGGTTTGGAAATAGGCAAAAAGGTGAATCGGAGCTACAGATTTTCAAACCAGCTGAAATGATAGAGGAGGGCTCCTGATGGAGTGCTAGAGGGTCAAAACACAGTTTCGTGAAAGTCAACTTTGGCACCCCAGGAAGGGTAATCCCGTGAAAGGGTAATAGTGGATACATCATTTTTGGGAAATAGGTAAAAAGGTGAATTGGAGCTACAGCTCTTAAAACCAGCTCAAATGATAGAGGAGGGTTCCTGATGGAGTGCTAGAGGGTCAAAACACAGTTTCGTGAAAGTCAACTTTGACACCCCAGGAAGGGTAATCCCGTGAAAGGGTAATAGTGGATACATCATGGTTTGGAAATAGGTAAAAAGGTGAATCGGAGCTACAGCTCCTTGAACCAGCTGAAATGATAGATGAGGGTTCCTGAGGGGACTGCTAGAGGGTCAAAACACAGTTTCGTGAAAGTCAACTTTGGCACAACAGAAAGTGTAATCCCGTGAAAGTTTAATAGTTTGTAGATCATGGTTTGGAAATAGGCAAAAAGGTGGATCGGAGCTACAGATTTTCAAACCAGCTGAAATGATAGAGGAGGGTTCCTGATGGAGTGCTAGAGTGTCCAAACACAATTCGTGAAAGTCAACTTTAGCACCACAGGAAGGGTAATCCCGTGAAAGGGTAATAGCGGATATATCATCGTTTGGATATAGGCATAAAGGTGAATTGAAGCTACAGATTTTCAAACCACCTCAAATGATAGAGGAGCGTTCCTGATGGAGTGCTAGAGGGTCCAAACACAGTTTCGTGAAAGTCAACTTTGGCACCCAAGGAAGGGTAATCCCGTGAAAGGGTATTAGTGGATACATCATGGTTTGGAAATAGGTAAAAAGGTGAATCGGAGCTACAGCTCTTAAAACCAGCTCAAATGATAGAGGAGGGTTCCTAATCGAGTGCTAGAGGGTCAAGACACCGTTTCATGAAAGTCAACTTTGGCACCCCAGGAAGGGTAATCCCGTGAAAGGGTAATAGTGGATACATCATTTTTTGGAAATAGGTAAAAAGGTGAATCGGAGCTACAGCTCTTAAAACCAGCTCAAATGATAGATGAGGGTTCCTGATGGAGTGCTAGAGGGTCAAAACACAGTTTCGTGAAAGTCAGCTTTGACACCCCAGGAAGGGTAATCCCGTGAAAGGGTATTAGTGGATACATCATGGTTTGGAAATAGGCAAAAAGGTGAATCGGAGCTACAGATTTTCAAACCAGCTGAAATGATAGAGGAGTGTTCCTGATGGAGTGCTAGAGGGTCCAAACACAATTCGTGAAAGTCAACTTTAGCACCACAGGAAGGGTAATCCCGTGAAAGGGTAATAGCGGATACATCATCGTTTGGATATAGGCATAAAGGTGAATCGGAGTTACAGATTTTCAAACCAGCTCAAATGATAGAGGAGGGCTCCTGATGGAGTGCTAGAGGGTCAAGACACCGTTTCATGAAAGTCAACTTTGGCACCCCAGGAAGGGTAATCCCGTGAAAGGGTAATAGTGGATACATCATTTTTTGGAAATAGGTAAAAAGGTGAATCGGAGCTACAGCTCTTAAAACCAGCTCAAATGATAGATGAGGGTTCCTGATGGAGTGCTAGAGGGTCAAAACACAGTTTCGTGAAAGTCAGCTTTGACACCCCAGGAAGGGTAATCCCGTGGAAGGGTATTAGTGGATACATCATGGTTTGGAAATAGGTAAAAAGGTGAATCGGAGCTGCAGCTCCTTGAACCAGCTCAAATGATAGATGAGGGTTCCTGAGAGGAGTGCTAGAGGGTCAAAACACAGTTTCGTGAAAGTCAACTTTGGCACCCCAGAAAGTGTAATCCCGTGAAAGTTTAATAGTTTGTAGATCATGGTTTGGAAATAGGCAAAAAGGTGGATCGGAGCTACAGATTTTCAAACCAGCTGAAATGATAGAGGAGGGTTCCTGATGGAGTGCTATAGGGTCCAAACACAGTTTCGTGAAAGTCAACTTTGACACCACAGGAAGGGTAATCCCGTGAAAGGGTCATAGGGGATACATCATCGTTTGGATACAGGCATAAAGGTGAATCGGAGCTACAGATTTTCAAACCAGCTCAAATGATAGAGGAGGGTTCCTGATGGAGTGCTAGAGGGTCAAAACACAGTTTCGTGAAAGTCAACTTTGGCACCGCAGGAAGGGTAATCCCGTGAAAGGGTATTAGTGGATACATCATGGTTTGGAAATAGGCAAAAAGGTGAATCGGAGCTACAGATTTTCAAACCAGCTGAAATGATAGAGGAGGGTTCCTGATGGAGTGCTAGAGTGTCCAAACACAATTCGTGAAAGTCAACTTTAGCACCACAGGAAGGGTAATCACGTGAAAGGGTAACAGGGGATACATCATCGTTTCGATATAGGCATAAAGGTGAATCGGAGCTACAGATTTTCAAACCAGCTCAAATAATAGAGGAGCGTTCCTGATGGAGTGCTAGAGGGTCCAAACACAGTTTCGTGAAAGTCAACTTTGGCACCCCAGGAAGGGTAATCCCGTGAAAGGGTATCAGTGGATACATCATGGTTTGGAAATAGGTAAAAAAGTGAATCGGAGCTACAGCTCTTAAAACCAGCTCAAATGATAGAAGAGGGCTCCTGATGGAGTGCTAGAGGGTCAAAACACCGTTTCATGAAAGTCAACTTTGGCACCCCAGGAAGGGTAATCCCGTGAAAGGGGAATAGTGGATACATCATTTTTTGGAAATAGGTAAAAAGGTGAATCGGAGCTACAGCTCTTAAAACCAGCTCAAATGATAGAGGAGGGTTCCTGATGGAGTGCTAGAGGGTCAAAACACAGTTTCGTGAAAGTCAGCTTTGACACCCCAGGAAGGGTAATCCCGTGAAAGGGTATTAGTGGATACATCATGGTTTGGAAATAGGCAAAAAGGTGAATCGGAGCTACAGATTTTCAAACCAGCTGAAATGATAGAGGAGGGTTCCTGATGGAGTGCTAGAGTGTCCAAACACAATTCGTGAAAGTCAACTTTAGCACCACAGGAAGGGTAATCCCGTGAAAGGGTAATAGCGGATACATCATCGTTTGGATATAGGCATAAAGGTGAATCGGAGTTACAGATTTTCAAACCAGCTCAAATGATAGAGGAGGGCTCCTGATGGAGTGCTAGAGGGTCAAGACACCGTTTCATGAAAGTCAACTTTGGCACCCCAGGAAGGGTAATCCCGTGAAAGGGTAATAGTGGATACATCATTTTTTGGAAATAGGTAAAAAGGTGAATCGGAGCTACAGCTCTTAAAACCAGCTCAAATGATAGATGAGGGTTCCTGATGGAGTGCTAGAGGGTCAAAACACAGTTTCGTGAAAGTCAGCTTTGACACCCCAGGAAGGGTAATCCCGTGAAAGGGTATTAGTGGATACATCATGGTTTGGAAATAGGTAAAAAGGTGAATCGGAGCTACAGCTCCTTGAACCAGCTCAAATGATAGATGAGGGTTCCTGAGAGGAGTGCTAGAGGATCAAAACACAGTTTCGTGAAAGTCAACTTTGGCACCCCAGAAAGTGTAATCCCGTGAAAGTTTAATAGTTTGTAGATCATGGTTTGGAAATAGGCAAAAAGGTGGATCGGAGCTACAGATTTTCAAACCAGCTGAAATGATAGAGGAGGGTTCCTGATGGAGTGCTATAGGGTCCAAACACAGTTTCGTGAAAGTCAACTTTGACACCACAGGAAGGGTAATCCCGTGAAAGGGTCATAGGGGATACATCATCGTTTGGATACAGGCATAAAGGTGAATCGGAGCTACAGATTTTCAAACCAGCTCAAATGATAGAGGAGGGTTCCTGATGGAGTGCTAGAGGGTCAAAACACAGTTTCGTGAAAGTCAACTTTGGCACCGCAGGAAGGGTAATCCCGTGAAAGGGTATTAGTGGATACATCATGGTTTGGAAATAGGCAAAAAGGTGAATCGGAGCTACAGATTTTCAAACCAGCTGAAATGATAGAGGAGGGTTCCTGATGGAGTGATAGAGTGTCCAAACACAATTCGTGAAAGTCAACTTTAGCACCACAGGAAGGGTAATCACGTGAAAGGGTAACAGGGGATACATCATCGTTTCGATATAGGCATAAAGGTGAATCGGAGCTACAGATTTTCAAACCAGCTCAAATAATAGAGGAGCGTTCCTGATGGAGTGCTAGAGGGTCCAAACACAGTTTCGTGAAAGTCAACTTTGGCACCCCAGGAAGGGTAATCCCGTGAAAGGGTATCAGTGGATACATCATGGTTTGGAAATAGGTAAAAAAGTAAATCGGAGCTACAGCTCTTAAAACCAGCTCAAATGATAGAAGAGGGCTCCTGATGGAGTGCTAGAGGGTCAAAACACCGTTTCATGAAAGTCAACTTTGGCACCCCAGGAAGGGTAATCCCGTGAAAGGGGAATAGTGGATACATCATTTTTTGGAAATAGGTAAAAAGGTGAATCGGAGCTACAGCTCTTAAAACCAGCTCAAATGATAGAGGAGGGTTCCTGATGGAGTGCTAGAGGGTCAAAACACAGTTTCGTGAAAGTCAGCTTTGACACCCCAGGAAGGGTAATCCCGTGAAAGGGTATTAGTGGATACATCATGGTTTGGAAATAGGTAAAAAGGTGAATCGGAGCTACAGCTCCTTGAACCAGCTGAAATGATAGATGAGGGTTCCTGAGGGGACTGCTAGAGGGTCAAAACACAGTTTCGTGAAAGTCAACTTTGGCACAACAGAAAGTGTAATCCCGTGAAAGTTTAATAGTTTGTAGATCATGGTTTGGAAATAGGCAAAAAGGTGGATCGGAGCTACAGATTTTCAAACCAGCTGAAATGATAGAGGAGGGTTCCTGATGGAGTGCTAGAGTGTCCAAACACAATTCGTGAAAGTCAACTTTAGCACCACAGGAAGGGTAATCCCGTGAAAGGGTAATAGCGGATATATCATCGTTTGGATATAGGCATAAAGGTGAATTGAAGCTACAGATTTTCAAACCACCTCAAATGATAGAGGAGCGTTCCTGATGGAGTGCTAGAGGGTCCAAACACAGTTTCGTGAAAGTCAACTTTGGCACCCAAGGAAGGGTAATCCCGTGAAAGGGTATTAGTGGATACATCATGGTTTGGAAATAGGTAAAAAGGTGAATCGGAGCTACAGCTCTTAAAACCAGCTCAAATGATAGAGGAGGGTTCCTAATCGAGTGCTAGAGGGTCAAGACACCGTTTCATGAAAGTCAACTTTGGCACCCCAGGAAGGGTAATCCCGTGAAAGGGTAATAGTGGATACATCATTTTTTGGAAATAGGTAAAAAGGTGAATCGGAGCTACAGCTCTTAAAACCAGCTCAAATGATAGATGAGGGTTCCTGATGGAGTGCTAGAGGGTCAAAACACAGTTTCGTGAAAGTCAGCTTTGACACCCCAGGAAGGGTAATCCCGTGAAAGGGTATTAGTGGATACATCATGGTTTGGAAATAGGCAAAAAGGTGAATCGGAGCTACAGATTTTCAAACCAGCTGAAATGATAGAGGAGTGTTCCTGATGGAGTGCTAGAGGGTCCAAACACAATTCGTGAAAGTCAACTTTAGCACCACAGGAAGGGTAATCCCGTGAAAGGGTAATAGCGGATACATCATCGTTTGGATATAGGCATAAAGGTGAATCGGAGTTACAGATTTTCAAACCAGCTCAAATGATAGAGGAGGGCTCCTGATGGAGTGCTAGAGGGTCAAGACACCGTTTCATGAAAGTCAACTTTGGCACCCCAGGAAGGGTAATCCCGTGAAAGGGTAATAGTGGATACATCATTTTTTGGAAATAGGTAAAAAGGTGAATCGGAGCTACAGCTCTTAAAACCAGCTCAAATGATAGATGAGGGTTCCTGATGGAGTGCTAGAGGGTCAAAACACAGTTTCGTGAAAGTCAGCTTTGACACCCCAGGAAGGGTAATCCCGTGGAAGGGTATTAGTGGATACATCATGGTTTGGAAATAGGTAAAAAGGTGAATCGGAGCTACAGCTCCTTGAACCAGCTCAAATGATAGATGAGGGTTCCTGAGAGGAGTGCTAGAGGGTCAAAACACAGTTTCGTGAAAGTCAACTTTGGCACCCCAGAAAGTGTAATCCCGTGAAAGTTTAATAGTTTGTAGATCATGGTTTGGAAATAGGCAAAAAGGTGGATCGGAGCTACAGATTTTCAAACCAGCTGAAATGATAGAGGAGGGTTCCTGATGGAGTGCTATAGGGTCCAAACACAGTTTCGTGAAAGTCAACTTTGACACCACAGGAAGGGTAATCCCGTGAAAGGGTCATAGGGGATACATCATCGTTTGGATACAGGCATAAAGGTGAATCGGAGCTACAGATTTTCAAACCAGCTCAAATAATAGAGGAGCGTTCCTGATGGAGTGCTAGAGGGTCCAAACACAGTTTCGTGAAAGTCAACTTTGGCACCCCAGGAAGGGTAATCCCGTGAAAGGGTATCAGTGGATACATCATGGTTTGGAAATAGGTAAAAAAGTGAATCGGAGCTACAGCTCTTAAAACCAGCTCAAATGATAGAGGAGGGTTCCTAATCGAGTGCTAGAGGGTCAAAACACCGTTTCATGAAAGTCAACTTTGGCACCCCAGGAAGGGTAATCCCGTGAAAGGGGAATAGTGGATACATCATTTTTTGGAAATAGGTAAAAAGGTGAATCGGAGCTACAGCTCTTAAAACCAGCTCAAATGATAGAGGAGGGTTCCTGATGGAGTGCTAGAGGGTCAAAACACAGTTTCGTGAAAGTCAGCTTTGACACCCCAGGAAGGGTAATCCCGTGAAAGGGTATTAGTGGATACATCATGGTTTGGAAATAGGTAAAAAGGTGAATCGGAGCTACAGCTCCTTGAACCAGCTGAAATGATAGATGAGGGTTCCTGAGGGGACTGCTAGAGGGTCAAAACACAGTTTCGTGAAAGTCAACTTTGGCACAACAGAAAGTGTAATCCCGTGAAAGTTTAATAGTTTGTAGATCATGGTTTGGAAATAGGCAAAAAGGTGGATCGGAGCTACAGATTTTCAAACCAGCTCAAATGATAGAGGAGGGTTCCTGATGGAGTGCTAGAGTGTCCAAACACAATTCGTGAAAGTCAACTTTAGCACCACAGGAAGGGTAATCCCGTGAAAGGGTAATAGCGGATATATCATCGTTTGGATATAGGCATAAAGGTGAATTGAAGCTACAGATTTTCAAACCAGCTCAAATGATAGAGGAGCGTTCCTGATGGAGTGCTAGAGGGTCCAAACACAGTTTCGTGAAAGTCAACTTTGGCACCCAAGGAAGGGTAATCCCGTGAAAGGGTATTAGTGGATACATCATGGTTTGGAAATAGGTAAAAAGGTGAATCGGAGCTACAGCTCTTAAAACCAGCTCAAATGATAGAGGAGGGTTCCTAATCGAGTGCTAGAGGGTCAAGACACCGTTTCATGAAAGTCAACTTTGGCACCCCAGGAAGGGTAATCCCGTGAAAGGGTAATAGTGGATACATCATTTTTTGGAAATAGGTAAAAAGGTGAATCGGAGCTACAGCTCTTAAAACCAGCTCAAATGATAGATGAGGGTTCCTGATGGAGTGCTAGAGGGTCAAAACACAGTTTCGTGAAAGTCAGCTTTGACACCCCAGGAAGGGTAATCCCGTGAAAGGGTATTAGTGGATACATCATGGTTTGGAAATAGGCAAAAAGGTGAATCGGAGCTACAGATTTTCAAACCAGCTGAAATGATAGAGGAGTGTTCCTGATGGAGTGCTAGAGGGTCCAAACACAATTCGTGAAAGTCAACTTTAGCACCACAGGAAGGGTAATCCCGTGAAAGGGTAATAGCGGATACATCATCGTTTGGATATAGGCATAAAGGTGAATCGGAGTTACAGATTTTCAAACCAGCTCAAATGATAGAGGAGGGCTCCTGATGGAGTGCTAGAGGGTCAAGACACCGTTTCATGAAAGTCAACTTTGGCACCCCAGGAAGGGTAATCCCGTGAAAGGGTGATAGTGGATACATCATTTTTTGGAAATAGGTAAAAAGGTGAATCGGAGCTACAGCTCTTAAAACCAGCTCAAATGATAGATGAGGGTTCCTGATGGAGTGCTAGAGGGTCAAAACACAGTTTCGTGAAAGTCAGCTTTGACACCCCAGGAAGGGTAATCCCGTGGAAGGGTATTAGTGGATACATCATGGTTTGGAAATAGGTAAAAAGGTGAATCGGAGCTACAGCTCCTTGAACCAGCTCAAATGATAGATGAGGGTTCCTGAGAGGAGTGCTAGAGGGTCAAAACACAGTTTCGTGAAAGTCAACTTTGGCACCCCAGAAAGTGTAATCCCGTGAAAGTTTAATAGTTTGTAGATCATGGTTTGGAAATAGGCAAAAAGGTGGATCGGAGCTACAGATTTTCAAACCAGCTGAAATGATAGAGGAGGGTTCCTGATGGAGTGCTATAGGGTCCAAACACAGTTTCGTGAAAGTCAACTTTGACACCACAGGAAGGGTAATCCCGTGAAAGGGTCATAGGGGATACATCATCGTTTGGATACAGGCATAAAGGTGAATCGGAGCTACAGATTTTCAAACCAGCTCAAATGATAGAGGAGGGTTCCTGATGGAGTGCTAGAGGGTCAAAACACAGTTTCGTGAAAGTCAACTTTGGCACCGCAGGAAGGGTAATCCCGTGAAAGGGTATTAGTGGATACATCATGGTTTGGAAATAGGCAAAAAGGTGAATCGGAGCTACAGATTTTCAAACCAGCTGAAATGATAGAGGAGGGTTCCTGATGGAGTGCTAGAGTGTCCAAACACAATTCGTGAAAGTCAACTTTAGCACCACAGGAAGGGTAATCACGTGAAAGGGTAACAGGGGATACATCATCGTTTCGATATAGGCATAAAGGTGAATCGGAGCTACAGATTTTCAAACCAGCTCAAATAATAGAGGAGCGTTCCTGATGGAGTGCTAGAGGGTCCAAACACAGTTTCGTGAAAGTCAACTTTGGCACCCCAGGAAGGGTAATCCCGTGAAAGGGTATCAGTGGATACATCATGGTTTGGAAATAGGTAAAAAAGTGAATCGGAGCTACAGCTCTTAAAACCAGCTCAAATGATAGAAGAGGGCTCCTGATGGAGTGCTAGAGGGTCAAAACACCGTTTCATGAAAGTCAACTTTGGCACCCCAGGAAGGGTAATCCCGTGAAAGGGGAATAGTGGATACATCATTTTTTGGAAATAGGTAAAAAGGTGAATCGGAGCTACAGCTCTTAAAACCAGCTCAAATGATAGAGGAGGGTTCCTGATGGAGTGCTAGAGGGTCAAAACACAGTTTCGTGAAAGTCAGCTTTGACACCCCAGGAAGGGTAATCCCGTGAAAGGGTATTAGTGGATACATCATGGTTTGGAAATAGGCAAAAAGGTGAATCGGAGCTACAGATTTTCAAACCAGCTGAAATGATAGAGGAGGGTTCCTGATGGAGTGCTAGAGTGTCCAAACACAATTCGTGAAAGTCAACTTTAGCACCACAGGAAGGGTAATCCCGTGAAAGGGTAATAGCGGATACATCATCGTTTGGATATAGGCATAAAGGTGAATCGGAGTTACAGATTTTCAAACCAGCTCAAATGATAGAGGAGGGCTCCTGATGGAGTGCTAGAGGGTCAAGACACCGTTTCATGAAAGTCAACTTTGGCACCCCAGGAAGGGTAATCCCGTGAAAGGGTAATAGTGGATACATCATTTTTTGGAAATAGGTAAAAAGGTGAATCGGAGCTACAGCTCTTAAAACCAGCTCAAATGATAGATGAGGGTTCCTGATGGAGTGCTAGAGGGTCAAAACACAGTTTCGTGAAAGTCAGCTTTGACACCCCAGGAAGGGTAATCCCGTGAAAGGGTATTAGTGGATACATCATGGTTTGGAAATAGGTAAAAAGGTGAATCGGAGCTACAGCTCCTTGAACCAGCTCAAATGATAGATGAGGGTTCCTGAGAGGAGTGCTAGAGGATCAAAACACAGTTTCGTGAAAGTCAACTTTGGCACCCCAGAAAGTGTAATCCCGTGAAAGTTTAATAGTTTGTAGATCATGGTTTGGAAATAGGCAAAAAGGTGGATCGGAGCTACAGATTTTCAAACCAGCTGAAATGATAGAGGAGGGTTCCTGATGGAGTGCTATAGGGTCCAAACACAGTTTCGTGAAAGTCAACTTTGACACCACAGGAAGGGTAATCCCGTGAAAGGGTCATAGGGGATACATCATCGTTTGGATACAGGCATAAAGGTGAATCGGAGCTACAGATTTTCAAACCAGCTCAAATGATAGAGGAGGGTTCCTGATGGAGTGCTAGAGGGTCAAAACACAGTTTCGTGAAAGTCAACTTTGGCACCGCAGGAAGGGTAATCCCGTGAAAGGGTATTAGTGGATACATCATGGTTTGGAAATAGGCAAAAAGGTGAATCGGAGCTACAGATTTTCAAACCAGCTGAAATGATAGAGGAGGGTTCCTGATGGAGTGATAGAGTGTCCAAACACAATTCGTGAAAGTCAACTTTAGCACCACAGGAAGGGTAATCACGTGAAAGGGTAACAGGGGATACATCATCGTTTCGATATAGGCATAAAGGTGAATCGGAGCTACAGATTTTCAAACCAGCTCAAATAATAGAGGAGCGTTCCTGATGGAGTGCTAGAGGGTCCAAACACAGTTTCGTGAAAGTCAACTTTGGCACCCCAGGAAGGGTAATCCCGTGAAAGGGTATCAGTGGATACATCATGGTTTGGAAATAGGTAAAAAAGTGAATCGGAGCTACAGCTCTTAAAACCAGCTCAAATGATAGAAGAGGGCTCCTGATGGAGTGCTAGAGGGTCAAAACACCGTTTCATGAAAGTCAACTTTGGCACCCCAGGAAGGGTAATCCCGTGAAAGGGGAATAGTGGATACATCATTTTTTGGAAATAGGTAAAAAGGTGAATCGGAGCTACAGCTCTTAAAACCAGCTCAAATGATAGATGAGGGTTCCTGATGGAGTGCTAGAGGGTCAAAACACAGTTTCGTGAAAGTCAGCTTTGACACCCCAGGAAGGGTAATCCCGTGAAAGGGTATTAGTGGATACATCATGGTTTGGAAATAGGCAAAAAGGTGAATCGGAGCTACAGATTTTCAAACCAGCTGAAATGATAGAGGAGGGTTCCTGATGGAGTGCTAGAGTGTCCAAACACAATTCGTGAAAGTCAACTTTAGCACCACAGGAAGGGTAATCCCGTGAAAGGGTAATAGCGGATACATCATCGTTTGGATATAGGCATAAAGGTGAATCGGAGTTACAGATTTTCAAACCAGCTCAAATGATAGAGGAGGGCTCCTCATCGAGTGCTAGAGGGTCAAGACACCGTTTCATGAAAGTCAACTTTGGCACCCCAGGAAGGGTAATCCCGTGAAAGGGTAATAGTGGATACATCATTTTTTGGAAATAGGTAAAAAGGTGAATCGGAGCTACAGCTCTTAAAACCAGCTCAAATGATAGATGAGGGTTCCTGATGGAGTGCTAGAGGGTCAAAACACAGTTTCGTGAAAGTCAGCTTTGACACCCCAGGAAGGGTAATCCCGTGAAAGGGTATTAGTGGATACATCATGGTTTGGAAATAGGTGAAAAGGTGAATCGGAGCTACAGCTCCTTGAACCAGCTCAAATGATAGATGAGGGTTCCTGAGAGGAGTGCTAGAGGGTCAAAACACAGTTTCGTGAAAGTCAACTTTGGCACCCCAGAAAGTGTAATCCCGTGAAAGTTTAATAGTTTGTAGATCATGGTTTGGAAATAGGCAAAAAGGTGGATCGGAGCTACAGATTTTCAAACCAGCTGAAATGATAGAGGAGGGTTCCTGATGGAGTGCTATAGGGTCCAAACACAGTTTCGTGAAAGTCAACTTTGACACCACAGGAAGGGTAATCCCGTGAAAGGGTCATAGGGGATACATCATCGTTTGGATACAGGCATAAAGGTGAATCGGAGCTACAGATTTTCAAACCAGCTCAAATGATAGAGGAGGGTTCCTGATGGAGTGCTAGAGGGTCAAAACACAGTTTCGTGAAAGTCAACTTTGGCACCGCAGGAAGGGTAATCCCGTGAAAGGGTATTAGTGGATACATCATGGTTTGGAAATAGGCAAAAAGGTGAATCGGAGCTACAGATTTTCAAACCAGCTGAAATGATAGAGGAGGGTTCCTGATGGAGTGATAGAGTGTCCAAACACAATTCGTGAAAGTCAACTTTAGCACCACAGGAAGGGTAATCACGTGAAAGGGTAACAGGGGATACATCATCGTTTCGATATAGGCATAAAGGTGAATCGGAGCTACAGATTTTCAAACCAGCTCAAATAATAGAGGAGCGTTCCTGATGGAGTGCTAGAGGGTCCAAACACAGTTTCGTGAAAGTCAACTTTGGCACCCCAGGAAGGGTAATCCCGTGAAAGGGTATCAGTGGATACATCATGGTTTGGAAATAGGTAAAAAAGTGAATCGGAGCTACAGCTCTTAAAACCAGCTCAAATGATAGAAGAGGGCTCCTGATCGAGTGCTAGAGGGTCAAAACACCGTTTCATGAAAGTCAACTTTGGCACCCCAGGAAGGGTAATCCCGTGAAAGGGGAACAGTGGATACATCATTTTTTGGAAATAGGTAAAAAGGTGAATCGGAGCTACAGCTCTTAAAACCAGCTCAAATGATAGAGGAGGGTTCCTGATGGAGTGCTAGAGGGTCAAAACACAGTTTCGTGAAAGTCAGCTTTGACACCCCAGGAAGGGTAATCCCGTGAAAGGGTATTAGTGGATACATCATGGTTTGGAAATAGGCAAAAAGGTGAATCGGAGCTACAGATTTTCAAACCAGCTGAAATGATAGAGGAGGGTTCCTGATGGAGTGCTAGAGTGTCCAAACACAATTCGTGAAAGTCAACTTTAGCACCACAGGAAGGGTAATCCCGTGAAAGGGTAATAGCGGATACATCATCGTTTGGATATAGGCATAAAGGTGAATCGGAGCTACAGATTTTCAAACCAGCTCAAATGATAGAGGAGCGTTCCTGATGGAGTGCTAGAGGGTCCAAACACAGTTTCGTGAAAGTCAACTTTGTCACCCCAGGAAGGGTAATCCCGTGAAAGGGTTTTAGTGGATACATCTTGTTTTGGAAATAATTAAAAAGGTGAATCGGAGCTACAGCTCTTAAAGCCAGCTCAAATGATAGAGGAGTGCTCCTCATCGAGTGCTAGAGGGTCAAAACACCGTTTCATGAAAGTCAACTTTGGCACCACAGCAAGGGTAATCCCGTGAAAGGGTATTAGTGGATACATCATTTTTTGGAAATAGGTAAAAAGGTGAATCGGAGCTACAGCTCTTAAAACCAGCTCAAATGATAGAGGAGGGTTCCTGATGGAGTGCTAGAGGGTCCAAACACAGTTTCGTGAAAGTCAGCTTTGACACCCCAGGAAGGGTAATCCCGTGAAAGGGTATTAGTGGATACATCATGGTTTGGAAATAGGCAAAAAGGTGAATCGGAGCTACAGATTTTCAAACCAGCTGAAATGATAGAGGAGGGTTCCTGATGGAGTGCTAGAGGGTCAAAACACAGTTTCGTGAAAGTCAACTTTGGCACCCCAGAAAGTGTAATCCCGTGAAAGTTTAATAGTTTGTAGATCATGGTCTGGAAATAGGTGAAAAGGTGATTTGGAGCTACAGGTTTTCAAACCAGCTGAAAAGATAGAGGAGAGTTCCTGATGGAGTCCTAGAGGGTCCAAATACAGTTTCGTGAAAGTCAACTTTGAGACCACAGGAAGGGTAATCCCGTGAAAGGGTAATAGGGGATACATCATCGTCTGGATATAGGCATAAAGGTGAATCGGAGCTACAGATTTTCAAACCAGCTGAAATGATAGAGGAGGGTTCCTGATGGAGTGCTAGAGGGTCAAAACACAGTTTCGTGAAAGTCAACTTTGGCACCCCAGAAAGTGTAATCCCGTGAAAGTTTAATAGTTTGTAGATCATGGTTTGGAAATAGGTGAAAAGGTGATTTGGAGCTACAGGTTTTCAAACCAGCTGAAATGATAGAGGAGAGTTCCTGATGGAGTGCTAGAGGGTCCAAATACAGTTTCGTGAACGTCAACTTTGGCACCCCAGGAAGAGTAATCCCGTGAAAGGGTATTAGTGGATACATCATGGTGTGGAAATAGGTAAAAAAGTGAATCGGAGCTACAGCTCTTAAAACCAGCTCAAATGATAGAACAGGGTTCCTGATGGAGTGCTAGAGGGTCAAAACACCGTTTCATGAAAGTCAACTTTGGCACCCCAGGAAGGGTAATCCCGTGAAAGGGTAATAGTGGATACATCATGGTTTGGAAATAGGCAAAATGGTGAATCGGAGCTACAGATTTTCAAACCAGCTGAAATGATAGAGGAGGGTTCCTGATGGAGTGCTAGAGTGTCCAAACACAATTCGTGAAAGTCAACTTTAGCACCACAGGAATTGTAATCCCGTGAAAGGGTATTAGTGGATACATCATGGTGTGGAAATAGGTAAAAAGGTGAATCGGAGCTACAGCTCTTAAAACCAGCTCAAATGATAGAGGAGGGTTCCTGATGGAGTGCTAGAGGGTCAAAACACAGTTTCCTTTAATTCAGCTTTGACACCCCAGGAAGGGTAATCCCGTGAAAGGGTATTAGTGGATACATCATGGTTTGGAAATAGGCAAAATGGTGAATCGGAGCTACAGATTTTCAAACCAGCTGAAATGATAGAGGAGGGTTCCTGATGGAGTGCTAGAGTGTCCAAACACAATTCGTGAAAGTCAACTTTAGCACCACAGGAATTGTAATCCCGTGAAAGGGTAATAGCGGATACATCATCGTTTGGATATAGGCATAAAGGTGAATCGGAACTACATATTTTCAAACAAGCTGAAATGATAGAGGAGCGTTCCTGATGGAGTGCTAGAGGGTCCAAACACAGTTTCGTGAAAGTCAACTTTGGCACCCAAGGAAGGGTAATCCCGTGAAAGGGTTTTAGTGGATACATCATGGTTTGGAAATAGGTAAAAAAGTGAATCGGAGGTACAGCTCTTAAAACCAGCTCAAATGATAGAGGAGGGTTCCTGATGGAGTGCTAGAGGGTCAAAACACAGTTTCGTGAAAGTCAACTTTGACACCCCAGGAAGGGTAATCCCGTGAAAGGGTATTAGTGGATACATCATGGTTTGGAAATAGGTAAAAAGGTGAATTGGAGCTACATCTCTTAAAACCAGCTCAAATGATAGAGGAGGGTTCCTGATGGAGTGCTAGATGGTCAAAACACAGTTTCGTGAAAGTCAACTTTGACACCCCAGGAAGGGTAATCCCGTGAAAGGGTATTAGTGGATACATCATGGTTTGGAAATAGGTAAAAAGGTGAATCGGAGCTACAGCTCCTTGAACCAGCTGAAATGATAGATGAGGGTTCCTGAGGGGACTGCTAGAGGGTCAAAACACAGTTTCGTGAAAGTCAACTTTGGCACAACAGAAAGTGTAATCCCGTGAAAGTTTAATAGTTTGTAGATCATAGTTTGGAAATAGGCAAAAAGGTGGATCGGAGCTACAGATTTTCAAACCAACTGAAATGATAGAGGAGGGTTCCTGATGGAGTGCTAGAGTGTCCAAACACAATTCGTGAAAGTCAACTTTAGCAACACAGGAAGGGTAATCCCGTGAAAGGGTAATAGCGGATACATCATCGTTTGGATATAGGCATAAAGGTGAATTGAAGCTACAGATTTTCAAACCACCTCAAATGATAGAGGAGCGTTCCTGATGGAGTGCTAGAGGGTCCAAACACAGTTTCGTGAAAGTCAACTTTGGCACCCAAGGAAGGGTAATCCCGTGAAAGGGTATTAGTGGATACATCATGGTTTGGAAATAGGTAAAAAGGTGAATCGGAGCTACAGCTCTTAAAACCAGCTCAAATGATAGAGGAGGGTTCCTGATCGAGTGCTAGAGGGTCAAGACACCGTTTCATGAAAGTCAACTTTGGCACCCCAGGAAGGGTAATCCCGTGAAAGGGTAATAGTGGATACATCATTTTTTGGAAATAGGTAAAAAGGTGAATCGGAGCTACAGCTCTTAAAACCAGCTCAAATGATAGATGAGGGTTCCTGATGGAGTGCTAGAGGGTCAAAACACAGTTTCGTGAAAGTCAGCTTTGACACCCCAGGAAGGGTAATGCCGTGAAAGGGTATTAGTGGATACATCATGGTTTGGAAATAGGCAAAAAGGTGAATCGGAGCTACAGATTTTCAAACCAGCTGAAATGATAGAGGAGTGTTCCTGATGGAGTGCTAGAGGGTCCAAACACAATTCGTGAAAGTCAACTTTAGCACCGCAGAAAGGGTAATCCCGTGAAAGGGTAATAGCGGATACATCATCGTTTGGATATAGGCATAAAGGTGAATCGGAGTTACAGATTTTCAAACCAGCTCAAATGATAGAGGAGGGCTCCTGATCGAGTGCTAGAGGGTCAAGACACCGTTTCATGAAAGTCAACTTTGGCACCCCAGGAAGGGTAATCCCGTGAAAGGGTAATAGTGGATACATCATTTTTTGGAAATAGGTAAAAAGGTGAATCGGAGCTACAGCTCTTAAAACCAGCTCAAATGATAGATGAGGGTTCCTGATGGAGTGCTAGAGGGTCAAAACACACTTTTGTGAAAGTCAGCTTTGACACCCCAGGAAGGGTAATCCCGTGAAAGGGTATTAGTGGATACATCATGGTTTGGAAATAGGTAAAAAGGTGAATCGGAGCTACAGCTCCTTGAACCAGCTGAAATGATAGATGAGGGTTCCTGAGAGGAGTGCTAGAGGGTCAAAACACAGTTTCGTGAAAGTCAACTTTGGCACCCCAGAAAGTGTAATCCCGTGAAAGTTTAATAGTTTGTAGATCATGGTTTGGAAATAGGCAAAAAGGTGGATCGGAGCTACAGATTTTCAAACCAGCTGAAATGATAGAGGAGGGTTCCTGATGGAGTGCTATAGGGTCCAAACACAGTTTCGTGAAAGTCAACTTTGACACCACAGGAAGGGTAATCCCGTGAAAGGGTCATAGGGGATACATCATCGTTTGGATACAGGCATAAAGGTGAATCGGAGCTACAGATTTTCAAACCAGCTCAAATGATAGAGGAGGGTTCCTGATGGAGTGCTAGAGGGTCAAAACACAGTTTCGTGAAAGTCAACTTTGGCACCGCAGGAAGGGTAATCCCGTGAAAGGGTATTAGTGGATACATCATGGTTTGGAAATAGGTAAAAAAGTGAATCGGAGCTACAGCTCTTAAAACCAGCTCAAATGATAGAAGAGGGCTCCTGATGGAGTGCTAGAGGGTCAAAACACCGTTTCATGAAAGTCAACTTTGGCACCCCAGGAAGGGTAATCCCGTGAAAGGGGAATAGTGGATACATCATTTTTTGGAAATAGGTAAAAAGGTGAATCGGAGCTACAGCTCTTAAAACCAGCTCAAATGATAGAGGAGGGTTCCTGATGGAGTGCTAGAGGGTCAAAACACAGTTTCGTGAAAGTCAGCTTTGACACCCCAGGAAGGGTAATCCCGTGAAAGGGTATTAGTGGATACATCATGGTTTGGAAATAGGCAAAAAGGTGAATCGGAGCTACAGATTTTCAAACCAGCTGAAATGATAGAGGAGGGTTCCTGATGGAGTGCTAGAGTGTCCAAACACAATTCGTGAAAGTCAACTTTAGCACCACAGGAAGGGTAATCCCGTGAAAGGGTAATAGCGGATACATCATCGTTTGGATATAGGCATAAAGGTGAATCGGAGCTACAGATTTTCAAACCAGCTCAAATGATAGAGGAGCGTTCCTGATGGAGTGCTAGAGGGTCCAAACACAGTTTCGTGAAAGTCAACTTTGGCACCCCAGGAAGGGTAATCCCGTGAAAGGGTTTTAGTGGATACATCTTGTTTTGGAAATAATTAAAAAGGTGAATCGGAGCTACAGCTCTTAAAGCCAGCTCAAATGATAGAGGAGTGCTCCTCATCGAGTGCTAGAGGGTCAAAACACCGTTTCATGAAAGTCAACTTTGGCACCACAGCAAGGGTAATCCCGTGAAAGGGTATTAGTGGATACATCATTTTTTGGAAATAGGTAAAAAGGTGAATCGGAGCTACAGCTCTTAAAACCAGCTCAAATGATAGATGAGGGTTCCTGATGGAGTGCTAGAGGGTCCAAACACAGTTTCCTGAAAGTCAGCTTTGACACCCCAGGAAGGGTAATCCCGTGAAAGGGTATTAGTGGATACATCATGGTTTGGAAATAGGCAAAAAGGTGAATCGGAGCTACAGATTTTCAAACCAGCTGAAATGATAGAGGAGGGTTCCTGATGGAGTGCTAGAGGGTCAAAACACAGTTTCGTGAAAGTCAACTTTGGCACCCCAGAAAGTGTAATCCCGTGAAAGTTTAATAGTTTGTAGATCATGGTCTGGAAATAGGTGAAAAGGTGATTTGGAGCTACAGGTTTTCAAACCAGCTGAAAAGATAGAGGAGAGTTCCTGATGGAGTCCTAGAGGGTCCAAATACAGTTTCGTGAAAGTCAACTTTGAGACCACAGGAAGGGTAATCCCGTGAAAGGGTAATAGGGGATACATCATCGTCTGGATATAGGCATAAAGGTGAATCGGAGCTACAGATTTTCAAACCAGCTGAAATGATAGAGGAGGGTTCCTGATGGAGTGCTAGAGGGTCAAAACACAGTTTCGTGAAAGTCAACTTTGGCACCCCAGAAAGTGTAATCCCGTGAAAGTTTAATAGTTTGTAGATCATGGTTTGGAAATAGGTGAAAAGGTGATTTGGAGCTACAGGTTTTCAAACCAGCTGAAATGATAGAGGAGAGTTCCTGATGGAGTGCTAGAGGGTCCAAATACAGTTTCGTGAACGTCAACTTTGGCACCCCAGGAAGAGTAATCCCGTGAAAGGGTATTAGTGGATACATCATGGTGTGGAAATAGGTAAAAAAGTGAATCGGAGCTACAGCTCTTAAAACCAGCTCAAATGATAGAAGAGGGTTCCTGATGGAGTGCTAGAGGGTCAAAACACCGTTTCATGAAAGTCAACTTTGGCACCCCAGGAAGGGTAATCCCGTGAAAGGGTAATAGTGGATACATCATTTTTTGGAAATAGGTAAAAAGGTGAATCGGAGCTACAGCTCTTAAAACCAGCTCAAATGATAGAGGAGGGTTCCTGATGGAGTGCTAGAGGGTCAAAACACAGTTTCGTGAAAGTCAGCTTTGACACCCCAGGAAGGGTAATCCCGTGAAAGGGTATTAGTGGATACATCATGGTTTGGAAATAGGCAAAAAGGTGAATCGGAGCTACAGATTTTCAAACCAGCTGAAATGATAGAGGAGGGTTCCTGATGGAGTGCTAGAGTGTCCAAACACAATTCGTGAAAGTCAACTTTAGCACCACAGGAAGGGTAATCCCGTGAAAGGGTAATAGCGGATACATCATCGTTTGGATATAGGCATAAAGGTGAATCGGAGCTACAGATTTTCAAACCAGCTCAAATGATAGAGGAGCGTTCCTGATGGAGTGCTAGAGGGTCCAAACACAGTTTCGTGAAAGTCAACTTTGGCACCCCAGGAAGGGTAATCCCGTGAAAGGGTTTTAGTGGATACATCTTGTTTTGGAAATAATTAAAAAGGTGAATCGGAGCTACAGCTCTTAAAGCCAGCTCAAATGATAGAGGAGTGCTCCTCATCGAGTGCTAGAGGGTCAAAACACCGTTTCATGAAAGTCAACTTTGGCACCACAGCAAGGGTAATCCCGTGAAAGGGTATTAGTGGATACATCATTTTTTGGAAATAGGTAAAAAGGTGAATCGGAGCTACAGCTCTTAAAACCAGCTCAAATGATAGATGAGGGTTCCTGATGGAGTGCTAGAGGGTCCAAACACAGTTTCCTGAAAGTCAGCTTTGACACCCCAGGAAGGGTAATCCCGTGAAAGGGTATTAGTGGATACATCATGGTTTGGAAATAGGCAAAAAGGTGAATCGGAGCTACAGATTTTCAAACCAGCTGAAATGATAGAGGAGGGTTCCTGATGGAGTGCTAGAGGGTCAAAACACAGTTTCGTGAAAGTCAACTTTGGCACCCCAGAAAGTGTAATCCCGTGAAAGTTTAATAGTTTGTAGATCATGGTCTGGAAATAGGTGAAAAGGTGATTTGGAGCTACAGGTTTTCAAACCAGCTGAAAAGATAGAGGAGAGTTCCTGATGGAGTCCTAGAGGGTCCAAATACAGTTTCGTGAAAGTCAACTTTGAGACCACAGGAAGGGTAATCCCGTGAAAGGGTAATAGGGGATACATCATCGTCTGGATATAGGCATAAAGGTGAATCGGAGCTACAGATTTTCAAACCAGCTGAAATGATAGAGGAGGGTTCCTGATGGAGTGCTAGAGGGTCAAAACACAGTTTCGTGAAAGTCAACTTTGGCACCCCAGAAAGTGTAATCCCGTGAAAGTTTAATAGTTTGTAGATCATGGTTTGGAAATAGGTGAAAAGGTGATTTGGAGCTACAGGTTTTCAAACCAGCTGAAATGATAGAGGAGAGTTCCTGATGGAGTGCTAGAGGGTCCAAATACAGTTTCGTGAACGTCAACTTTGGCACCCCAGGAAGAGTAATCCCGTGAAAGGGTATTAGTGGATACATCATGGTGTGGAAATAGGTAAAAAAGTGAATCGGAGCTACAGCTCTTAAAACCAGCTCAAATGATAGAAGAGGGTTCCTGATGGAGTGCTAGAGGGTCAAAACACCGTTTCATGAAAGTCAACTTTGGCACCCCAGGAAGGGTAATCCCGTGAAAGGGTAATAGTGGATACATCATTTTTTGGAAATAGGTAAAAAGGTGAATCGGAGCTACAGCTCTTAAAACCAGCTCAAATGATAGAGGAGGGTTCCTGATGGAGTGCTAGAGGGTCAAAACACAGTTTCCTTTAATTCAGCTTTGACACCCCAGGGAGGGTAATCCCGTGAAAGGGTATTAGTGGATACATCATGGTTTGGAAATAGGCAAAATGGTGAATCGGAGCTACAGATTTTCAAACCAGCTGAAATGATAGAGGAGGGTTCCTGATGGAGTGCTAGAGTGTCCAAACACAATTCGTGAAAGTCAACTTTAGCACCACAGGAAGGGTAATCAAGTGAAAGGGTAATAGCGGATACATCATCGTTTGGATATAGGCATAAAGGTGAATCGGAGCTACATATTTTCAGACAAGCTGAAATGATAGAGGAGCGTTCCTGATGGAGTGCTAGAGGGTCCAAACACAGTTTCGTGAAAGTCAACTTTGGCACCCAAGGAAGGGTAATCCCGTGAAAGGGTTTTAGTGGATACATCATGGTTTGGAAATAGGTAAAAAAGTGAATCGGAGGTACAGCTCTTAAAACCAGCTCAAATGATAGAAGAGGACTCCTGATGGAGTGCTAGAGGGTCAAAATACCGTTTCATGAAAGTCAACTTTGGCACCCCAGGAAGGGTAATCCCGTGAAAGGGTAATAGTGGATACATCATTTTTTGGAAATAGGTAAAAAGGTGAATCGGAGCTACAGCTCTTAAAACCAGCTCAAATGATAGAGGAGGGTTCCTGATGGAGTGCTAGAGGGTCAAAACACAGTTTCGTGAAAGTCAGCTTTGACACCCCAGGAAGGGTAATCCCGTGAAAGGGTATTAGTGGATACATCATGGTTTGGAAATAGGCAAAAAGGTGAATCGGAGCTACAGATTTTCAAACCAGCTGAAATGATAGAGGAGGGTTCCTGATGGAGTGCTAGAGGGTCAAAACACAGTTTCGTGAAAGTCAACTTTGGCACCCCAGAAAGTGTAATCCCGTGAAAGTTTAATAGTTTGTAGATCATGGTTTGGAAATAGGTGAAAAGGTGATTTGGAGCTACAGGTTTTCAAACCAGCTGAAATGATAGAGGAGAGTTCCTGATGGAGTGCTAGAGGGTCCAAATACAGTTTTGTGAAAGTCAACTTTGAGACCACAGGAAGGGTAATCCCGTGAAAGGGTAATAGGGGATACATCATCGTCTGGATATAGGCATAAAATGTGAATCGGAACTACAGCTCTTAAAACCAGCTCAAACGATAGAGGAGGGCTCCTGATGGAGTGCTAGAGGGTCAAGACACCGTTTCATGAAAGTCAACTTTGGCACCCAAGGAAGGGTAATCCCGTGAAAGGGTAATAGCGGATACATCATCGTTTGGATATAGGCATAAAGGTGAATCAGAGCTACAGATTTTCAAACCAGCTCAAATGATAGAGGAGCGTTCCTGATGGAGTGCTAGAGGGTCAAAACACAGTTTCGTGAAAGTCAGCTTTGACACCCCAGGAAGGGTAATCCCGTGAAAGGGTATTAGTGGATACATCATGGTTTGGAAATAGGCAAAATGGTGAATCGGAGCTACAGCTCTTTGAACCAGCTCAAATGATAGAGGAGGGTTCCTGAGGGGAGTGCTAGAGGGTCAAAACACAGTTTCGTGAAAGTCAACTTTGGCACCCCAGAAAGTGTAATCCCGTGAAAGTTTAATAGTTTGTAGATCATGGTTTGGAAATAGGCAAAAAGGTGAATCGGAGCTACAGATTTTCAAACCAGCTGAAATGATAGAGGAGGGTTCCTGATGGAGTGCTAGAGGGTCAAAACACAGTTTTGTAAAAGTCAGCTTTGACACCCCAGGAAGGGTAATCCCGTGAAAGGATATTAGTGGATACATCATGGTTTGGAAATAGGCAAAAAGGTGAATCGGAGCTACAGATTTTCAAACCAGCTGAAATGATAGAGGAGGGTTCCTGATGGAGTGCTAGAGTGTCCAAACACAATTCGTGAAAGTCAACTTTACCACCACAGGAAGGGTAATCCCGTGAAAGGGTAATAGTGGATACATCATGGTTTGGATATAGGCATAAAGGTGAATCGGAGCTACAGATTTTCAAACCAGCTGAAATAATAGAGGAGCGTTCCTGATGGAGTGCTAGAGGGTCCAAACACAGTTTCGTGAAAGTCAACTTTGGCACCCCAGGAAGGGTAATCCCGTGAAAGGGTATTAGTGGATACATCATGGTTTGGAAATAGGTAAAAAGGTGAATCGGAGCTACAGCTCTTAAAACCAGCTCAAATGATAGAAGAGGGCTCCTGATCGAGTGCTAGAGGGTCAAAACACCGTTTCATGAAAGTCAACTTTGGCACCCCAGAAAGGGTAATCCCGTGAAAGGGTAATAGTGGATACATCATTTTTTGGAAATAGGTAAAAAGGTGAATCGGAGCTACAGCTCTTAAAACCAGCTCAAATGATAGAGGAGGGTTCCTGATGGAGTGCTAGAGGGTCAAAACACAGTTTCGTGAAAGTCAGCTTTGACACCCCAGGAAGGGTAATCCCGTGAAAGGGTATTAGTGGATACATCATGGTTTGGAAATAGGCAAAAAGGTGAATCGGAGCTACAGATTTTCAAACCAGCTGAAATGATAGAGGAGGGTTCCTGATGGAGTGCTAGAGGGTCCAAACACAATTCGTGAAAGTCAACTTTAGCACCACAGGAAGGGTAATCCCGTGAAAGGGTAATAGCGGATACATCATCGTTTCGAAATAGTCAAAAAGGTGAATCGGAGCTACAGATTTTCAAACCAGCTGAAATGATAGAGGAGGGTTCCTGATGGAGTGCTAGAGGGTCAAAACACAGTTTCGTGAAAGTCAACTTTGACACCCCAGGAAGGGTAATCCCGTGAAAGGGTATTAGTGGATACATCATGGTTTCGAAAAAGGCAAAAAGGTGAATCGGAGCTACAGATTTTCAAACCAGCTCAAATGATAGATGAGGGTTCCTAATGGAGTGCTAGAGTGTCCAAACACAATTCGTGAAAGTCAACTTTAGCACCACAGGAAGGGTAGTCCCGTGAAAGGGTAATAGCGGATACATCATCGTTTGGATATAGGCATAAAGGTGAATCGGAGCTACAGCTCTCAAAACCAGCTCAAATGATAGAGGAGGGCTCCTGATGGAGTGCTAGAGGGTCAAAACACAGTTTCGTGAAAGTCAGCTTTGACACCCCAGGAAGGGTAATCACGTGAAAGGGTATTAGTGGATACATCATGGTTTGGAAATAGGCAAAAAGGTGAATCGGAGCTACAGATTTTCAAACCAGCTGAAATGATAGAGGAGGGTTCCTGATGGAGTGCTAGAGTGTCCAAACACAATTCGTGAAAGTCAACTTTAGCACCACAGGAAGGGTAATCCCGTGAAAGGGTATTAGCGGATACATCATCGTTTGGATATAGGCATAAAGGTGAATTGGAGCTACAGATTTTCAAACCAGCTCAAATGATAGAGGAGCGTTCCTGATGGAGTGCTAGAGGGTCCAAACACAGTTTCGTGAAAGTCAACTTTGGCACCCCAGGAAGGGTAGTGCCGTGAAAGGGTATTAGTGGATACATCATGGTTTGGAAATAGGTAAAAAGGTGAATCGGAGCTACAGCTCTTAAAACCAGCTCAAATGATAGAGGAGGGCTCCTGATCGAGTGCTAGAGGGTCAAGACACCGTTTCATGAAAGTCAACTTTGGCACCCCAGGAAGGGTAATCCCGTGAAAGGGTAATAGCGGATACATCATCGTTTGGATATAGGCAAAAAGGTGAATCAGAGCTACAGATTTTCAAACCAGCTCAAATGATAGAGGATCGTCCCTGATGGAGTGCTAGAGGGTCAAAACACAGTTTTGTCAAAGTCAGCTTTGCCACCCCAGGAAGGGTAATCCCGTGAAAGGGTATTAGTGGATACATCATGGTTTGGAAATAGGCAAAAAGGTGAATCGGAGCTACAGATTTTCAAACCAGCTCAAATGATAGAGGAGGGTTCCTGATGGAGTGCTAGAGTGTCCAAACACAATTCGTGAAAGTCAACTTTGGCACCACAGGAAGGGTAATCCCGTGAAAGGGTAATAGCGGATACATCATCGTTTCGAAATAGGCAAAAAGGTGAATCGGAGATACAGATTTTCAAAACAACTGAAATGATAGAGGAGGGTTCCTGATGGAGTGCTAGAGGGTCAAAACACAGTTTCGTGAAAGTCAACTTTGACACCCCAGGAAGGGTAATCCCGTGAAAGGGTTTTAGTGGATACATCATGGTTTCGAAAAAGGCAAAAAGGTGAATCGGAGCTACAGATTTTCAAACCAGCTCAAATGATAGAGGAGGGTTCCTAATGGAGTGCTAGAGTGTCCAAACACAATTCGTGAAAGTCAACTTTAGCACCACAGGAAGGGTAATCCCGTGAAAGGGTAATAGCGGATACATCATCGTTTGGATATAGGCATAAAGGTGAATCGGAGCTACAGCTCTCAAAACCAGCTCAAATGATAGAGGAGGGCTCCTGATGGAGTGCTAGAGGGTCAAAACACAGTTTCGTGAAAGTCAGCTTTGACACCCCAGGAAGGGTAATCCCGTGAAAGGGTATTAGTGGATACATCATGGTTTGGAAATAGGCAAAAAGGTGAATCGGAGCTACAGATTTTCAAACCAACTGAAATGATAGAGGAGGGTTCCTGATGGAGTGCTAGAGTGTCCAAACACAATTCGTGAAAGTCAACTTTAGCACCACAGGAAGGGTAATCCCGTGAAAGGGTAATAGCGGATACATCATCGTTTGGATATAGGCATAAAGGTGAATTGGACCTACAGATTTTCAAACCAGCTCAAATGATAGAGGAGCGTTCCTGATGGAGTGCTAGAGGGTCCAAACACAGTTTCGTGAAAGTCAACTTTGGCACCCCAGGAAGGGTAGTCCCGTGAAAGGGTAATAGTGGATACATCATGGTTTGGAAATAGGTAAAAAGGTGAATCGGAGCTACAGCTCTTAAAACCAGCTCAAGTGATAGAGGAGGGCTCCTGATCGAGTGCTAGAGGGTCAAGACACAGTTTCACGAAAGTCAACTTTGGCACCCCAGGAAGGGTAATCCCGTGAAAGGGTAATAGCGGATACATCATCGTTTGGATATAGGCATAAAGGTGAATCAGAGCTACAGATTTTCAAACCAGCTCAAATGATAGAGGAGGGTTCCTGATGGAGTGCTAGAGGGTCAAAACACAGTTTTGTGAAAGTCAGCTTTGACATCCCAGGAAGGGTAATCCCGTGAAAGGGTTTTAGTGGATACATCATGGTTTGGAAATAGGTAAAAAAGTGAATCGGAGGTACAGCTCTTAAAACCAGCTCAAATGATAGAAGAGGGCTCCTGATGGAGTGCTAGAGGGTCAAAATACCGTTTCATGAAAGTCAACTTTGGCACCCCAGGAAGGGTAATCCCATGAAAGGGTAATAGTGGATACATCATTTTTTGGAAATAGGTAAAAAGGTGAATCGGAGCTACAGCTCTTAAAACCAGCTCAAATGATAGAGGAGGGTTCCTGATGGAGTGCTAGAGGGTCCAAACACAGTTTCGTGAAAGTCAGCTTTGACACCCCAGGAAGGGTAATCCCGTGAAAGGGTATTAGTGGATACATCATGGTTTGGAAATAGGCAAAAAGGTGAATCGGAGCTACAGATTTTCAAACCAGCTGAAATGATAGAGGAGGGTTCCTGATGGAGTGCTAGAGTGTCCAAACACAATTCGTGAAAGTCAACTTTAGCACCACAGGAAGGGTAATCCCGTGAAAGGGTAATAGCGGATACATCATCGTTTGGATATAGGCATAAAGGTGAATCGGAGCTACAGATTTTCAAACCAGCTCAAATGATAGAGGAGCGTTCCTGATGGAGTGCTAGAGGATCCAAACACTGTTTCGTGAAAGTCAACTTTGGCACCCCAGGAAGGGTAATCCCGTGAAAGGGTTTTAGTGGATACATCATGTTTTGGAAATAATTAAAAAGGTGAATCGGAGGTACAGCTCTTAAAGCCAGCTCAAATGATAGAGGAGTGCTCCTCATCGAGTGCTAGAGGGTCAAAACACCGTTTCATGAAAGTCAACTTTGGCACCCCAGCAAGGGTAATCCCGTGAAAGGGTAATAGTGGATACATCATTTTTTGGAAATAGGTAAAAAGGTGAATCGGAGCTACAGCTCTTAAAACCAGCTCAAATGATAGAGGAGGGTTCCTGATGGAGTGCTAGAGGGTCCAAACACAGTTTCGTGAAAGTCAGCTTTGACACCCCAGGAAGGGTAATCCCGTGAAAGGGTATTAGTGGATACATCATGGTTTGGAAATAGGCAAAAAGGTGAATCGGAGCTACAGATTTTCAAACCAGCTGAAATGATAGAGGAGGGTTCCTGATGGAGTGCTAGAGGGTCAAAACACAGTTTCGTGAAAGTCAACTTTGGCACCCCAGAAAGTGTAATCCCGTGAAAGTTTAATAGTTTGTAGATCATGGTTTGGAAATAGGTGAAAAGGTGATTTGGAGCTACAGGTTTTCAAACCAGCTGAAATGATAGAGGAGAGTTCCTGATGGAGTGCTAGAGGGTCCAAATACAGTTTTGTGAAAGTCAACTTTGAGACCACAGGAAGGGTAATCCCGTGAAAGGGTAATAGGGGATACATCATCGTCTGGATATAGGCATAAAATGTGAATCGGAACTACAGCTCTTAAAACCAGCTCAAACGATAGAGGAGGGCTCCTGATGGAGTGCTAGAGGGTCAAGACACCGTTTCATGAAAGTCAACTTTGGCACCCAAGGAAGGGTAATCCCGTGAAAGGGTAATAGCGGATACATCATCGTTTGGATATAGGCATAAAGGTGAATCAGAGCTACAGATTTTCAAACCAGCTCAAATGATAGAGGAGCGTTCCTGATGGAGTGCTAGAGGGTCAAAACACAGTTTCGTGAAAGTCAGCTTTGACACCCCAGGAAGGGTAATCCCGTGAAAGGGTATTAGTGGATACATCATGGTTTGGAAATAGGCAAAATGGTGAATCGGAGCTACAGCTCTTTGAACCAGCTCAAATGATAGAGGAGGGTTCCTGAGGGGAGTGCTAGAGGGTCAAAACACAGTTTCGTGAAAGTCAACTTTGGCACCCCAGAAAGTGTAATCCCGTGAAAGTTTAATAGTTTGTAGATCATGGTTTGGAAATAGGCAAAAAGGTGAATCGGAGCTACAGATTTTCAAACCAGCTGAAATGATAGAGGAGGGTTCCTGATGGAGTGCTAGAGGGTCAAAACACAGTTTTGTAAAAGTCAGCTTTGACACCCCAGGAAGGGTAATCCCGTGAAAGGATATTAGTGGATACATCATGGTTTGGAAATAGGCAAAAAGGTGAATCGGAGCTACAGATTTTCAAACCAGCTGAAATGATAGAGGAGGGTTCCTGATGGAGTGCTAGAGTGTCCAAACACAATTCGTGAAAGTCAACTTTACCACCACAGGAAGGGTAATCCCGTGAAAGGGTAATAGTGGATACATCATGGTTTGGATATAGGCATAAAGGTGAATCGGAGCTACAGATTTTCAAACCAGCTGAAATAATAGAGGAGCGTTCCTGATGGAGTGCTAGAGGGTCCAAACACAGTTTCGTGAAAGTCAACTTTGGCACCCCAGGAAGGGTAATCCCGTGAAAGGGTATTAGTGGATACATCATGGTTTGGAAATAGGTAAAAAGGTGAATCGGAGCTACAGCTCTTAAAACCAGCTCAAATGATAGAAGAGGGCTCCTGATCGAGTGCTAGAGGGTCAAAACACCGTTTCATGAAAGTCAACTTTGGCACCCCAGAAAGGGTAATCCCGTGAAAGGGTAATAGTGGATACATCATTTTTTGGAAATAGGTAAAAAGGTGAATCGGAGCTACAGCTCTTAAAACCAGCTCAAATGATAGAGGAGGGTTCCTGATGGAGTGCTAGAGGGTCAAAACACAGTTTCGTGAAAGTCAGCTTTGACACCCCAGGAAGGGTAATCCCGTGAAAGGGTATTAGTGGATACATCATGGTTTGGAAATAGGCAAAAAGGTGAATCGGAGCTACAGATTTTCAAACCAGCTGAAATGATAGAGGAGGGTTCCTGATGGAGTGCTAGAGGGTCCAAACACAATTCGTGAAAGTCAACTTTAGCACCACAGGAAGGGTAATCCCGTGAAAGGGTAATAGCGGATACATCATCGTTTCGAAATAGTCAAAAAGGTGAATCGGAGCTACAGATTTTCAAACCAGCTGAAATGATAGAGGAGGGTTCCTGATGGAGTGCTAGAGGGTCAAAACACAGTTTCGTGAAAGTCAACTTTGACACCCCAGGAAGGGTAATCCCGTGAAAGGGTATTAGTGGATACATCATGGTTTCGAAAAAGGCAAAAAGGTGAATCGGAGCTACAGATTTTCAAACCAGCTCAAATGATAGATGAGGGTTCCTAATGGAGTGCTAGAGTGTCCAAACACAATTCGTGAAAGTCAACTTTAGCACAACAGGAAGGGTAGTCCCGTGAAAGGGTAATAGCGGATACATCATCGTTTGGATATAGGCATAAAGGTGAATCGGAGCTACAGCTCTCAAAACCAGCTCAAATGATAGAGGAGGGCTCCTGATGGAGTGCTAGAGGGTCAAAACACAGTTTCGTGAAAGTCAGCTTTGACACCCCAGGAAGGGTAATCACGTGAAAGGGTATTAGTGGATACATCATGGTTTGGAAATAGGCAAAAAGGTGAATCGGAGCTACAGATTTTCAAACCAGCTGAAATGATAGAGGAGGGTTCCTGATGGAGTGCTAGAGTGTCCAAACACAATTCGTGAAAGTCAACTTTAGCACCACAGGAAGGGTAATCCCGTGAAAGGGTATTAGCGGATACATCATCGTTTGGATATAGGCATAAAGGTGAATTGGAGCTACAGATTTTCAAACCAGCTCAAATGATAGAGGAGCGTTCCTGATGGAGTGCTAGAGGGTCCAAACACAGTTTCGTGAAAGTCAACTTTGGCACCCCAGGAAGGGTAGTGCCGTGAAAGGGTATTAGTGGATACATCATGGTTTGGAAATAGGTAAAAAGGTGAATCGGAGCTACAGCTCTTAAAACCAGCTCAAATGATAGAGGAGGGCTCCTGATCGAGTGCTAGAGGGTCAAGACACCGTTTCATGAAAGTCAACTTTGGCACCCCAGGAAGGGTAATCCCGTGAAAGGGTAATAGCGGATACATCATCGTTTGGATATAGGCATAAAGGTGAATCAGAGCTACAGATTTTCAAACCAGCTGAAATGATAGAGGATCGTCCCTGATGGAGTGCTAGAGGGTCAAAACACAGTTTTGTGAAAGTCAGCTTTGCCACCCCAGGAAGGGTAATCCCGTGAAAGGGTATTAGTGGATACATCATGGTTTGGAAATAGGCAAAAAGGTGAATCGGAGCTACAGATTTTCAAACCAGATCAAAAGATAGAGGAGGGTTCCTGATGGAGTGCTAGAGTGTCCAAACACAATTCGTGAAAGTCAACTTTGGCACCACAGGAAGGGTAATCCCGTGAAAGGGTAATAGCGGATACATCATCGTTTCGAAATAGGCAAAAAGGTGAATCGGAGCTACAGATTTTCAAACCAGCTGAAATGATAGAGGAGGGTTCCTGATGGAGTGCTAGAGGGTCAAAACACAGTTTCGTGAAAGTCAACTTTGACACCCCAGGAAGGGTAATCCCGTGAAAGGGTTTTAGTGGATACATCATGGTTTCGAAAAAGGCAAAAAGGTGAATCGGAGCTACAGATTTTCAAACCAGCTCAAATGATAGAGGAGGGTTCCTAATGGAGTGCTAGAGTGTCCAAACACAATTCGTGAAAGTCAACTTTAGCACCACAGGAAGGGTAATCCCGTGAAAGGGTAATAGCGGATACATCATCGTTTGGATATAGGCATAAAGGTGAATCGGAGCTACAGCTCTCAAAACCAGCTCAAATGATAGAGGAGGGCTCCTGATGGAGTGCTAGAGGGTCAAAACACAGTTTCGTGAAAGTCAGCTTTGACACCCCAGGAAGGGTAATCCCGTGAAAGGGTATTAGTGGATACATCATGGTTTGGAAATAGGCAAAAAGGTGAATCGGAGCTACAGATTTTCAAACCAGCTGAAATGATAGAGGAGGGTTCCTGATGGAGTGCTAGAGTGTCCAAACACAATTCGTGAAAGTCAACTTTAGCACCACAGGAAGGGTAATCCCGTGAAAGGGTAATAGCGGATACATCATCGTTTGGATATAGGCATAAAGGTGAATTGGACCTACAGATTTTCAAACCAGCTCAAATGATAGAGGAGCGTTCCTGATGGAGTGCTAGAGGGTCCAAACACAGTTTCGTGAAAGTCAACTTTGGCACCCCAGGAAGGGTAGTGCCGTGAAAGGGTATTAGTGGATACATCATGGTTTGGAAATAGGTAAAAAGGTGAATCGGAGCTACAGCTCTTAAAACCAGCTCAAATGATAAAGGAGGGCTCCTGATCGAGTGCTAGAGGGTCAAGACACCGTTTCATGAAAGTCAACTTTGGCACCCCAGGAAGGGTAATCCCGTGAAAGGGTAATAGCGGATACATCATCGTTTGGATATAGGCATAAAGGTGAATCAGAGCTACAGATTTTCAAACCAGCTGAAATGATAGAGGATCGTCCCTGATGGAGTGCTAGAGGGTCAAAACACAGTTTTGTGAAAGTCAGCTTTGCCACCCCAGGAAGGGTAATCCCGTGAAAGGGTATTAGTGGATACATCATGGTTTGGAAATAGGCAAAAAGGTGAATCGGAGCTACAGATTTTCAAACCAGATCAAAAGATAGAGGAGGGTTCCTGATGGAGTGCTAGAGTGTCCAAACACAATTCGTGAAAGTCAACTTTGGCACCACAGGAAGGGTAATCCCGTGAAAGGGTAATAGCGGATACATCATCGTTTCGAAATAGGCAAAAAGGTGAATCGGAGCTACAGATTTTCAAACCAGCTGAAATGATAGAGGAGGGTTCCTGATGGAGTGCTAGAGGGTCAAAACACAGTTTCGTGAAAGTCAACTTTGACACCCCAGGAAGGGTAATCCCGTGAAAGGGTTTTAGTGGATACATCATGGTTTCGAAAAAGGCAAAAAGGTGAATCGGAGCTACAGATTTTCAAACCAGCTCAAATGATAGAGGAGGGTTCCTAATGGAGTGCTAGAGTGTCCAAACACAATTCGTGAAAGTCAACTTTAGCACCACAGGAAGGGTAATCCCGTGAAAGGGTAATAGCGGATACATCATCGTTTGGATATAGGCATAAAGGTGAATCGGAGCTACAGCTCTCAAAACCAGCTCAAATGATAGAGGAGGGCTCCTGATGGAGTGCTAGAGGGTCAAAACACAGTTTCGTGAAAGTCAGCTTTGACACCCCAGGAAGGGTAATCCCGTGAAAGGGTATTAGTGGATACATCATGGTTTGGAAATAGGCAAAAAGGTGAATCGGAGCTACAGATTTTCAAACCAGCTGAAATGATAGAGGAGGGTTCCTGATGGAGTGCTAGAGTGTCCAAACACAATTCGTGAAAGTCAACTTTAGCACCACAGGAAGGGTAATCCCGTGAAAGGGTAATAGCGGATACATCATCGTTTGGATATAGGCATAAAGGTGAATTGGACCTACAGATTTTCAAACCAGCTCAAATGATAGAGGAGCGTTCCTGATGGAGTGCTAGAGGGTCCAAACACAGTTTCGTGAAAGTCAACTTTGGCACCCCAGGAAGGGTAGTCCCGTGAAAGGGTAATAGTGGATACATCATGGTTTGGAAATAGGTAAAAAGGTGAATCGGAGCTACAGCTCTTAAAACCAGCTCAAGTGATAGAGGAGGGCTCCTGATCGAGTGCTAGAGGGTCAAGACACAGTTTCACGAAAGTCAACTTTGGCACCCCAGGAAGGGTAATCCCGTGAAAGGGTAATAGCGGATACATCATCGTTTGGATATAGGCATAAAGGTGAATCAGAGCTACAGATTTTCAAACCAGCTCAAATGATAGAGGAGGGTTCCTGATGGAGTGCTAGAGGGTCAAAACACAGTTTTGTGAAAGTCAGCTTTGACATCCCAGGAAGGGTAATCCCGTGAAAGGGTATTAGTGGATACATCATGGTTTGGAAATAGGCAAAAAGGTGAATCGGAGCTACAGATTTTCAAACCAGCTGAAATGATAGAGGAGGGTTCCTGATGGAGTGCTAGAGGGTCCAAACACAATTCGTGAAAGTCAACTTTAGCACCACAGGAAGGGTAATCCCGTGAAAGGGTAATAGCGGATACATCATCGTTTGGATATAGGCATAAAGGTGAATCGGAGCTACAGATTTTCAAACCAGCTCAAATGATAGAGGAGCGTTCCTGATGGAGTGCTAGAGGGTCCAAACACAGTTTCGTGAAAGTCAACTTTGGCACCCCAGGAAGGGTAATCCCGTGAAAGGGTATTAGTGGATACATCATGGTTTGGAAATAGGTAAAAAGGTGAATCGGAGCTACAGCTCTTTGAACCAGCTCAAATGATAGATGAGGGTTCCTGAGGGGAGTGCTAGAGTGTCAAAACACAGTTTCGTGAAAGTCAACTTTGGCACCCCAGAAAGTGTAATCCCGTGAAAGTTTAATAGTTTGTAGATCATGGTTTGGAAATAGGCAAAAAGGTGAATCGGAGCTACAGATTTTCAAACCAGCTGAAATGATAGAGGAGGGTTCCTGATGGAGTGCTAGAGGGTCAAAACACAGTTTTGTGAAAGTCAGCTTTGACACCCCAGGAAGGGTAATCCCGTGAAAGGATATTAGTGGATACATCATGGTTTGGAAATAGGCAAAAAGGTGAATCGGAGCTACAGATTTTCAAACCAGCTGAAATGATAGAGGAGGGTTCCTGATGGCGTGCTAGAGTGTCAAAACACAGTTTTGTGAAAGTCAGCTTTGCCACCCCAGGAAGGGTAATCCCGTGAAAGGGTATTAGTGGATACATCATGGTTTGGAAATAGGCAAAAAGGTGAATCGGAGCTACAGATTTTCAAACCAGATCAAAAGATAGAGGAGGGTTCCTGATGGAGTGCTAGAGTGTCCAAACACAATTCGTGAAAGTCAACTTTGGCACCACAGGAAGGGTAATCCCGTGAAAGGGTAATAGCGGATACATCATCGTTTCGAAATAGGCAAAAAGGTGAATCGGAGCTACAGATTTTCAAACCAGCTGAAATGATAGAGGAGGGTTCCTGATGGAGTGCTAGAGGGTCAAAACACAGTTTCGTGAAAGTCAACTTTGACACCCCAGGAAGGGTAATCCCGTGAAAGGGTTTTAGTGGATACATCATGGTTTCGAAAAAGGCAAAAAGGTGAATCGGAGCTACAGATTTTCAAACCAGCTCAAATGATAGAGGAGGGTTCCTAATGGAGTGCTAGAGTGTCCAAACACAATTCGTGAAAGTCAACTTTAGCACCACAGGAAGGGTAATCCCGTGAAAGGGTAATAGCGGATACATCATCGTTTGGATATAGGCATAAAGGTGAATCGGAGCTACAGCTCTCAAAACCAGCTCAAATGATAGAGGAGGGCTCCTGATGGAGTGCTAGAGGGTCAAAACACAGTTTCGTGAAAGTCAGCTTTGACACCCCAGGAAGGGTAATCCCGTGAAAGGGTATTAGTGGATACATCATGGTTTGGAAATAGGCAAAAAGGTGAATCGGAGCTACAGATTTTCAAACCAGCTGAAATGATAGAGGAGGGTTCCTGATGGAGTGCTAGAGTGTCCAAACACAATTCGTGAAAGTCAACTTTAGCACCACAGGAAGGGTAATCCCGTGAAAGGGTAATAGCGGATACATCATCGTTTGGATATAGGCATAAAGGTGAATTGGACCTACAGATTTTCAAACCAGCTCAAATGATAGAGGAGCGTTCCTGATGGAGTGCTAGAGGGTCCAAACACAGTTTCGTGAAAGTCAACTTTGGCACCCCAGGAAGGGTAGTCCCGTGAAAGGGTAATAGTGGATACATCATGGTTTGGAAATAGGTAAAAAGGTGAATCGGAGCTACAGCTCTTAAAACCAGCTCAAGTGATAGAGGAGGGCTCCTGATCGAGTGCTAGAGGGTCAAGACACAGTTTCACGAAAGTCAACTTTGGCACCCCAGGAAGGGTAATCCCGTGAAAGGGTAATAGCGGATACATCATCGTTTGGATATAGGCATAAAGGTGAATCAGAGCTACAGATTTTCAAACCAGCTCAAATGATAGAGGAGGGTTCCTGATGGAGTGCTAGAGGGTCAAAACACAGTTTTGTGAAAGTCAGCTTTGACATCCCAGGAAGGGTAATCCCGTGAAAGGGTATTAGTGGATACATCATGGTTTGGAAATAGGCAAAAAGGTGAATCGGAGCTACAGATTTTCAAACCAGCTGAAATGATAGAGGAGGGTTCCTGATGGAGTGCTAGAGGGTCCAAACACAATTCGTGAAAGTCAACTTTAGCACCACAGGAAGGGTAATCCCGTGAAAGGGTAATAGCGGATACATCATCGTTTGGATATAGGCATAAAGGTGAATCGGAGCTACAGATTTTCAAACCAGCTCAAATGATAGAGGAGCGTTCCTGATGGAGTGCTAGAGGGTCCAAACACAGTTTCGTGAAAGTCAACTTTGGCACCCCAGGAAGGGTAATCCCGTGAAAGGGTATTAGTGGATACATCATGGTTTGGAAATAGGTAAAAAGGTGAATCGGAGCTACAGCTCTTTGAACCAGCTCAAATGATAGATGAGGGTTCCTGAGGGGAGTGCTAGAGTGTCAAAACACAGTTTCGTGAAAGTCAACTTTGGCACCCCAGAAAGTGTAATCCCGTGAAAGTTTAATAGTTTGTAGATCATGGTTTGGAAATAGGCAAAAAGGTGAATCGGAGCTACAGATTTTCAAACCAGCTGAAATGATAGAGGAGGGTTCCTGATGGAGTGCTAGAGGGTCAAAACACAGTTTTGTGAAAGTCAGCTTTGACACCCCAGGAAGGGTAATCCCGTGAAAGGATATTAGTGGATACATCATGGTTTGGAAATAGGCAAAAAGGTGAATCGGAGCTACAGATTTTCAAACCAGCTGAAATGATAGAGGAGGGTTCCTGATGGCGTGCTAGAGTGTCCAAACACAGTTTTGTGAAAGTCAACTTTAGCACCACAGGAAGGGTAATCCCGTGAAAGGGTAATAGCGGATACATCATCGTTTGGATATAGGCATAAAGGTGAATCAGAGCTACAGATTTTCAAACCAGCTCAAATGATAGAGGATCGTCCCTGATGGAGTGCTAGAGGGTCAAAACACAGTTTTGTGAAAGTCAGCTTTGCCACCCCAGGAAGGGTAATCCCGTGAAAGGGTATTAGTGGATACATCATGGTTTGGAAATAGGCAAAAAGGTGAATCGGAGCTACAGCTCTTCAAACCAGCTGAAATGATAGAGGAGGGTTCCTGATGGAGTGCTAGAGTGTCCAAACACAATTCGTGAAAGTCAACTTTGGCACCACAGGAAGGGTAATCCCGTGAAAGGGTAATAGCGGATACATCATCGTTTCGAAATAGGCAAAAAGGTGAATCGGAGCTACAGATTTTCAAACCAGCTGAAATGATAGAGGAGGGTTCCTGATGGAGTGCTAGAGGGTCAAAACACAGTTTCGTGAAAGTCAACTTTGACACCCCAGGAAGGGTAATCCCGTGAAAGGGTTTTAGTGGATACATCATGGTTTCGAAAAAGGCAAAAAGGTGAATCGGAGCTACAGATTTTCAAACCAGCTCAAATGATAGAGGAGGGTTCCTAATGGAGTGCTAGAGTGTCCAAACACAATTCGTGAAAGTCAACTTTAGCACCACAGGAAGGGTAATCCCGTGAAAGGGTAATAGCGGATACATCATCGTTTGGATATAGGCATAAAGGTGAATCGGAGCTACAGCTCTCAAAACCAGCTCAAATGATAGAGGAGGGCTCCTGATGGAGTGCTAGAGGGTCAAAACACAGTTTCGTGAAAGTCAGCTTTGACACCCCAGGAAGGGTAATCCCGTGAAAGGGTATTAGTGGATACATCATGGTTTGGAAATAGGCAAAAAGGTGAATCGGAGCTACAGATTTTCAAACCAGCTGAAATGATAGAGGAGGGTTCCTGATGGAGTGCTAGAGTGTCCAAACACAATTCGTGAAAGTCAACTTTAGCACCACAGGAAGGGTAATCCCGTGAAAGGGTAATAGCGGATACATCATCGTTTGGATATAGGCATAAAGGTGAATTGGACCTACAGATTTTCAAACCAGCTCAAATGATAGAGGAGCGTTCCTGATGGAGTGCTAGAGGGTCCAAACACAGTTTCGTGAAAGTCAACTTTGGCACCCCAGGAAGGGTAGTCCCGTGAAAGGGTAATAGTGGATACATCATGGTTTGGAAATAGGTAAAAAGGTGAATCGGAGCTACAGCTCTTAAAACCAGCTCAAGTGATAGAGGAGGGCTCCTGATCGAGTGCTAGAGGGTCAAGACACAGTTTCACGAAAGTCAACTTTGGCACCCCAGGAAGGGTAATCCCGTGAAAGGGTAATAGCGGATACATCATCGTTTGGATATAGGCATAAAGGTGAATCAGAGCTACAGATTTTCAAACCAGCTCAAATGATAGAGGAGGGTTCCTGATGGAGTGCTAGAGGGTCAAAACACAGTTTTGTGAAAGTCAGCTTTGACATCCCAGGAAGGGTAATCCCGTGAAAGGGTATTAGTGGATACATCATGGTTTGGAAATAGGCAAAAAGGTGAATCGGAGCTACAGATTTTCAAACCAGCTGAAATGATAGAGGAGGGTTCCTGATGGAGTGCTAGAGGGTCCAAACACAATTCGTGAAAGTCAACTTTAGCACCACAGGAAGGGTAATCCCGTGAAAGGGTAATAGCGGATACATCATCGTTTGGATATAGGCATAAAGGTGAATCGGAGCTACAGATTTTCAAACCAGCTCAAATGATAGAGGAGCGTTCCTGATGGAGTGCTAGAGGGTCCAAACACAGTTTCGTGAAAGTCAACTTTGACACCCCAGGAAGGGTAATCCCGTGAAAGGGTATTAGTGGATACATCATGGTTTGGAAATAGGTAAAAAGGTGAATCGGAGCTACAGCTCTTTGAACCAGCTCAAATGATAGATGAGGGTTCCTGAGGGGAGTGCTAGAGTGTCAAAACACAGTTTCGTGAAAGTCAACTTTGGCACCCCAGAAAGTGTAATCCCGTGAAAGTTTAATAGTTTGTAGATCATGGTTTGGAAATAGGCAAAAAGGTGAATCGGAGCTACAGATTTTCAAACCAGCTGAAATGATAGAGGAGGGTTCCTGATGGAGTGCTAGAGGGTCAAAACACAGTTTTGTGAAAGTCAGCTTTGACACCCCAGGAAGGGTAATCCCGTGAAAGGATATTAGTGGATACATCATGGTTTGGAAATAGGCAAAAAGGTGAATCGGAGCTACAGATTTTCAAACCAGCTGAAATGATAGAGGAGGGTTCCTGATGGAGTGCTAGAGGGTCAAAACACAGTTTCGTGAAAGTCAACTTTGACACCCCAGGAAGGGTAATCCCGTGAAAGGGTTTTAGTGGATACATCATGGTTTCGAAAAAGGCAAAAAGGTGAATCGGAGCTACAGATTTTCAAACCAGCTCAAATGATAGAGGAGGGTTCCTGATGGAGTGCTAGAGGGTCCAAACACAATTCGTGAAAGTCAACTTTAGCACCACAGGAAGGGTAATCCCGTGAAAGGGTAATAGCGGATACATCATCGTTTGGATATAGGCATAAAGGTGAATCGGAGCTACAGATTTTCAAACCAGCTCAAATGATAGAGGAGCGTTCCTGATGGAGTGCTAGAGGGTCCAAACACAGTTTCGTGAAAGTCAACTTTGGCACCCCAGGAAGGGTAATCCCGTGAAAGGGTATTAGTGGATACATCATGGTTTGGAAATAGGTAAAAAGGTGAATCGGAGCTACAGCTCTTTGAACCAGCTCAAATGATAGATGAGGGATCCTGAGGGGAGTGCT
Organism: Haliotis asinina; assembly: GCF_037392515.1. Taxonomy (NCBI): domain Eukaryota; kingdom Metazoa; phylum Mollusca; class Gastropoda; order Lepetellida; family Haliotidae; genus Haliotis; species Haliotis asinina. The sequence goes on from NC_090295.1 coordinate 28,668,889, forward strand.
AGAGTGTCAAAACACAGTTTCGTGAAAGTCAACTTTGGCACCCCAGAAAGTGTAATCCCGTGAAAGTTTAATAGTTTGTAGATCATGGTTTGGAAATAGGCAAAAAGGTGAATCGGAGCTACAGATTTTCAAACCAGCTGAAATGATAGAGGAGGGTTCCTGATGGAGTGCTAGAGGGTCAAAACACAGTTTTGTGAAAGTCAGCTTTGACACCCCAGGAAGGGTAATCCCGTGAAAGGATATTAGTGGATACATCATGGTTTGGAAATAGGCAAAAAGGTGAATCGGAGCTACAGATTTTCAAACCAGCTGAAATGATAGAGGAGGGTTCCTGATGGCGTGCTAGAGTGTCCAAACACAGTTTTGTGAAAGTCAACTTTAGCACCACAGGAAGGGTAATCCCGTGAAAGGGTAATAGCGGATACATCATCGTTTGGATATAGGCATAAAGGTGAATCAGAGCTACAGATTTTCAAACCAGCTCAAATGATAGAGGATCGTCCCTGATGGAGTGCTAGAGGGTCAAAACACAGTTTTGTGAAAGTCAGCTTTGCCACCCCAGGAAGGGTAATCCCGTGAAAGGGTATTAGTGGATACATCATGGTTTGGAAATAGGCAAAAAGGTGAATCGGAGCTACAGATTTTCAAACCAGCTGAAATGATAGAGGAGGGTTCCTGATGGAGTGCTAGAGTGTCCAAACACAATTCGTGAAAGTCAACTTTGGCACCACAGGAAGGGTAATCCCGTGAAAGGGTATTAGTGGATACATCATGGTTTGGAAATAGGCAAAAAGGTGAATCGGAGCTACAGATTTTCAAACCAGCTGAAATGATAGAGGAGGGTTCCTGATGGAGTGCTAGAGGGTCCAAACACAATTCGTGAAAGTCAACTTTGACACCCCAGGAAGGGTAATCCCGTGAAAGGGTTTTAGTGGATACATCATGGTTTCGAAAAAGGCAAAAAGGTGAATCGGAGCTACAGATTTTCAAACCAGCTCAAATGATAGAGGAGGGTTCCTAATGGAGTGCTAGAGTGTCCAAACACAATTCGTGAAAGTCAACTTTAGCACCACAGGAAGGGTAATCCCGTGAAAGTTTAATAGTTTGTAGATCATGGTTTGGAAATAGGCAAAAAGGTGAATCGGAGCTACAGATTTTCAAACCAGCTGAAATGATAGAGGAGGGTTCCTGATGGAGTGCTAGAGGGTCAAAACACAGTTTTGTGAAAGTCAGCTTTGACACCCCAGGAAGGGTAATCCCGTGAAAGGATATTAGTGGATACATCATGGTTTGGAAATAGGCAAAAAGGTGAATCGGAGCTACAGATTTTCAAACCAGCTGAAATGATAGAGGAGGGTTCCTGATGGCGTGCTAGAGTGTCCAAACACAGTTTTGTGAAAGTCAACTTTAGCACCACAGGAAGGGTAATCCCGTGAAAGGGTAATAGCGGATACATCATCGTTTGGATATAGGCATAAAGGTGAATCGGAGCTACAGATTTTCAAACCAGCTCAAATGATAGAGGAGGGTTCCTGATGGAGTGCTAGAGGGTCCAAACACAATTCGTGAAAGTCAACTTTAGCACCACAGGAAGGGTAATCCCGTGAAAGGGTAATAGCGGATACATCATCGTTTGGATATAGGCATAAAGGTGAATCGGAGCTACAGATTTTCAAACCAGCTCAAATGATAGAGGAGGGTTCCTGATGGAGTGCTAGAGGGTCAAAACACAGTTTCGTGAAAGTCAACTTTGGCACCACAGGAAGGGTAATCCCGTGAAAGGATATTAGTGGATACATCATGGTTTGGAAATAGGCAAAAAGGTGAATCGGAGCTACAGATTTTCAAACAGCTGAAATGATAGAGGAGGGTTCCTGATGGCGTGCTAGAGTGTCCAAACACAGTTTTGTGAAAGTCAACTTTAGCACCACAGGAAGGGTAATCCCGTGAAAGGGTAATAGCGGATACATCATCGTTTGGATATAGGCATAAAGGTGAATCGGAGCTACAGATTTTCAAACCAGCTCAAATGATAGAGGAGGGTTCCTGATGGAGTGCTAGAGGGTCCAAACACAGTTTCGTGAAAGTCAACTTTGGCACCCCAGGAAGGGTAATCCCGTGAAAGGGTATTAGTGGATACATCATGGTTTGGAAATAGGTAAAAAGGTGAATCGGAGCTACAGCTCTTAAAACCAGCTCAAATGATAGAAGAGGGCTCCTGATCGAGTGCTAGAGGGTCAAAACACCGTTTCATGAAAGTCAACTTTGGCACCCCAGAAAGGGTAATCCCGTGAAAGGGTAATAGTGGACACATCATTTTTTGGAAACAGGCAAAAAGGTGAATCGGAGCTACAGCTCTTAAAACCAGCTCAAATGATAGAGGAGGGTTCCTGATGGAGTGCTAGAGGGTCAAAACACAGTTTCGTGAAAGACAGCTTTGACACCCCAGGAAGGGTAATCCCGTGAAAGGGTATTAGTGGATACATCATGGTTTGGAAATAGGCAAAAAGGTGAATCGGAGCTACAGATTTTCAAACCAGCTGAAATGATAGAGGAGGGTTCCTGATGGAGTGCTAGAGGGTCCAAACACAATTCGTGAAAGTCAACTTTAGCACCACAGGAAGGGTAATCCCGTGAAAGGGTAATAGCGGATACATCATCGTTTCGAAATAGGCAAAAAGGTGAATCGGAGCTACAGATTTTCAAACCAGCTGAAATGATAGAGGAGGGTTCCTGATGGAGTGCTAGAGGGTCAAAACACAGTTTCGTGAAAGTCAACTTTGACACCCCAGGAAGGGTAATCCCGTGAAAGGGTATTAGTGGATACATCATGGTTTGGAAATAGGCAAAAAGGTGAATCGGAGCTACAGATTTTCAAACCAGCTGAAATGATAGAGGAGGGTTCCTGATGGAGTGCTAGAGTGTCCAAACACAATTCGTGAAAGTCAACTTTAGCACCACAGGAAGGGTAATCCCGTGAAACGGTAATAGTGGATACATCATCGTTTGGATATAGGCATAAAGGTGAATTGGAGCTACAGATTTTCAAACCAGCTCAAATGATAGAGGAGCGTTCCTGATGGAGTGCTAGAGGGTCCAAACACAGTTTCGTGAAAGTCAACTTTGGCACCCCAGGAAGGGTAATCCCGTGAAAGGGTATTAGTGGATACATCATGGTTTGGAAATAGGTAAAAAGGTGAATCGGAGCTACAGATTTTCAAACCAGCTCAAATGATAGAGGAGGGCTCCTGATCGAGTGCTAGAGGGTCAAGACACCGTTTCATGAAAGTCAACTTTGACACCCCAGGAAGGGTAATCCCGTGAAAGGGTAATAGTGGATACATCATTTTTTGGAAATAGGTAAAAAGGTGAATCGGAGCTACAGCTCTTAAAACCAGCTCAAATGATAGAGGAGGGCTCCTGATGGAGTGCTAGAGGGTCAAAACACAGTTTCGTGAAAGTCAGCTTTGACACCCCAGGAAGGGTAATCCCGTGAAAGGGTATTAGTGGATACATCATGGTTTGGAAATAGGCAAAAAGGTGAATCGGAGCTACAGATTTTCAAACCAGCTGAAATGATAGAGGATCGTTCCTGATGGAGTGCTAGAGTGTCCAAACACAATTCGTGAAAGTCAACTTTAGCACCACAGGAAGGGTAATCCCGTGAAAGGGTAATAGCGGATACATCATCGTTTGGATATAGGTATAAAGGTGAATCAGAGCTACAGATTTTCAAACCAGCTCAAATGATAGAGGAGCGTCCCTGATGGAGTGCTAGATTGTCCAAACACAGTTTCGTGAAAGTCAACTTTGGCACCCCAGGAAGGGTAATCCCGTGAAAGGGTATTAGTGGATACATCATGGTTTGGAAATAGGTAAAAAGGTGAATCGGAGCTACAGCTCTAAAAACCAGCTCAAATGATAGAGGAGGGCTCCTGATCGAGTGCTAGAGGGTCAAAACACCGTTTCATGAAAGTCAACTTTGGCACCCCAGGAAGGCTAATCCCGTGAAAGGGTAATAGTGGATACATCATTTTTTGGAAATAGGTAAAAAGGTGAATCGGAGCTACAGCTCTTAAAACTACCTCAAATGATAGAGGAGGGTTCCTGATGGAGTGCTAGAGGGTCAAAACACAGTTTCGTGAAAGTCAGCTTTGACACCCCAGGAAGGGTAATCCCGTGAAAGGGTATTAGTGGATACATCATGGTTTGGAAATAGGCAAAAAGGTGAATCGGAGCTACAGATTTTCAAACCAGCTGAAATGATAGAGGAGGGTTCCTGATGGAGTGCTAGAGTGTCCAAACACAATTCGTGAAAGTCAACTTTAGCACCACAGGAAGGGTAATCCCGTGAAAGGGTAATAGCGGATGCTTCATCGTTTCGAAATAGGCAAAAAGGTGAATCGGAGCTACAGATTTTCAAACCAGCTGAAATGATAGAGGAGGGTTCCTGATGGAGTGCTAGAGGGTCCAAACACAGTTACATGAAAGTCAACTTTGGCACCCCAGGAAGGGTAATCCCGTGAAAGGGTAATAGTGGATCCATCATGGTTTGGAAATAGGTAAAAAGGTGAATCGGAGCTACAGCTCTAAAAACCAGCTCAAATGATAGAGGAGGGTTCCTGAGGGGAGTGCTAGAGGGTCAAAACACAGTTTCGTGAAAGTCAACTTTGGCACCCCAGAAAGTGTAATCAAGTGAAAGTTTAATAGTTTGTAGATCATGGTTTGGAAATAGGCAAAAAGGTGAATCGGAGCTACAGATTTTCAAACCAGCTGAAATGATAGATGAGGGTTCCTGATGGAGTGCTAGAGGGTCCAAACACAGTTTCGTGAAAGTCAACTTTGGCACCCCAGGAAGGGTAATCCCGTGAAAGGGTAATAGTGGATACATCATTTTTTGGAAATAGGTAAAAAGGTGAATCGGAGCTACAGCTCTTAAAACCAGCTCAAATGATAGAGGAGGGTTCCTGATGGAGTGCTAGAGGGTCAAAACACAGTTTCGTGAAAGTCAGCTTTGACACCCCAGGAACGGTAATCCCGTGAAAGGGTATTAGTGGATACATCAAGGTTTGGAAATAGGCAAAAAGGTGAATCGGAGCTACAGATTTTCAAACCAGCTGAAATGATAGAGGAGGGTTCCTGGTGGAGTGCTAGAGGGTCCAAACACAGTTTCGTGAAAGTCAACTTTGACACCACAGGAAGGGTAATACCGTGAAAGGGTCATAGGGGATACATCATCGTTTGGATATAGGCATAAAGGTGAATCGGAGGTACAGATTTTCAAACCAGCTCAAATGATAGAGGAGGGTTCCTGATGGAGTGCTAGAGGGTCAAAACACAGTTTTGTGAAAGTCAACTTTGACACCCCAGGAAGGGTAATCCAGTGAAAGGGTAATAGCGGATACATCATCGTTTCGAAATAGGCAAAAAGGTGAATCGGAGCTACAGATTTTCAAACCAGCTGAAATGATAGAGGAGGGTTCCTGATGGAGTGCTAGAGGGTCCAAACACAATTCGTGAAAGTCAACTTTAGCACCAAAGGAAGGGTAATCCCGTGAAAGGGTAATAGCGGATACATCATCGTTTCGAAATAGGCAAAAAGGTGAATCGGAGCTACAGATTTTCAAACCAGCTGAAATGATAGAGGAGGGTTCCTGATGGAGTGCTAGAGGGTACAAACACAATTCGTGAAAGTCAACTTTAGCACCACAGGAAGGGTAATCCCGTGAAACGGTAATAGTGGATACATCATCGTTTGGATATAGGCATAAAGGTGAATTGGAGCTACAGATTTTCAAACCAGCTCAAATGATAGAGGAGGGTTCCTGATGGAGTGCTAGAGGGTCCAAACACAGTTTCGTGAAAGTCAACTTTGGCACCCCAGGAAGGGTAATCCCGTGAAAGGGTATTAGTGGATACATCATGGTTTGGAAATAGGCAAAAAGGTGAATCGGAGCTACAGATTTTCAAACCAGCTGAAATGATAGAGGAGGGTTCCTGATGGAGTGCTAGAGGGTCCAAACACAATTCGTGAAAGTCAACTTTAGCACCACAGGAAGGGTAATCCCGTGAAAGGGTAATAGCGGATACATCATCGTTTCGAAATAGGCAAAAAGGTGAATCGGAGCTACAGATTTTCAAACCAGCTGAAATGATAGAGGAGGGTTCCTGATGGAGTGCTAGAGGGTCAAAACACAGTTTCGTGAAAGTCAACTTTGACACCCCAGGAAGGGTAATCCCGTGAAAGGGTATTAGTGGATACATCATGGTTTGGAAATAGGCAAAAAGGTGAATCGGAGCTACAGATTTTCAAACCAGCTGAAATGATAGAGGAGGGTTCCTGATGGAGTGCTAGAGGGTCCAAACACAATTCGTGAAAGTCAACTTTAGCACCACAGGAAGGGTAATCCCGTGAAAGGGTAATAGCGGATACATCATCGTTTCGAAATAGTCAAAAAGGTGAATCGGAGCTACAGATTTTCAAACCAGCTGAAATGATAGAGGAGGGTTCCTGATGGAGTGCTAGAGGGTCAAAACACAGTTTCGTGAAAGTCAACTTTGGCACCCCAGAAAGTGTAATCCCGTGAAAGTTTAATAGTTTGTAGATCATGGTTTGGAAATAGGCAAAAAGGTGAATCGGAGCTACAGATTTTCAAACCAGCTGAAATGATAGAGGAGGGTTCCTGATGGAGTGCTAGAGGGTCAAAACACAGTTTTGTGAAAGTCAGCTTTGACACCCCAGGAAGGGTAATCCCGTGAAAGGATATTAGTGGATACATCATGGTTTGGAAATAGGCAAAAAGGTGAATCGGAGCTACAGATTTTCAAACCAGCTGAAATGATAGAGGAGGGTTCCTGATGGCGTGCTAGAGTGTCCAAACACAGTTTTGTGAAAGTCAACTTTAGCACCACAGGAAGGGTAATCCCGTGAAAGGGTAATAGCGGATACATCATCGTTTGGATATAGGCATAAAGGTGAATCGGAGCTACAGATTTTCAAACCAGCTCAAATGATAGAGGAGGGTTCCTGATGGAGTGCTAGAGGGTCCAAACACAGTTTCGTGAAAGTCAACTTTGGCACCCCAGGAAGGGTAATCCCGTGAAAGGGTATTAGTGGATACATCATGGTTTGGAAATAGGTAAAAAGGTGAATCGGAGCTACAGCTCTTAAAACCAGCTCAAATGATAGAAGAGGGCTCCTGATCGAGTGCTAGAGGGTCAAAACACCGTTTCATGAAAGTCAACTTTGGCACCCCAGAAAGGGTAATCCCGTGAAAGGGTAATAGTGGACACATCATTTTTTGGAAACAGGCAAAAAGGTGAATCGGAGCTACAGCTCTTAAAACCAGCTCAAATGATAGAGGAGGGTTCCTGATGGAGTGCTAGAGGGTCAAAACACAGTTTCGTGAAAGACAGCTTTGACACACCAGGAAGGGTAATCCCGTGAAAGGGTATTAGTGGATACATCATGGTTTGGAAATAGGCAAAAAGGTGAATCGGAGCTACAGATTTTCAAACCAGCTGAAATGATAGAGGAGGGTTCCTGATGGAGTGCTAGAGGGTCCAAACACAATTTGTGAAAGTCAACTTTAGCACCACAGGAAGGGTAATCCCGTGAAAGGGTAATAGCGGATACATCATCGTTTCGAAATAGGCAAAAAGGTGAATCGGAGCTACAGATTTTCAAACCAGCTGAAATGATAGAGGAGGGTTCCTGATGGAGTGCTAGAGGGTCAAAACACAGTTTCGTGAAAGTCAACTTTGACACCCCAGGAAGGGTAATCCCGTGAAAGGGTATTAGTGGATACATCATGGTTTGGAAATAGGCAAAAAGGTGAATCGGAGCTACAGATTTTCAAACCAGCTGAAATGATAGAGGAGGGTTCCTGATGGAGTGCTAGAGTGTCCAAACACAATTCGTGAAAGTCAACTTTAGCACCACAGGAAGGGTAATCCCGTGAAACGGTAATAGTGGATACATCATCGTTTGGATATAGGCATAAAGGTGAATTGGAGCTACAGATTTTCAAACCAGCTCAAATGATAGAGGAGCGTTCCTGATGGAGTGCTAGAGGGTCCAAACACAGTTTCGTGAAAGTCAACTTTGGCACCCCAGGAAGGGTAATCCCGTGAAAGGGTATTAGTGGATACATCATGGTTTGGAAATAGGTAAAAAGGTGAATCGGAGCTACAGCTCTTAAAAACAGCTCAAATGATAGAGGAGGGCTCCTGATCGAGTGCTAGAGGGTCAAGACACCGTTTCATGAAAGTCAACTTTGACACCCCAGGAAGGGTAATCCCGTGAAAGGGTAATAGTGGATACATCATTTTTTGGAAATAGGTAAAAAGGTGAATCGGAGCTACAGCTCTTAAAACCAGCTCAAATGATAGAGGAGGGTTCCTGATGGAGTGCTAGAGGGTCAAAACACAGTTTCGTGAAAGTCAGCTTTGACACCCCAGGAAGGGTAATCCCGTGAAAGGGTATTAGTGGATACATCATGGTTTGGAAATAGGCAAAAAGGTGAATCGGAGCTACAGATTTTCAAACCAGCTGAAATGATAGAGGAGGGTTCCTGATGGAGTGCTAGAGTGTCCAAACACAATTCGTGAAAGTCAACTTTAGCACCACAGGAAGGGTAATCCCGTGAAAGGGTAATAGCGGATGCATCATCGTTTCGAAATAGGCAAAAAGGTGAATCGGAGCTACAGATTTTCAAACCAGCTCAAATGATAGAGGAGGGTTCCTGATGGAGTGCTAGAGGGTCCAAACACAGTTACATGAAAGTCAACTTTGGCACCCCAGGAAGGGTAATCCCGTGAAAGGGTAAAAGTGGATCCATCATGGTTTGGAAATAGGTAAAAAGGTGAATCGGAGCTACAGCTCTAAAAACCAGCTCAAATGATAGAGGAGGGTTCCTGAGGGGAGTGCTAGAGGGTCAAAACACAGTTTCGTGAAAGTCAACTTTGACACCCCAGAAAGTGTAATCAAGTGAAAGTTTAATAGTTTGTAGATCATGGTTTGGAAATAGGCAAAAAGGTGAATCGGAGCTACAGATTTTCAAACCAGCTGAAATGATAGATGAGGGTTCCTGATGGAGTGCTAGAGGGTCCAAACACAGTTTCGTGAAAGTCAACTTTGGCACCCCAGGAAGGGTAATCCCGTGAAAGGGTAATAGTGGATACATCATTTTTTGGAAATAGGTAAAAAGGTGAATCGGAGCTACAGCTCTTAAAACCAGCTGAAATGATAGAGGAGGGTTCCTGATGGAGTGCTAGAGGGTCAAAACACAGTTTCGTGAAAGTCAGCTTTGACACCCCAGGAAGGGTAATCCCGTGAAAGGGTATTAGTGGATACATCAAGGTTTGGAAATAGGCAAAAAGGTGAATCGGAGGTACAGATTTTCAAACCAGCTGAAATGATAGAGGAGGGTTCCTGATGGAGTGCTAGAGGGTCCAAACACAGTTTCGTGAAAGTCAACTTTGACACCACAGGAAGGGTAATACCGTGAAAGGGTCATAGGGGATACATCATCGTTTGGATATAGGCATAAAGGTGAATCGGAGGTACAGATTTTCAAACCAGCTCAAATGATAGAGGAGGGTTCCTGATGGAGTGCTAGAGGGTCAAAACACAGTTTTGTGAAAGTCAACTTTGACACCCCAGGAAGGGTAATCCCGTGAAACTAAATTAGTGGATACATCATGGTTTGGAAATAGGCAAAAAGGTGAATCGGAGCTACAGATTTTCAAACCAGCTGAAATGATAGAGGAGGGTTCCTGATGGAGTGCTAGAGTGTCCAAACACAATTCGTGAAAGTCAACTTTGGCACCACAGGAAGGGTAATCCCGTGAAAGGGTAATAGCGGATACATCATCGTTTGGATATAGGCATAAAGGTGAATCGGAGCTACAGATTTTCAAACCAGCTCAAATGATAGAGGAGCGTCCCTGATGGAGTGCTAGAGGGTCCAAACACAGTTTCATGAAAGTCAACTTTGGCACCCCAGGAAGGGTAGTCCCGTGAAAGGGTATTAGTGGATACATCATGGTTTGGAAATAGGTAAAAAGGTGAATCGGAGCTACAGCTCTTAAAACCAGCTCAAATGATAGAGGAGGGCTCCTGATCGAGTGCTAGAGGGTCAAAACACCGTTTCATGAAAGTCAACTTTGGCACCCCAGGAAGGGTAATCCCGTGAAAGGGTAATAGTGGATACATCATTTTTTGGAAATAGGTAAAAAGGTGAATCGGAGCTACAGCTCTTAAAACCAGCTCAAATGATAGAGGAGGGTTCCTGATGGAGTGCTAGAGGGTCAAAACACAGTTTCGTGAAAGTCAGCTTTGACACCCCAGGAAGGGTAATCCCGTGAAAGGGTATTAGTGGATACATCAAGGTTTGGAAATAGGCAAAAAGGTGATCGGAGCTACAGATTTTCAAACCAGCTGAAATGATAGAGGAGGGTTCCTGGTGGAGTGCTAGGGGGTCAAAACACAGTTTCGTGAAAGTCAACTTTGGCACCCCAGAAAGTGTAATCAAGTGAAAGTTTAATAGTTTGTAGATCATGGTTTGGAAATAGGCAAAAAGGTGAATCGGAGCTACAGATTTTCAAACCAGCTGAAATGATAGATGAGGGTTCCTGATGGAGTGCTAGAGGGTCCAAACACAGTTTCGTGAAAGTCAACTTTGGCACCCCAGGAAGGGTAATCCCGTGAAAGGGTAATAGTGGATACATCATTTTTTGGAAATAGGTAAAAAGGTGAATCGGAGCTACAGCTCTTAAAACCAGCTCAAATGATAGAGGAGGGTTCCTGATGGAGTGCTAGAGGGTCCAAACACAGTTTCGTGAAAGTCAGCTTTGACACCCCAGGAAGGGTAATCCCGTGAAAGGGTATTAGTGGATACATCAAGGTTTGGAAATAGGCAAAAAGGTGAATCGGAGCTACAGATTTTCAAACCAGCTGAAATGATAGAGGAGGGTTCCTGGTGGAGTGCTAGAGGGTCCAAACACAGTTTCGTGAAAGTCAACTTTGACACCACAGGAAGGGTAATACCGTGAAAGGGTCATAGGGGATACATCATCGTTTGGATATAGGCATAAAGGTGAATCGGAGGTACAGATTTTCAAACCAGCTCAAATGATAGAGGAGGGTTCCTGATGGAGTGCTAGAGGGTCAAAACACAGTTTTGTGAAAGTCAACTTTGACACCCCAGGAAGGGTAATCCCGTGAAACTAAATTAGTGGATACATCATGGTTTGGAAATAGGCAAAAAGGTGAATCGGAGCTACAGATTTTCAAACCAGCTGAAATGATAGAGGAGGGTTCCTGATGGAGTGCTAGAGTGTCCAAACACAATTCGTGAAAGTCAACTTTAGCACCACAGGAAGGGTAATCCCGTGAAAGGGTAATAGTGGATACATCATCGTTTGGATATAGGCATAAAGGTGAATCGGAGCTACAGATTTTCAAACCAGCTCAAATGATGGAGGAGGGCTCCTGATCGAGTGCTAGAGGGTCAAGACACCGCTTCATGATAGTCAACTTTGGCACCCCAGGAAGGGTAATCCCGTGAAAGGGTATTAGTGGATACATCATGGTTTGGAAATAGGTAAAAAGGTGAATCGGAGCTACAGCTCTTAAAACCAGCTCAAATGATAGAGGAGGGCTCCTGATCGAGTGCTAGAGGGTCCAAACACCGTTTCATGAAAGTCAACTTTGGCACCCCAGGAAGGGTAATCCCGTGAAAGGGTAATAGTGGATACATCATTTTTTGGAAATAGGTAAAAAGGTGAATCGGAGCTACAGCTCTTAAAACCAGCTGAAATGATAGAGGAGGGTTCCTGATGGAGTGCTAGAGGGTCAAAACACAGTTTCGTGAAAGTCAGCTTTGACACCCCAGGAAGGGTAATCCCGTGAAAGGGTATTAGTGGATACATCAAGGTTTGGAAATAGGCAAAAAGGTGAATCGGAGCTACAGATTTTCAAACCAGCTGAAATGATAGAGGAGGGTTCCTGATGGAGTGCTAGAGTGTCCAAACACAATTCGTGAAAGTCAACTTTAGCACCACAGGAAGGGTAATCCCGTGAAAGGGTAATAGTGGATACATCATCGTTTGGATATAGGCATAAAGGTGAATCGGAGCTACAGATTTTCAAACCAGCTCAAATGATAGAGGAGCGTCCCTGATGGAGTGCTAGAGGGTCCAAACACAGTTTCATGAAAGTCAACTTTGGCACCCCAGGAAGGGTAATCCCGTGAAAGGGTATTAGTGGATACATCATGGTTTGGAAATAGGTAAAAAGGTGAATCGGAGCTACAGCTCTTAAAACCAGCTCAAATGATAGAGGAGGGCTCCTGATCGAGTGCTAGAGGGTCAAAACACCGTTTCATGAAAGTCAACTTTGGCACCCCAGGAAGGGTAATCCCGTGAAAGGGTAATAGTGGATACATCATTTTTTGGAAAAATGTAAAAAGGTGAATCGGAGCTACAGCTCTTAAAACCAGCTCAAATGATAGAGGAGGGTTCCTGATGGAGTGCTAGAGGGTCAAAACACAGTTTCGTGAAAGTCAGCTTTGACACCCCAGGAAGGGTAATCCCGTGAAAGGGTATTAGTGGATACATCAAGGTTTGGAAATAGGCAAAAAGGTGAATCGGAGCTACAGATTTTCAAACCAGCTGAAATGATAGAGGAGGGTTCCTGATGGAGTGCTAGAGGGTCCAAACACAGTTTCGTGAAAGTCAACTTTGGCACCCCAGGAAGGGTAATCCCGTGAAAGGGTAATAGTGGATACATCATTTTTTGGAAATAGGTAAAAAGGTGAATCGGAGCTACAGCTCTTAAAACCAGCTCAAATGATAGAGGAGGGTTCCTGATGGAGTGCTAGAGGGTCAAAACACAGTTTCGTGAAAGTCAGCTTTGACACCCCAGGAAGGGTAATCCCGTGAAAGGGTATTAGTGGATACATCAAGGTTTGGAAATAGGCAAAAAGGTGAATCGGAGCTACAGATTTTCAAACCAGCTGAAATGATAGAGGAGGGTTCCTGGTGGAGTGCTAGAGGGTCCAAACACAGTTTCGTGAAAGTCAACTTTGACACCACAGGAAGGGTAATACCGTGAAAGGGTCATAGGGGATACATCATCGTTTGGATATAGGCATAAAGGTGAATCGGAGGTACAGATTTTCAAACCAGCTCAAATGATAGAGGAGGGTTCCTGATGGAGTGCTAGAGGGTCAAAACACAGTTTTGTGAAAGTCAACTTTGACACCCCAGGAAGGGTAATCCCGTGAAACTAAATTAGTGGATACATCATGGTTTGGAAATAGGCAAAAAGGTGAATCGGAGCTACAGATTTTCAAACCAGCTGAAATGATAGAGGAGGGTTCCTGATGGAGTGCTAGAGTGTCCAAACACAATTCGTGAAAGTCAACTTTAGCACCACAGGAAGGGTAATCCCGTGAAAGGGTAATAGTGGATAAATCATCGTTTGGATATAGGCATAAAGGTGAATCGGAGCTACAGATTTTCAAACCAGCTCAAATGATAGAGGAGCGTTCCTGATGGAGTGCTAGAGGGTCCAAACACAGTTTCATGAAAGTCAACTTTGGCACCCCAGGAAGGGTAATCCCGTGAAAGGGTATTAGTGGATACATCATGGTTTGGAAATAGGTAAAAAGGTGAATCGGAGCTACAGCTCTTAAAACCAGCTCAAATGATAGAGGAGGGCTCCTGATCGAGTGCTAGAGGGTCAAAACACCGTTTCATGAAAGTCAACTTTGGCACCCCAGGAAGGGTAATCCCGTGAAAGGGTAATAGTGGATACATCATTTTTTGGAAATAGGTAAAAAGGTGAATCGGAGCTACAGCTCTTAAAACCAGCTCAAATGATAGAGGAGGGTTCCTGATGGAGTGCTAGAGGGTCAAAACACAGTTTCGTGAAAGTCAGCTTTGACACCCCAGGAAGGGTAATCCCGTGAAAGGGTATTAGTGGATACATCAAGGTTTGGAAATAGGCAAAAAGGTGAATCGGAGCTACAGATTTTCAAACCAGCTGAAATGATAGAGGAGGGTTCCTGGTGGAGTGCTAGAGGGTCCAAACACAGTTTCGTGAAAGTCAACTTTGACACCACAGGAAGGGTAATACCGTGAAAGGGTCATAGGGGATACATCATCGTTTGGATATAGGCATAAAGGTGAATCGGAGGTACAGATTTTCAAACCAGCTGAAATGATAGAGGAGGGTTCCTGATGGAGTGCTAGAGGGTCAAAACACAGTTTTGTGAAAGTCAACTTTGACACCCCAGGAAGGGTAATCCCGTAAAACTAAATTAGTGGATACATCATGGTTTGGAAATAGGCAAAAAGGTGAATCGGAGCTACAGATTTTCAAACCAGCTGAAATGATAGAGGAGCGTCCCTGATGGAGTGCTAGAGGGTCCAAACACAGTTTCGTGAAAGTCAACTTTGGCACCCCAGGAAGGGTAGTCCCGTGAAAGGGTATTAGTGGATACATCAAGGTTTGGAAATAGGCAAAAAGGTGAATCGGAGCTACAGCTCTTAAAACCAGCTCAAATGATAGAGGAGGGTTCCTGATGGAGTGCTAGAGTGTCCAAACACAATTCGTGAAAGTCAACTTTAGCACCACAGGAAGGGTAATCCCGTGAAAGGGTAATAGCGGATACATCATCGTTTGGATATAGGCATAAAGGTGAATCGGAGCTACAGATTTTCAAACCAGCTCAAATGATAGAGGAGCGTCCCTGATGGAGTGCTAGAGGGTCCAAACACAGTTTCGTGAAAGTCAACTTTGGCACCCCAGGAAGGGTAGTCCCGTGAAAGGGTATTAGTGGATACATCATGGTTTGGAAATAGGTAAAAAGGTGAATCGGAGCTACAGCTCTTAAAACCAGCTCAAATGATAGAGGAGGGCTCCTGATCGAGTGCTAGAGGGTCAAAACACCGTTTCATGAAAGTCAACTTTGGCACCCCAGGAAGGGTAATCCCGTGAAAGGGTAATAGTGGATATATCATTTTTTGGAAATAGGTAAAAAGGTGAATCGGAGCTACAGCTCTTAAAACCAGCTCAAATGATAGAGGAGGGTTCCTGATGGAGTGCTAGAGGGTCAAAACACAGTTTCGTGAAAGTCAGATTTGACACCCCAGGAAGGGTAATCCCGTGAAAGGGTATTAGTGGATACATCAAGGTTTGGAAATAGGCAAAAAGGTGAATCGGAGCTACAGATTTTCAAACCAGCTGAAATGATAGAGGAGGGTTCCTGATGGAGTGCTAGAGGGTCCAAACACAATTCGTGAAAGTCAACTTTAGCATCACAGGAAGGGTAATCCCGTGAAAGGGTACTAGCGGATACATCATCGTTTCGAAATAGGCAAAAAGGTGAATCGGAGCTACAGATTTTCAAACCAGCTGAAATGATAGAGGAGGGTTCCTGATGGAGCGCTAGAGGGTCAAAACACAGTTTCGTGAAAGTCAACTTTGACACCCCAGGAAGGGTAATCCCGTGAAAGGGTGTTAGTGGATACATCATGGTTTCGAAATAGGCAAAAAGGTGAATCGGAGCTACAGATTTTCAAACCATCTGAAATGATAGAGGAGGGTTCCTAATGGAGTGCTAGAGTGTCCAAACACAATTCGTGAAAGTCAACTTTGGCACCCCCCAGGAAGGGTAATCCCGAGAAAGGGTATTAGTGGATACATCATGGTTTGGAAATAGGCAAAAAGGTGAATCGGAGCTACAGATTTTCAAACCAGCTGAAATGATGGAGGAGGGTTCCTGATGGAGTGCTAGAGGGTCCAAACACAGTTTCGTGAAAGTCAATTTTGACACCCCAGGAAGGGTAATTCCGTGAAAGGGTAAAAGGGGATACATCATCGTTTGGATATAGGCATAAAGGTGAATCGGAGCTACAGGTTTTCAAACCAGCTGAAATGATAAAGTAGAGTTCCTGATGGAGTGCTAGAGGCTCAAAACACAGTTTCATGAAAGTCAACTTTGGCACCCCAGGAAGGGTAATCCCGTGAAAGGGTAATAGTGGATACATCCTTTTTTGGAAATAGGTAAAAAGGTGAATCGGAGCTACAGCTCTTAAAACCAGCTCAAATGATAGAGGAGGGTTCCTAAAGGAGTGCTAGAGGGTCAAAACACAGTTTCGTGAAAGTCAATTTTGACACCCCAGGATGGGTAATCCCGTGAAAGGGTAAACGGGGATACATCATCGTTTGGATATAGGCATAAAGGTGAATCGGAGCTACAGGTTTTCAAACCAGCTGAAATGATAGAGGAGAGTTCCTGATGGAGTGCTAGAGGCTCAAAACACAGTTTCATGAAAGTCAACTTTGGCACCCCAGAAAGTGTAATCCCGTGAAAGTTTAATAGTTTGTAGATCATGGTTTGGAAATAGGTGAAAAGGTGATTTGGAGCTTCAGGTTTTCAAACCAGCTGAAATGATAGAGGAGAGTTCCTGATGGAGTGCTAGAGGCTCAAAACACAGTTTCATGAAAGTCAGCTTTGGCACCCCAGGAAGGGTAATCCCGTGAAAGGGTAATAGGGGATACATCATTTTTTCAAAATAGGTAAAAAGTTGAATCGGAGCTACAGCTCTTAAAACCAGCTCAAATGATAGAGGAGGGTTCCTAAAGGAGTGCTAGAGGGTCAAAACACAGTTTCGTGAAAGTCAACTTTGACTCCACAGGAAGGGTAATCCTGTGAAAGGGCATTAGTGGATACATCATGGTTTGGAAATAGGCAAAAAGGTGAATCGGAGCTACAGATTTTCAAACCAGCTGAAATGATAGATGAGGGTTCCTGATGAAGTGCTAGAGGGTCCAAACACAGTTTCGTGAAAGTCAACTTTAGCACCACAGGAAGGGTAATCCCGTGAAAGGGTAAAACGGGAAACATCATCGTTTGGATATAGGCATAAAGGTGAATTGGAGCTACAGATTTTCAAACCAGCTAAAATGATAGAGGAGGGTTCCTGATGGAGTGCTAGAGGGTCAAAACACAGTTTCGTGAAAGTCAACTTTGACACCACAGGAAGGGTAATCCCGTGAAAGGGTAATAGTGGATACATCACGGTTTGGAAATAGATAAAAAGGTGAATCGGAGCTTCAGCTCTTAAAACCAGCTGAAATGATGGAGGATGGTTCCTAAAGGAGTGCTAGACTGTCCAAACACAGTTTCGTGAAAGTCAATTTTGACACCCCAGGAAGGGTATTTCCGTGAAAGGGTAAAAGGGGATACATCATCGTTTGGATATAGGCATAAAGGTGAATCGGAGCTACAGGTTTTCAAACCAGCTGAAATGATAAAGTAGAGTTCCTAAAGGAGTGCTAGACTGTCCAAACACAGTTTCGTGAAAGTCAATTTTGACACCCCAGGAAGGGTATTTCCGTGAAAGGGTAAAAGGGGATACATCATCGTTTGGATATAGGCATAAAGGTGAATCGGAGCTACCGATTTTCAAACCAGCTGAAATGATAGAGGAGGGTTCCTGGAGGAGTGCTAGAGGGTCCAAACACAGTTTCGTGAAAGTCAACTTTGACACCACAGGAAGGGTAATACCGTGAAAGGGTCATAGGGGATACATCATCGTTTGGATATAGGCATAAAGGTGAATCGGAGCTACAGATTTTCAAACCAGCTCAAATGATAGAGGAGGGTTCCTGATGGAGTGCTAGAGGGTCAAAACACAGTTTTGTGAAAGTCAACTTTGACACCCCAGGAAGGGTAATCCCGTGAAACTAAATTAGTGGATACATCATGGTTTGGAAATAGGCAAAAAGGTGAATCGGACCTACAGATTTTCAAACCAGCTCAAAGGATAGAGGAGGGTTCCTAAAGGAGTGCTAGAGGGTCAAAACACAGTTTCGTGAAAGTCAATTTTGACACCCCAGGATGGGTAATCCCGTGAAAGGGTAAACGGGGATACATCATCGTTTGGATATAGGCATAAAGGTGAATCGGAGCTACAGGTTTTCAAACCACCTGAAATGATAGAGGAGAGTTCCTGATGGAGTGCTAGAGGCTCAAAACACAGTTTCATGAAAGTCAACTTTGGCACCCCAGAAAGTGTAATCCCGTGAAAGTTTAATAGTTTGTAGATCATGGTTTGGAAATAGGTGAAAAGGTGATTTGGAGCTTCAGGTTTTCAAACCAGCTGAAATGATAGAGGAGAGTTCCTGATGGAGTGCTAGAGGCTCAAAACACAGTTTCATGAAAGTCAGCTTTGGCACCCCAGGAAGGGTAATCCCGTGAAAGGGTAATAGGGGATACATCATTTTTTGAAAATAGGTAAAAAGTTGAATCGGAGCTACAGCTCTTAAAACCAGCTCAAATGATAGAGGAGGGTTCCTAAAGGAGTGCTAGAGGGTCAAAACACAGTTTCGTGAAAGTCAACTTTGACTCCACAGGAAGGGTAATCCTGTGAAAGGGCATTAGTGGATACATCATGGTTTGGAAATAGGCAAAAAGGTGAATCGGAGCTACAGATTTTCAAACCAGCTGAAATGATAGATGAGGGTTCCTGATGAAGTGCTAGAGGGTCCAAACACAGTTTCGTGAAAGTCAACTTTAGCACCACAGGAAGGGTAATCCCGTGAAAGGGTAAAACGGGAAACATCATCGTTTGGATATAGGCATAAAGGTGAATTGGAGCTACAGATTTTCAAACCAGCTAAAATGATAGAGGAGGGTTCCTGATGGAGTGCTAGAGGGTCAAAACACAGTTTCGTGAAAGTCAACTTTGACACCACAGGAAGGGTAATCCCGTGAAAGGGTAATAGTGGATACATCATGGTTTGGAAATAGATAAAAAGGTGAATCGGAGCTTCAGCTCTTAAAACCAGCTGAAATGATGGAGGATGGTTCCTAAAGGAGTGCTAGACTGTCCAAACACAGTTTCGTGAAAGTCAATTTTGACACCCCAGGAAGGGTATTTCCGTGAAAGGGTAAAAGGGGATACATCATCGTTTGGATATAGGCATAAAGGTGAATCGGAGCTACAGGTTTTCAAACCAGCTGAAATGATAAAGTAGAGTTCCTGATGGAGTGCTAGAGGCTCAAAACACAGTTTCATGAAAGTCAACTTTGGCACCCCAGGAAGGGTAATCCCGTGAAAGGGTAATAGTGGATACATCATTTTTTGGAAATAAGTAAAAAGGTGAATCGGAGCTACCGATTTTCAAACCAGCTGAAATGATAGAGGAGGGTTCCTGGAGGAGTGCTAGAGGGTCCAAACACAGTTTCGTGAAAGTCAACTTTGACACCACAGGAAGGGTAATACCGTGAAAGGGTCATAGGGGATACATCATCGTTTGGATATAGGCATAAAGGTGAATCGGAGCTACAGATTTTCAAACCAGCTCAAATGATAGAGGAGGGTTCCTGATGGAGAGCTAGAGGGTCAAAACACAGTTTTGTGAAAGTCAACTTTGACTCCCCTGGAAGGGTAATCCCGTGAAACTAAATTAGTGGATACATCATGGTTTGGAAATAGGCAAAAAGGTGAATCGGACCTACAGATTTTCAAACCAGCTGAAATGATAGAGGAGGGTTCCTGATGGAGTGCTAGAGTGTCCAAACACAATTCGTGAAAGTCAACTTTAGCACCACAGGAAGGGTAATCCCGTGAAAGGGTAATAGCGGATACATCATCGTTTGGATATAGGCATAAAGGTGAATCGGAGCTACAGATTTTCAAACCAGCTCAAATGATAGAGGAGCGTCCCTGATGGAGTGCTAGAGGGTCCAAACACAGTTTCGTGAAAGTCAACTTTGGCACCCCAGGAAGGGTAGTCCCGTGAAAGGGTATTAGTGGATACATCATGGTTTGGAAATAGGTAAAAAGGTGAATCGGAGCTACAGCTCTTAAAACCAGCTCAAATGATAGAGGAGCGTCCCTGATGGAGTGCTAGAGGGTCCAAACACAATTCGTGAAAGTCAACTTTGGCACCCCAGGAAGGGTAATCCCGTGAAAGGGTAATAGTGGATACATCATTTTTTGGAAATAGGTAAAAAGGTGAATCGGAGCTACAGCTCTTAAAACCAGCTCAAATGATAGAGGAGGGTTCCTAAAGGAGTGCTAGAGGGTCAAAACACAGTTTCGTGAAAGTCAATTTTGACACCCCAGGATGGGAAATCCCGTGAAAGGGTAAACGGGGATACATCATCGTTTGGATATAGGCATAAAGGTGAATCGGAGCTACAGGTTTTCAAACCAGCTGAAATGATAGAGGAGAGTTCCTGATGGAGTGCTAGAGGCTCAAAACACAGTTTCATGAAAGTCAACTTTGGCACCCCAGAAAGTGTAATCCCGTGAAAGTTTAAAAGTTTGTAGATCATGGTTTTGAAATAGGTGAAAAGGTGATTTGGAGCTTCAGGTTTTCAAACCAGCTGAAATGATAGAGGAGAGTTCCTGATGGAGTGCTAGAGGCTCAAAACACAGTTTCATGAAAGTCAGCTTTGGCACCCCAGGAAGGGTAATCCCGTGAAAGGGTAATAGGGGATACATCATTTTTTGAAAATAGGTAAAAAGGTGAATCGGAGCTACAGCTCTTAAAACCAGCTGAAATGATAGAGGAGGGTTCCTAAAGGAGTGCTAGAGGGTCAAAACACAGTTTCGTGAAAGTCAACTTTGACTCCACAGGAAGGGTAATCCTGTGAAAGGGCATTAGTGGATACATCATGGTTTGGAAATAGGCAAAAAGGTGAATCGGAGCTACAGATTTTCAAACCAGCTGAAATGATAGATGAGGGTTCCTGATGAAGTGCTAGAGGGTCCAAACACAGTTTCGTGAAAGTCAACTTTAGCACCACAGGAAGGGTAATCCCGTGAAAGGGTAAAACGGGATACATCATCGTTTGGATATAGGCATAAAGGTGAATCGGAGGTACAGATTTTCAAACCAGCTGAAATGATAGAGGAGGGTTCCTGATGGAGTGCTAGAGGGTCAAAACACAGTTTCGTGAAAGTCAACTTTGACACCACAGGAAGGGTAGTCCCGTGAAAGGGTAATAGTGGATACATCATGGTTTGGAAATAGGTAAAAAGGTGAATCGGAGCTTCAGCTCTTAAAACCAGCTGAAATGATGGAGGATGGTTCCTAAAGGAGTGCTAGACTGTCCAAACACAGTTTCGTGAAAGTCAATTTTGACACCCCAGGAAGGGTAATTCCGTGAAAGGGTAAAAGGGGATACATCATCGTTTGGATATAGGCATAAAGGTGAATCGGAGCTACAGGTTTTCAAACCAGCTGAAATGATAAAGTAGAGTTCCTGATGGAGTGCTAGAGGCTCAAAACACAGTTTCATGAAAGTCAACTTTGGCACCCCAGGAAGGGTAATCCCGTGAAAGGGTAATAGTGGATACATCATTTTTTGGAAATAAGTAAAAAGGTGAATCGGAGCTACAGATTTTCAAACCAGCTGAAATGATAGAGGAGGGTTCCTGGTGGAGTGCTAGAGGGTCCAAACACAGTTTCGTGAAAGTCAACTTTGACACCACAGGAAGGGTGATACCGTGAAAGGGTCATAGGGGATACATCATCGTTTGGATATAGGCATAAAGGTGAATCGGAGCTACAGATTTTCAAACCAGCTCAAATGATAGAGGAGGATTCCTGATGGAGTGCTAGAGGGTCAAAACACAGTTTTGTGAAAGTCAACTTTGACACCCCAGGAAGGGTAATCCCGTGAAACTAAATTAGTGGATACATCATGGTTTGGAAATAGGCAAAAAGGTGAATCGGAGCTACAGATTTTCAAACCAGCTGAAATGATAGAGGAGGGTTCCTGATGGAGTGCTAGAGTGTCCAAACACAATTCGTGAAAGTCAACTTTAGCACCACAGGAAGGGTAATCCCGTGAAAGGGTAATAGCGGATACATCATCGTTTGGATATAGGCATAAAGGTGAATCGGAGCTACAGATTTTCAAACCAGCTCAAATGATAGAGGAGCGTCCCTGATGGAGTGCTAGAGGGTCCAAACACAGTTTCGTGAAAGTCAACTTTGGCACCCCAGGAAGGGTAGTCCCGTGAAAGGGTATTAGTGGATACATCACGGTTTGGAAATAGGTAAAAAGGTGAATCGGAGCTACAGCTCTTAAAACCAGCTCAAATGATAGAGGAGCGTCCCTGATGGAGTGCTAGAGGGTCCAAACACAATTCGTGAAAGTCAACTTTGGCACCCCAGGAAGGGTAATCCCGTAAAAGGGTAATAGTGGATACATCATTTTTTGGAAATAGGTAAAAAGGTGAATCGGAGCTACAGCTCTTAAAACCAGCTCAAATGATAGAGGAGGGTTCCTAAAGGAGTGCTAGAGGGTCAAAACACAGTTTCGTGAAAGTCAATTTTGACACCCCAGGAAGGGTAATCCCGTGAAAGGGTAAACGGGGATACATCATCGTTTGGATATAGGCATAAAGGTGAATCGGAGCTACAGGTTTTCAAACCAGCTGAAATGATAGAGGAGAGTTCCTGATGGAGTGCTAGAGGCTCAAAAAACAGTTTCATGAAAGTCAACTTTGGCACCCCAGAAAGTGTAATCCCGTGAAAGTTTAAAAGTTTGTAGATCATGGTTTGGAAATAGGTGAAAAGGTGATTTGGAGCTTCAGGTTTTCAAACCAGCTGAAATGATAGAGGAGAGTTTCTGATGGAGTGCTAGAGGCTCAAAACACAGTTTCATGAAAGTCAGCTTTGGCACCCCAGGAAGGGTAATCCCGTGAAAGGGTAATAGGGGATACATCATCTTTTGAAAATAGGTAAAAAGGTGAATCGGAGCTACAGCTCTTAAAACCAGCTCAAATGATAGAGGAGGGTTCCTAAAGGAGTGCTAGACTGTCCAAACACAGTTTCGTGAAAGTCAATTTTGACACCCCAGGAAAGGTAATTCCGTGAAAAGGTAAAAGGGGATACATCATCGTTTGGATATAGGCATAAAGGTGAATCGGAGCTACAGGTTTTCAAACCAGCTGAAATGATAAAGTAGAGTTCCTGATGGAGTGCTAGAGGCTCAAAACACAGTTTCATGAAAGTCAACTTTGGCACCCCAGGAAGGGTAATCCCGTGAAAGGGTAATAGTGGATACATCATTTTTTGGAAATAAGTAAAAAGGTGAATCGGAGCTACAACTCTTAAAACGAGCTCAAGTGATAGATGAGGGATCCTCATGGAGTGCTAGAGGGTCAAAACACAGTTTCATGAAAGTCAACTTTGGCACCCCAGGAAGGGTAATCCCGTGAAAGGGTAATAGTGGATACATCATTTTTTGGAAAAAGGTAAAAAGGTGAATCGGAGCTACAGCTCTTAAAACCAGCTCAAATGATAGAGGAGGGTTCCTGATGGAGTGCTAGAGGGTCAAAACACAGTTTCATGAAAGTCAACTTTGGCACCCCAGGAAGGGTAATCCCGTGAAAGGGTAATAGTGGATACATCATTTTTTGGAAATAAGTAAAAAGGTGAATCGGAGCTACAACTCTTAAAACGAGCTCAAGTGATAGATGAGGGATCCTCATGGAGTGCTAGAGGGTCAAAACACAGTTTCATGAAAGTCAACTTTGGCACCCCAGGAAGGGTAATCCCGTGAAAGGGTAATAGTGGATACATCATTTTTTGGAAAAAGGTAAAAAGGTGAATCGGAGCTACAGCTCTTAAAACCAGCTCAAATGATAGAGGAGGGTTCCTGATGGAGTGCTAGAGGGTCAAAACACAGTTTCATGAAAGTCAACTTTGGCACCCCAGGAAGGGTAATCCCGTGAAAGGGTATTAGTGGATACATCATTTTTTGGAAATAGGTAAAAAGGTCAATCGGAGCTACAGCTCTTGAAACCAGCTGAAATGATAGAGGAGGGTTCCTAAAGGAGTGCTAGAGGGTCAAAACACAGTTTCGTGAAAGTCAACTTTGACACCCCAGGAAGGGTAATCCTGTGAAAGGGTATTAGTGGATACATCATGGTTTCGAAATAGGCAAAAAGGTGAATCGGAGCTACAGATTTTTAAACCAGCTGAAATGATAGATGAGGGTTCCTGATGGAGTGCTACAGGGTCCAAACACAGTTTCGTGAAAGTAAACTTTAGCACCACAGGAAGGGTATTCCCGTGAAAGGGTGATAGGGGATACATCATCGTTTGGATATAGGCATAAAGGTGAATCGGAGGTACAGATTTTCAAACCAGCTCAAATGATGGAGGAGGGTTCCTGATGGAGTGCTAAAAGGTCCAAACACAGTTTCGTGAAAGTCAACTTTTACACCCCAAGAAGGGTAATCCTGTGAAAGGGCATTAGTGGATACATCATGGTTTGGAAATAGGTAAAAAGGTGAATCGGAGCTACAGCTCTTAAAACCAGCTCAAATGATAGAGTCGGGCTCCTGATCGAGTGCTAGAGGGTCAAAACACCGTTTCATGAAAGTCAACTTTGGCACCCCAGGAAGGCTAATCCCGTGAAAGGGTAGTAGTGGATACATCATTTTTTGGAAATAGGTAAAAAGGTGAATCGGAGCTACAGCTCTTAAAACTAGCTCAAATGATAGAGGAGGGTTCCTGATGGAGTGCTAGAGGGTCAAAACACAGTTTCGTGAAAGTCAGCTTTGACACCCCAGGAAGGGTAATCCCGTGAAAGGGTATTAGTGGATACATCATGGTTTGGAAATAGGCAAAAAGGTGAATCGGAGCTACAGATTTTCAAACCAGCTGAAATGATAGAGGAGGGTTCCTGATGGAGTGCTAGAGGGTCAAAACACAGTTACATGAAAGTCAACTTTGGCACCCCAGGAAGGGTAATCCCGTGAAAGGATAATAGTGGATCCATCATGGTTTGGAAATAGGTAAAAAGGTGAATCGGAGCTACAGCTCTAAAAACCAGCTCAAATGATAGAGGAGGGTTCCTGAGGGGAGTGCTAGAGGGTCAAAACACCGTTTCGTGAAAGTCAACTTTGGCACCCCAGAAAGTGTAATCAAGTGAAAGTTTAATAGTTTGTAGATCATGGTTTGGAAATAGGCAAAAAGGTGAATCGGAGCTACAGATTTTCAAACCAGCTGAAATGATAGATGAGGGTTCCTGATGGAGTGCTAGAGGGTCCAAACACAGTTTCGTGAAAGTCAACTTTGACACCACAGGAAGGGTAATACCGTGAAAGGGTCATAGGGGATACATCATCGTTTGGATATAGGCATAAAGGTGAATCGGAGGTACAGATTTTCAAACCAGCTCAAATGATAGAGGAGGGTTCCTGATGGAGTGCTAGAGGGTCCAAACACAGTTTTGTGAAAGTTAACTTTGACACCCCAGGAAGGGTAATCCCGTGAAACTAAATTAGTGGATACATCATGGTTTGGAAATAGGCAAAAAGGTGAATCGGGGCTACAGATTTTCAAACCAGCTGAAATGATAGAGGAGCGTCCCTGATGGAGTGCTAGAGGGTCCAAACACAGTTTCGTGAAAGTCAACTTTGGCACCCCAGGAAGGGTAGTCCCGTGAAAGGGTATTAGTGGATACATCATGGTTTGGAAATAGGTAAAAAGGTGAATCGGAGCTACAGCTCTTAAAACCAGCTCAAATGATAGAGGAGGGCTCCTGATCGAGTGCTAGAGGGTCCAAACACAGTTTCGTGAAAGTCAACTTTGGCACCCCAGGAAGGGTCGTCCCGTGAAAGGGTAATAGTGGATACATCATTTTTTGGAAATAAGTAAAAAGGTGAATCGGAGCTACAGCTCTTAAAACCAGCTCAAATGATAGAGGAGGGTTCCTGATGGAGTGCTAGAGGGTCAAAACACAGTTTCGTGAAAGTCAGCTTTGACACCCCAGGAAGGGTACTCCCGTGAAAGGGTATTAGTGGATACATCAAGGTTTGGAAATAGGCAAAAAGGTGAATCGGAGCTACAGATTTTCAAACCAGCTGAAATGATAGAGGAGGGTTCCTGGTGGAGTGCTAGAGGGTCCAAACACAGTTTCGTGAAAGTCAACTTTGACACCACAGGAAGGGTAGTACCGTGAAAGGGTCATAGGGGATACATCATCGTTTGGATATAGGCATAAAGGTGAATCGGAGGTACAGATTTTCAAACCAGCTCAAATGATAGAGGAGGGTTCCTGATGGAGTGCTAGAGGGTCAAAACACAGTTTTGTGAAAGTCAACTTTGACACCCCAGGAAGGGTAATCCCGTGAAACTAAATTAGTGGATACATCATGGTTTGGAAATAGGCAAAAAGGTGAATCGGAGCTACAGATTTTCAAACCAGCTGAAATGATAGAGGAGGGCTCCTGATGGAGTGCTAGAGTGTCCAAACACAATTCGTGAAAGTCAACTTTAGCACCACAGGAAGGGTAATCCCGTGAAAGGGTAATAGCGGATACATCATCGTTTGGATATAGGCATAAAGGTGAATCGGAGCTACAGATTTTCAAACCAGCTCAAATGATAGAGGAGCGTCCCTGATGGAGTGCTAGAGGGTCCAAACACAGTTTCGTGAAAGTCAACTTTGGCACCCCAGGAAGGGTGGTCCCGTGAAAGGGTATTAGTGGATACATCATGGTTTGGAAATAGGTAAAAAGGTGAATCGGAGCTACAGCTCTTAAAACCAGCTCAAATGATAGAGGAGGGCTCCTGATCGAGTGCTAGAGGGTCAAAACACCGTTTCATGAAAGTCAACTTTGGCACCCCAGGAAGGGTAATCCCGTGAAAGGGTAATAGTGGATACATCATTTTTTGGAAATAGGTAAAAAGGTGAATCGGAGCTACAGCTCTTAAAACCAGCTCAAATGATAGAGGAGGGTTCCTGATGGAGTGTCAGAGGGTCAAAACACAGTTTCGTGAAAGTCAGCTTTGACACCCCAGGAAGGGTAATCCCGTGAAAGGGTATTAGTGGATACATCAAGGTTTGGAAATAGGCAAAAAGGTGAATCGGAGCTACAGATTTTCAAACCAGCTGAAATGATAGAGGAGGGTTCCTGGTGGAGTGCTAGAGGGTACAAACACAGTTTCGTGAAAGTCAACTTTGACACCACAGGAAGGGTAGTACCGTGAAAGGGTCATAGGGGATACATCATCGTTTGGATATAGGCATAAAGGTGAATCGGAGGTACAGATTTTCAAACCAGCTCAAATGATAGAGGAGGGTTCCTGATGGAGTGTTAGAGGGTCAAAACACAGTTTTGTGAAAGTCAACTTTGACACCCCAGGAAGGGTAATCCCGTGAAACTAAATTAGTGGATACATCATGGTTTGGAAATAGGTAAAAAGGTGAATCGGGGCTACAGATTTTCAAACCAGCTGAAATGATAGAGGAGGGTTCCTGATGGAGTGCTAGAGTGTCCAAACACAATTCGTGAAAGTCAACTTTAGCACCACAGGAAGGGTAATCCCGTGAAAGGGTAATAGCGGATACATCATCGTTTGGATATAGGCATAAAGGTGAATCAGAGCTACAGATTTTCAAACCAGCTCAAATGATAGAGGAGCGTCCCTGATGGAGTGCTAGAGGGTCCAAACACAGTTTCGTGAAAGTCAACTTTGGCACCCCAGGAAGGGTAGTCCCGTGAAAGGGTATTAGTGGATACATCATGGTTTGGAAATAGGTAAAAAGGTGAATCGGAGCTACAGCTCTTAAAACCAGCTCAAATGATAGAGGAGGGCTCCTGATCGAGTGCTAGAGGGTCAAAACACCGTTTCATGAAAGTCAACTTTGGCACCCCAGGAAGGGTAGTCCCGTGAAAGGGTTATAGTGGATACATCATTTTTTGGAAATAGGTAGAAAGGTGAATCGGAGCTACAGCTCTTAAAACCAGCTCAAATGATAGAGGAGGGTTCCTGATGGAGTGCTAGAGGGTCAAAACACAGTTTCGTGAAAGTCAGCTTTGACACCCCAGGAAGGGTAATCCCGTGAAAGGGTATTAGTGGATACATCAAGGTTTGGAAATAGGCAAAAAGGTGAATCGGAGCTACAGATTTTCAAACCAGCTGAAATGATAGAGGAGGGTTCCTGGTGGAGTGCTAGAGGGTCCAAACACAGTTTCGTGAAAGTCAACTTTGACACCACAGGAAGGGTAAAACCGTGAAAGGGTCATAGGGGATACATCATCGTTTGGATATAGGCATAAAGGTGAATCGGAGGTACAGATTTTCAAACCAGCTCAAATGAAAGAGGAGGGTTCCTGATGGAGTGCTAGAGGGTCCAAACACAGTTTTGTGAAAGTCAGCTTTGACACCCCAGGAAGGGTAATCCCGTGAAACTAAATTAGTGGATACATCATGGTTTGGAAATAGGCAAAAAGGTGAATCGGAGCTACAGATTTTCAAACCAGCTGAAATGATAGAGGAGGGTTCCTGATGGAGTGTTAGAGTGTCCAAACACAATTCGTGAAAGTCAACTTTAGCACCACAGGAAGGGTAATCCCGTGAAAGGGTAATAGCGGATACATCATCGTTTGGATATAGGCATAAAGGTGAATCGGAGCTACATATTTTCAAACCAGCTCAAATGATAGAGGAGCGTCCCTGATGGAGTGCTAGAGGGTCCAAACACAGTTTCGTGAAAGTCAACTTTGGCACCCCAGGAAGGGTAATCCCGTGAAAGGGTATTAGTGGATACATCATGGTTTGGAAATAGGTAAAAAGGTGAATCGGAGCTACAGCTCTTAAAACCAGCTCAAATGATAGAGGAGGGCTCCTGATCGAGTGCTAGAGGGTCAAAACACCGTTTCATGAAAGTCAACTTTGGCACCCCAGGAAGGGTAATCCCGTGAAAGGGTAATAGTGGATACATCATTTTTTGGAAATAGGTAAAAAGGTGAATCGGAGCTACAGCTCTTAAAACCAGCTCAAATGATAGAGGAGGGTTCCTGATGGAGTGTCAGAGGGTCAAAACACAGTTTCGTGAAAGTCAGCTTTGACACCCCAGGAAGGGTAATCCCGTGAAAGGGTATTAGTGGATACATCAAGGTTTGGAAATAGGCAAAAAGGTGAATCGGAGCTACAGATTTTCAAACCAGCTGAAATGATAGAGGAGGGTTCCTGGTGGAGTGCTAGAGGGTCCAAACACAGTTTCGTGAAAGTCAACTTTGACACCACAGGAAGGGTAGTACCGTGAAAGGGTCATAGGGGATACATCATCGTTTGGATATAGGCATAAAGGTGAATCGGAGGTACAGATTTTCAAACCAGCTCAAATGATAGAGGAGGGTTCCTGATGGAGTGCTAGAGGGTCAAAACACAGTTTTGTGAAAGTCAACTTTGACACCCCAGGAAGGGTAATCCCGTGAAACTAAATTAGTGGATACATCATGGTTTGGAAATAGGCAAAAAGGTGAATCGGGGCTACAGATTTTCAAACCAGCTGAAATGATAGAGGAGGGTTCCTGATGGAGTGCTAGAGTGTCCAAACACAATTCGTGAAAGTCAACTTTAGCACCACAGGAAGGGTAGTCCCGTGAAAGGGTAATAGCGGATACATCATCGTTTGGATATAGGCATAAAGGTGAATCGGAGCTACAGATTTTCAAACCAGCTCAAATGATAGAGGAGCGTCCCTGATGGAGTGTCAGAGGGTCAAAACACAGTTTCGTGAAAGTCAGCTTTGACACCCCAGGAAGGGTAATCCCGTGAAAGGGTATTAGTGGATACATCATGGTTTGGAAATAGGCAAAAAGGTGAATCGGAGCTACAGATTTTCAAACCAGCTGAAATGATAGAGGAGGGTTCCTGATGGAGTGCTAGAGTGTCCAAACACAATTCGTGAAAGTCAACTTTAGCACCACAGGAAGGGTAATCCCGTGAAAGGGTAATAGCGGATACATCATCGTTTGGATATAGGCATAAAGGTGAATCGGAGCTACAGATTTTCAAACCAGCTCAAATGATAGAGGAGGGTCCCTGATGGAGTGCTAGAGGGTCCAAACACAGTTTCGTGAAAGTCAACTTTGGCACCCCAGGAAGGGTAATCCCGTGAAAGGGTATTAGTGGATACATCATGGTTTGGAAATAGGCAAAAAGGTGAATCGGAGCTACAGCTCTTAAAACCAGCTCAAATGATAGAGGAGGGCTCCTGATCGAGTGCTAGAGGGTCAAAACACCGTTTCATGAAAGTCAACTTTGGCACCCCAGGAAGGGTAATCCCGTGAAAGGGTATTAGTGGATACATCATTTTTTGGAAATAGGTAAAAAGGTGAATCGGAGCTACAGCTCTTAAAACCAGCTCAAATGATAGAGGAGGGTTCCTGATGGAGTGCTAGAGGGTCAAAACACAGTTTCGTGAAAGTCAGCTTTGACACCCCAGGAAGGGTAATCCCGTGAAAGGGTATTAGTGGATACATCAAGGTTTGGAAATAGGCAAAAAGGTGAATCGGAGCTACAGATTTTCAAACCAGCTGAAATGATAGAGGAGGGTTCCTGATGGAGTGCTAGAGGGTCCAAACACAATTCGTGAAAGTCAACTTTAGCACCACAGGAAGGGTAATCCCGTGAAAGGGTAATAGCGGATACATCATCGTTTCGAAACAGGCAAGAAGGTGAATCGGAGCTACAGATTTTCAAACCAGCTCAAATGATAGAGGAGGGTTCCTGATGGAGCGCTAGAGGGTCAAAACACAGTTTCGTGAAAGTCAACTTTGGCACCCCAGGAAGGGTAATCCCGTGAAAGGGTGTCAGTGGATACATCATGGTTTGGAAATAGGCAAAAAGGTGAATCGGAGCTACAGATTTTCAAAACAGCTGAAATGATAGAGGAGGGTTCCTAATGGAGTGCTAGAGCGTCCAAACACAATTCGTGAAAGTCAACTTTAGAACCACAGGAAATGTAATCCCGTGAAAGGGTAGTAGGGGATACATCATCGTTTGGATATAGGCATAAAGGTGAATCGGAGCTACAGCTCTCAAAACCAGCTCAAATGATAGAGGAGGGCTCCTGATGGAGTGCTAGAGGGTCAAAACACCGTTTCATGAAAGTCAACTTTGGCACCCCAGGAAGGATAATTCCGTGAAAGGGTAATAGTGGATACATCATTTTTTTGGAAATAGGTGAAAAGGTGAATCGGAGCTACAGCTCTTAAAACCAGCTCAGATGATAGAGGAGGGTTCCTGATGGAGTGCTAGATGGTCAAAACACAGTTTCGTGAAAGTCAGCTTTGACACCCTAGGAAGGGTAATCCCGTGAAAGGGTAATAGTGGATACATCATGGTTTGGAAATAGGCAAAAAGGTGAATCGGAGCTACAGATTTTCAAACCAGCTGAAATGATAGAGGAGGGTTCCTGATGGAGTGCTAGAGTGTCCAAACACAATTCGTGAAAGTCAACTTTAGCACCACAGGAAGGGTAATCCCGTGAAAGGGTAATAGCGGATACATCATCGTTTGGATATAGGCATAAAGGTGAATTGGAGCTACAGATTTTCAAACCAGCTCAAATGATAGAAGAGCGTTCCTGATGGAGTGCTAGAGGGTCCAAACACACTTTCGTGAAAGTCAACTTTGGCACCCCAGGAAGGGTAATCCCGTGAAAGGGTATTAGTGGATACATCATGGTTTGGAAATAGGTAAAAAGGTGAATCGGAGCTACAGCTCTTAAAACCAGCTCAAATGATAGAGGAGGGCTCCTGATCGAGTGCTAGAGGGTCAAGACACCGTTTCATGAAAGTCAACTTTGGCACCCCAGGAAGGGTAATCCCGTGAAAGGGTAGTAGTGGATACATCATGGTTTGGAAATAGGCAAAAAGGTGAATCGGAGCTACAGATTTTCAAACCAGCTGAAATGATAGAGGAGGGTTCCTGATGGAGTGCTAGAGGGTCCAAACACAATTCGTGAAAGTCAACTTTACCACCACAGGAAGGGTAATCCCGTGAAAGGGTAATAGCGGATACATCATCGTTTGGATATAGGCATAAAGGTGAATCGGAGCTACAGATTTTCAAACCAGCTCATATGATAGAGGAGCGTCCCTGATGGAGTGCTAGAGGGTCAAAACACAGTTTCGTGAAAGTCAACTTTGGCACCCCAGGAAGGGTAATCCCGTGAAAGGGTATTAGTGGATACATCGTGGTTTCGAAATAGGTAAAAAGGTGAATCGGAGCTACAGCTCTTAAAACCAGCTCAAATGATGGAGGAGGGCTCCTGATCGAGTGCTAGAGGGTCAAGACACCGCTTCATGATAGTCAACTTTGGCACCCCAGGAAGGGTAATCCCGTGAAAGGGTATTAGTGGATACATCATGGTTTGGAAATAGGCAAAAAGGTGAATCGGAGCTACAGATTTTCAAACCAGCTGAAATGATAGAGGAGGGTTCCTGATGGAGTGCTAGAGTGTCCAAACACAATTCGTGAAAGTCAACTTTAGCACCACAGGAAGGGTAATCCCGTGAAAGGGTAATAGCGGATACATCATCGTTTGGATATAGGCATAAAGGTGAATCGGAGCTACAGATTTTCAAACCAGCTCAAATGATAGAGGAGCGTCCCTGATGGAGTGCTAGAGGGTCCAAACACAGTTTCGTGAAAGTCAACTTTGGCACCCCAGGAAGGGTAATCCCGTGAAAGGGTATTAGTGGATACATCGTGGTTTCGAAATAGGTAAAAAGGTGAATCGGAGCTACAGCTCTTAAAACCAGCTCAAATGATAGAGGAGGGCTCCTGATCGAGTGCTAGAGGGTCAAAACACAGTTTCATGAAAGTCAACTTTGGCACCCCATTAAGGGTAATCCCGTGAAAGGGTAATAGTGGATACATCATGGTTTGGAAATAGGTAAAAAGGTGAATCGGAGCTACAGCTCTTAAAACCAGCTCAAATGATAGAGGAGGGTTCCTGATGGAGTGCTAGAGGGTCAAAACACAGTTTCGTGAAAGTCAGCTTTGACACCCCAGGAAGGGTAATCCCGTGAAAGGGTATTAGTGGATACATCATGGTTTGGAAATAGGCAAAAAGGTGAATCGGAGCTACAGATTTTCAAACCAGCTGAAATGATAGAGGAGGGCTCCTGATGGAGTGCTAGAGTGTCCAAACACAATTCGTGAAAGTCAACTTTAGCACCACAGGAAGGGTAATCCCGTGAAAGGGTAATAGGGGATACATCATCGTTTGGATATAGGCATAAAGGTGAATCGGAGCTACAGCTCTCAAAACCAGCTCAAATGATAGAGGAGGGCTCCTGATGGAGTGCTAGAGGGTCAAAACACCGTTTCGTGAAAGTCAGCTTTGACACCCCAGGAAGGATGATCCCGTGAAAGGGTAATAGTGGATACATCATTTTTTTGGAAATAGGTGAAAAGGTGAATCGGAGCTACAGCTCTTAAAACCAGCTCAGATGATAGAGGAGGGTTCCTGATGGAGTGCTAGATGGTCAAAACACAGTTTCGTGAAAGTCAGCTTTGACACCCCAGGAAGGGTAATCCCGTGAAAGGGTAATAGCGGATACATCATGGTTTGGAAATAGGCAAAAAGGTGAATCGGAGCTACAGATTTTCAAACCAGCTGAAATGATAGAGGAGGGTTCCTGATGGAGTGCTAGAGTGTCCAAACACAATTCGTAAAAGTCAACTTTAGCACCACAGGAAGGGTAATCCCGTGAAAGGGTAATAGCGGATACATCATCGTTTGGATATAGGCATAAAGGTGAATTGGAGCTACAGATTTTCAAACCAGCTCAAATGATAGAAGAGCGTTCCTGATGGAGTGCTAGAGGGTCAAAACACAGTTTCGTGAAAGTCAGCTTTGGCACCCCAGGAAGGGTAGTCCCGTGAAAGGGTATTAGTGGATACATCATGGTTTAGAAATAGGTAAAAAGGTGAATCGGAGCTACAGCTCTTAAAACCAGCTCAAATGATAGAGGAGGGCTCCTGATCGAGTGCTAGAGGGTCAAGACACCGTTTCATGAAAGTCAACTTTGGCACCCCAGGAAGGGTAATCCCGTGAAAGGGTGTTAGTGGATACATCATGGTTTGGAAATAGGCAAAAAGGTGAATCGGAGCTACAGATTTTCAAACCAGCTGAAATGATAGAGGAGGGTTCCTGATGGAGTGCTAGAGTGTCCAAACACAATTCGCGAAAGTCAACTTTAGCACCACAGGAAGGGTAATCCCGTGAAAGGGTAATAGGCGATACATCATCGTTTGGATATAGGCATAAAGGTGAATCGGAGCTACAGATTTTCAAACCAGCTCAAATGATAGAGGAGCGTCCCTGATGGAGTGCTAGAGGGTCCAAACACAGTTTCGTGAAAGTCAACTTTGGCACCACAGGAAGGGTAATCCCGTGAAAGGGTATTAGTGGATACATCGTGGTTTCGAAATAGGTAAAAAGGTGAATCGGAGCTACAGCTCTTAAAACCAGCTCAAATGATAGAGGAGGGCTCCTGATCGAGTGCTAGAGGGTCAAAACACCGTTTCATGAAAGTCAACTTTGGCACCCCAGGAAGGGTAATCCCGTGAAAGGGTAATAGTGGATACATCATTTTTTGGAAATAGGTAAAAAGGTGAATCGGAGCTACAGCTCTTAAAACCAGCTCAAATGATAGAGGAGGGTTCCTGATGGAGTGCTAGAGGGTCAAAACACAGTTTCGTGAAAGTCAGCTTTGACACCCCAGGAAGGGTAATCCCGTGAAAGGGTATTAGTGGATACATCATGGTTTGGAAATAGGCAAAAAGGTGAATCGGAGCTACAGATTTTCAAACCAGCTGAAATGATAGAGGAGGGCTCCTGATGGAGTGCTAGAGTGTCCAAACACAATTCGTGAAAGTCAACTTTAGCACCACAGGAAGGGTAATCCCGTGAAAGGGTAATAGGGGATACATCATCGTTTGGATATAGGCATAAAGGTAAATCGGAGCTACAGCTCTCAAAACCAGCTCAAATGATAGAGGAGGGCTCCTGATGGAGTGCTAGAGGGTCAAAACACCGTTTCATGAAAGTCAACTTTGGCAACCCAGGAAGGATAATCCCGTGAAAGGGTAATAGTGGATACATCATTTTTTTGGAAATAGGTGAAAAGGTGAATCGGAGCTACAGCTCTTAAAACCAGCTCAGATGATAGAGGAGGGTTCCTGATGGAGTGCTAGATGGTCAAAACACAGTTTCGTGAAAGTCAGCTTTGACACCCCAGGAAGGGTAATCCCGTGAAAGGGTAATAGCGGATACATCATGGTTTGGAAATAGGCAAAAAGGTGAATCGGAGCTACAGATTTTCAAACCAGCTGAAATGATAGAGGAGGGTTCCTGATGGAGTGCTAGAGTGTCCAAACACAATTCGTAAAAGTCAACTTTAGCACCACAGGAAGGGTAATCCCGTGAAAGGGTATTAGCGGATACATCATCGTTTGGATATAGGCATAAAGGTGAATTGGAGCTACAGATTTTCAAACCAGCTCAAATGATAGAAGAGCGTTCCTGATGGAGTGCTAGAGGGTCAAAACACAGTTTCGTGAAAGTCAGCTTTGGCACCCCAGGAAGGGTAATCCCGTGAAAGGGTATTAGTGGATACATCATGGTTTAGAAATAGGTAAAAAGGTGAATCGGAGCTACAGCTCTTAAAACCAGCTCAAATGATAGAGGAGGGCTCCTGATCGAGTGCTAGAGGGTCAAGACACCGTTTCATGAAAGTCAACTTTGGCACCCCAGGAAGTGTAATCCCCTGAAAGGGTAATAGTGGATACATCATGGTTTGGAAATAGGCAAAAAGGTGAATCGGAGCTACAGATTTTCAAACCAGCTGAAATGATAGAGGAGGGTTCCTGATGGAGTGCTAGAGTGTCCAAACACAATTCGCGAAAGTCAACTTTAGCACCACAGGAAGGGTAATCCCGTGAAAGGGTAATAGGCGATACATCATCGTTTGGATATAGGCATAAAGGTGAATTGGAGCTACAGATTTTCAAACCAGCTCAAATGATAGAGGAGCGTCCCTGATGGAGTGCTAGAGGGTCCAAACACAGTTTCGTGAAAGTCAACTTTGGCACCACAGGAAGGGTAATCCCGTGAAAGGGTAATAGTGGATACATCGTGGTTTCGAAATAGGTAAAAAGGTGAATCGGAGCTACAGCTCTTAAAACCAGCTCAAATGATAGAGGAGGGCTCCTGATCGAGTGCTAGAGGATCAAAACACCGTTTCATGAAAGTCAACTTTGGCACCCCAGGAAGGGTAATCCCGTGAAAGGGTAATAGTGGATACATCATTTTTTGGAAATAGGTAAAAAGGTGAATCGGAGCTACAGCTCTTAAAACCAGCTCAAATGATAGAGGAGGGTTCCTGATGGAGTGCTAGAGGGTCAAAACACAGTTTCGTGAAAGTCAGCTTTGACACCCCAGGAAGGGTAATCCCGTGAAAGGGTATTAGTGGATACATCATGGTTTCGAAATAGGCAAAAAGGTGAATCGGAGCTACAGATTTTCAAACCAGCTCAAATGATAGAGGAGGGTTCCTGATGGAGTGCTAGAGTGTCCAAACACAATTCGTGAAAGTCAACTTTAGCACCACAGGAAGGGTAATCCCGTGAAAGGGTAATAGGGGATACATCATCGTTTGGATATAGGCATAAAGGTGAATCGGAGCAACAGCTCTCAAAACCAGCTCAAATGATAGAGGAGGGCTCCTGATGGCGTGCTAGAGGGTCAAAACACCGTTTCATGAAAGTCAACTTTGGCACCCAAGGGAGGATAATCCCGTGAAAGGGTAATAGTGGATACATCATTTTTTGGAAATAGGTGAAAAGGTGAATCGGAGCTACAGTTCTTAAAACCAGCTCAAATGATAGAGGAGGGCTCCTGATGGAGTGCTAGAGGGTCAAAACACAGTTTCGTGAAAGTCAGCTTTGACACCCCAGGAAGGGTAATCCCGTGAAAGGGTATTAGTGGATACATCATGGTTTGGAAGTTGGCAAAAAGGTGAATCGGAGCTACAGATTTTCAAACCAGCTGAAATGATAGAGGAGGGTTCCTGATGGAGTGCTAGAGTGTCCAAACACAATTCGTGAAAGTCAACTTTAGCACCACAGGAAGGGTAATCCCGTGAAAGGGTAATAGCGGATACATCATCGTTTGGATATAGGCATAAAGGTGAATCGGAGCTACAGATTTTCAAACCAGCTCAAATGATAGAGGAGGGCTCCTGATCGAGTGCTAGAGGGTCAAAACACCGTTTCATGAAAGTCAACTTTGGCACCCCAGGAAGGGTAATCCCGTGAAAGGGTAATAGTGGATACATCGTGGTTTCGAAATAGGTAAAAAGGTGAATCGGAGCTACAGCTCTTAAAACCAGCTCAAATGATAGAGGAGGGCTCCTGATCGAGTGCTAGAGGATCAAAACACCGTTTCATGAAAGTCAACTTTGGCACCCCAGGAAGGGTAATCCCGTGAAAGGGTAATAGTGGATACATCATTTTTTGGAAATAGGTAAAAAGGTGAATCGGAGCTACAGCTCTTAAAACCAGCTCAAATGATAGAGGAGGGTTCCTGATGGAGTGCTAGAGGGTCAAAACACAGTTTCGTGAAAGTCAGCTTTGACACCCCAGGAAGGGTAATCCCGTGAAAGGGTATTAGTGGATACATCATGGTTTCGAAATAGGCAAAAAGGTGAATCGGAGCTACAGATTTTCAAACCAGCTCAAATGATAGAGGAGGGTTCCTGATGGAGTGCTAGAGTGTCCAAACACAATTCGTGAAAGTCAACTTTAGCACCACAGGAAGGGTAATCCCGTGAAAGGGTAATAGGGGATACATCATCGTTTGGATATAGGCATAAAGGTGAATCGGAGCAACAGCTCTCAAAACCAGCTCAAATGATAGAGGAGGGCTCCTGATGGCGTGCTAGAGGGTCAAAACACCGTTTCATGAAAGTCAACTTTGGCACCCAAGGGAGGATAATCCCGTGAAAGGGTAATAGTGGATACATCATTTTTTGGAAATAGGTGAAAAGGTGAATCGGAGCTACAGTTCTTAAAACCAGCTCAAATGATAGAGGAGGGCTCCTGATGGAGTGCTAGAGGGTCAAAACACAGTTTCGTGAAAGTCAGCTTTGACACCCCAGGAAGGGTAATCCCGTGAAAGGGTATTAGTGGATACATCATGGTTTGGAAGTTGGCAAAAAGGTGAATCGGAGCTACAGATTTTCAAACCAGCTGAAATGATAGAGGAGGGTTCCTGATGGAGTGCTAGAGTGTCCAAACACAATTCGTGAAAGTCAACTTTAGCACCACAGGAAGGGTAATCCCGTGAAAGGGTAATAGCGGATACATCATCGTTTGGATATAGGCATAAAGGTGAATCGGAGCTACAGATTTTCAAACCAGCTCAAATGATAGAGGAGGGCTCCTGATCGAGTGCTAGAGGGTCAAAACACCGTTTCATGAAAGTCAACTTTGGCACCCCAGGAAGGGTAATCCCGTGAAAGGGTAATAGTGGATACATCATTTTTTGGAAATAGGTAAAAAGGTGAATCGGAGCTACAGCTCTTAAAACCAGCTCAAATGATAGAGGAGGGTTCCTGGTGGAGTGCTAGAGGGTCCAAACACAGTTTCGTGAAAGTCAACTTTGACACCACAGGAAGGGTAATACCGTGAAAGGGTCATAGGGGATACATCATCGTCTGGATATAGGCATGAAGGTGAATCGGACGTACAGATTTTCAAACCAGCTCAAATGATAGAGGAGGGTTCCTGATGGAGTGCTAGAGGGTCAAAACACAGTTTTGTGAAAGTCAACTTTGACACCCCAGGAAGGGTAATCCCGTGAAACTAAATTAGTGGATACATCATGGTTTGGAAATAGGCAAAAAGGTGAATCGGAGCTACAGATTTTCAAACCAGCTGAAATGATAGAGGAGGGTTCCTGATGGAGTGCTAGAGTGTCCAAACACAATTCGTGAAAGTCAACTTTGGCACCACAGGAAGGGTAATCCCGTGAAAGGGTATTAGTGGATACATCATGGTTTGGAAATTGGCAAAAAGGTGAATCGGAGCTACAGATTTTCAAACCAGCTGAAATGATAGAGGAGGGTTCCTGATGGAGTGCTAGAGTGTCCAAACACAATTCGTGAAAGTCAACTTTAGCACCACAGGAAGGGTAATCCCGTGAAAGGGTAATAGCGGATACATCATCGTTTGGATATAGGCATAAAGGTGAATCGGAGCTACAGATTTTCAAACCAGCTCAAATGATAGAGGAGCGTCCCTGATGGAGTGCTAGAGGGTCCAAACACAGTTTCGTGAAAGTCAACTTTGGCACCCCAGGAAGGGTAATCCCGTGAAAGGGTATTAGTGGATACATCATGGTTTGGAAATAGGCAAAAAGGTGAATCGGAGCTACAGATTTTCAAACCAGCTGAAATGATAGAGGAGGGTTCCTGATGGAGTGCTAGAGTGTCCAAACACAATTCGTGAAAGTCAACTTTAGCACCACAGGAAGGGTAATCCCGTGAAAGGGTAATAGCGGATACATCATCGTTTGGATATAGCCATAAAGGTGAATCGGAGCTACAGATTTTCAAACCAGCTCAAATGATAGAGGAGCGTCCCTGATGGAGTGCTAGAGGGTCCAAACACAGTTTCGTGAAAGTCAACTTTGGCACCCCAATAAGGGTAGTCCCGTGAAAGGGTATTAGTGGATACATCATGGTTTGGAAATAGGTAAAAAGGTGAATCGGAGCTACAGCTCTTAAAACCAGCTCAAATGATAGAGGAGGGCTCCTGATCGAGTGCTAGAGGGTCAAAACACCGTTTCATGAAAGTCAACTTTGGCACCCCAGGAAGGGTAATCCCGTGAAAGGGTAATAGTGGATACATCATTTTTTGGAAATAGGTAAAAAGGTGAATCGGAGCTACAGCTCTTAAAACCAGCTCAAATGATAGAGGAGGGTTCCTGATGGAGTGCTAGAGGGTCAAAACACAGTTTCGTGAAAGTCAGCTTTGACACCCCAGGAAGGGTAATCCCGTGAAAGGGTATTAGTGGATACATCATGGTTTGGAAATAGGCAAAAAGGTGAATCGGAGCTACAGATTTTCAAACCAGCTGAAATGATAGAGGAGGGTTCCTGATGGAGTGCTAGAGGGTCCAAACACAATTCGTGAAAGTCAACTTTAGCACCACAGGAAGGGTAATCCCGTGAAAGGGTAATAGGGGATACATCATCGTTTGGATATAGGCATAAAGGTGAATCGGAGCTACAGCTCTCAAAACCAGCTCAAATGATAGAGGAGGGCTCCTGATGGCGTGCTAGAGGGTCAAAACACCGTTTCATGAAAGTCAACTTTGGCACCCCAGGGAGGATAATCCCGTGAAAGGGTAATAGTGGATACATCATTTTTTGGAAATAGGTGAAAAGGTGAATCGGAGCTACAGCTCTTAAAACCAGCTCAAATGATAGAGGAGGGCTCCTGATGGAGTGCTAGAGGGTCAAAACACAGTTTCGTGAAAGTCAGCTTTGACAC
Organism: Haliotis asinina; assembly: GCF_037392515.1. Lineage (NCBI taxonomy): Eukaryota > Metazoa > Mollusca > Gastropoda > Lepetellida > Haliotidae > Haliotis > Haliotis asinina. The sequence continues at coordinate 28,709,306 of NC_090295.1, forward strand.
CCCAGGAAGGGTAATCCCGTGAAAGGGTATTAGTGGATACATCATGGTTTGGAAGTTGGCAAAAAGGTGAATCGGAGCTACAGATTTTCAAACCAGCTGAAATGATAGAGGAGGGTTCCTGATGGAGTGCTAGAGTGTCCAAACACAATTCGTGAAAGTCAACTTTAGCACCACAGGAAGGGTAATCCCGTGAAAGGGTAATAGCGGATACATCATCGTTTGGATATAGGCATAAAGGTGAATCGGAGCTACAGATTTTCAAACCAGCTCAAATGATAGAGGAGCGTCCCTGATGGAGTGCTAGAGGGTCCAAACACAGTTTCGTGAAAGTCAACTTTGGCACCACAGGAAGGGTAATCCCGTGAAAGGGTATTAGTGGATACATCGTGGTTTCGAAATAGGTAAAAAGGTGAATCGGAGCTACAGCTCTTAAAACCAGCTCAAATGATAGAGGAGGGCTCCTGATGGAGTGCTAGAGGGTCAAAACACCGTTTCATGAAAGTCAACTTTGGCACCCCAGGAAGGGTAATCCCGTGAAAAGGTAATAGTGGATACATCATTTTTTGGAAATAGGTAAAAAGGTGAATCGGAGCTACAGCTCTTAAAACCAGCTCAAATGATAGAGGAGGGTTCCTGATGGAGTGCTAGAGGGTCAAAACACAGTTTCGTGAAAGTCAGCTTTGACACCCCAGGAAGGGTAATCCCGTGAAAGGGTATTAGTGGATACATCATGGTTTGGAAATAGGCAAAAAGGTGAATCGGAGCTACAGATTTTCAAACCAGCTGAAATGATAGAGGAGGGTTCCTGATGGAGTGCTAGAGTGTCCAAACACAATTCGTGAAAGTCAACTTTAGCACCACAGGAAGGGTAATCCCGTGAAAGGGTAATAGGGGATACATCATCGTTTGGATATAGGCATAAAGGTGAATCGGAGCTACAGCTCTCAAAACCAGCTCAAATGATAGAGGAGGGCTCCTGATGGCGTGCTAGAGGGTCAAAACACCGTTTCATGAAAGTCAACTTTGGCACCCCAGGGAGGATAATCCCGTGAAAGGGTAATAGTGGATACATCATTTTTTGGAAATAGGTGAAAAGGTGAATCGGAGCTACAGCTCTTAAAACCAGCTCAAATGATAGAGGAGGGCTCCTTATGGAGTGCTAGAGGGTCAAAACACAGTTTCGTGAAAGTCAGCTTTGACACCCCAGGAAGGGTAATCCCGTGAAAGGGTATTAGTGGATACATCATGGTTTGGAAGTTGGCAAAAAGGTGAATCGGAGCTACAGATTTTCAAACCAGCTGAAATGATAGAGGAGGGTTCCTGATGGAGTGCTAGAGTGTCCAAACACAATTCGTGAAAGTCAACTTTAGCACCACAGGAAGGGTAATCCCGTGAAAGGGTAATAGCGGATACATCATCGTTTCGATATAGGCATAAAGGTGAATCGGAGCTACAGATTTTCAAACCAGCTGAAATGATAGAGGAGGGCTCCTGATCGAGTGCTAGAGGGTCAAAACACCGTTTCATGAAAGTCAACTTTGGCACCCCAGGAAGGGTAATCCCGTGAAAGGGTAATAGTGGATACATCATTTTTTGGAAATAGGTAAAAAGGTGAATCGGAGCTACAGCTCTTAAAACCAGCTCAAATGATAGAGGAGGGTTCCTGGTGGAGTGCTAGAGGGTCCAAACACAGTTTCGTGAAAGTCAACTTTGACACCACAGGAAGGGTAATACCGTGAAAGGGTCATAGGGGATACATCATCGTTTGGATATAGGCATGAAGGTGAATCGGACGTACAGATTTTCAAACCAGCTCAAATGATAGAGGAGGGTTCCTGATGGAGTGCTAGAGGGTCAAAACACAGTTTTGTGAAAGTCAACTTTGACACCCCAGGAAGGGTAATCCCGTGAAACTAAATTAGTGGATACATCATGGTTTGGAAATAGGCAAAAAGGTGAATCGGAGCTACAGATTTTCAAACCAGCTGAAATGATAGAGGAGGGTTCCTGATGGAGTGCTAGAGTGTCCAAACACAATTCGTGAAAGTCAACTTTAGCACCACAGGAAGGGTAATCCCGTGAAAGGGTAATAGCGGATACATCATCGTTTGGATATAGCCATAAAGGTGAATCGGAGCTACAGATTTTCAAACCAGCTCAAATGATAGAGGAGCGTCCCTGATGGAGTGCTAGAGGGTCCAAACACAGTTTCGTGAAAGTCAACTTTGGCACCCCAATAAGGGTAGTCCCGTGAAAGGGTATTAGTGGATACATCATGGTTTGGAAATAGGTAAAAAGGTGAATCGGAGCTACAGCTCTTAAAACCAGCTCAAATGATAGAGGAGGGTTCCTGATGGAGTGCTAGAGGGTCAAAACACAGTTTCGTGAAAGTCAGCTTTGACACCCCAGGAAGGGTAATACCGTGAAAGGGTCATAGGGGATACATCATCGTCTGGATATAGGCATGAAGGTGAATCGGACGTACAGATTTTCAAACCAGCTCAAATGATAGAGGAGGGTTCCTGATGGAGTGCTAGAGGGTCAAAACACAGTTTTGTGAAAGTCAACTTTGACACCCCAGGAAGGGTAATCCCGTGAAACTAAATTAGTGGATACATCATGGTTTGGAAATAGGCAAAAAGGTGAATCGGAGCTACAGATTTTCAAACCAGCTGAAATGATAGAGGAGGGTTCCTGATGGAGTGCTAGAGTGTCCAAACACAATTCGTGAAAGTCAACTTTGGCACCACAGGAAGGGTAATCCCGTGAAAGGGTATTAGTGGATACATCATGGTTTGGAAATTGGCAAAAAGGTGAATCGGAGCTACAGATTTTCAAACCAGCTGAAATGATAGAGGAGGGTTCCTGATGGAGTGCTAGAGTGTCCAAACACAATTCGTGAAAGTCAACTTTAGCACCACAGGAAGGGTAATCCCGTGAAAGGGTAATAGCGGATACATCATCGTTTGGATATAGGCATAAAGGTGAATCGGAGCTACAGATTTTCAAACCAGCTCAAATGATAGAGGAGCGTCCCTGATGGAGTGCTAGAGGGTCCAAACACAGTTTCGTGAAAGTCAACTTTGGCACCCCAGGAAGGGTAATCCCGTGAAAGGGTATTAGTGGATACATCATGGTTTGGAAATAGGCAAAAAGGTGAATCGGAGCTACAGATTTTCAAACCAGCTGAAATGATAGAGGAGGGTTCCTGATGGAGTGCTAGAGTGTCCAAACACAATTCGTGAAAGTCAACTTTAGCACCACAGGAAGGGTAATCCCGTGAAAGGGTAATAGCGGATACATCATCGTTTGGATATAGCCATAAAGGTGAATCGGAGCTACAGATTTTCAAACCAGCTCAAATGATAGAGGAGCGTCCCTGATGGAGTGCTAGAGGGTCCAAACACAGTTTCGTGAAAGTCAACTTTGGCACCCCAATAAGGGTAGTCCCGTGAAAGGGTATTAGTGGATGCATCATGGTTTGGAAATAGGTAAAAAGGTGAATCGGAGCTACAGCTCTTAAAACCAGCTCAAATGATAGAGGAGGGCTCCTGATCGAGTGCTAGAGGGTCAAAACACCGTTTCATGAAAGTCAACTTTGGCACCCCAGGAAGGGTAATCCCGTGAAAGGGTAATAGTGGATACATCATTTTTTGGAAATAGGTAAAAAGGTGAATCGGAGCTACAGCTCTTAAAACCAGCTCAAATGATAGAGGAGGGTTCCTGATGGAGTGCTAGAGGGTCAAAACACAGTTTCGTGAAAGTCAGCTTTGACACCCCAGGAAGGGTAATCCCGTGAAAGGGTATTAGTGGATACATCATGGTTTGGAAATAGGCAAAAAGGTGAATCGGAGCTACAGATTTTCAAACCAGCTGAAATGATAGAGGAGGGTTCCTGATGGAGTGCTAGAGGGTCCAAACACAATTCGTGAAAGTCAACTTTAGCACCACAGGAAGGGTAATCCCGTGAAAGGGTAATAGGGGATACATCATCGTTTGGATATAGGCATAAAGGTGAATCGGAGCTACAGCTCTCAAAACCAGCTCAAATGATAGAGGAGGGCTCCTGATGGCGTGCTAGAGGGTCAAAACACCGTTTCATGAAAGTCAACTTTGGCACCCCAGGGAGGATAATCCCGTGAAAGGGTAATAGTGGATACATCATTTTTAGGAAATAGGTGAAAAGGTGAATCGGAGCTACAGCTCTTAAAACCAGCTCAAATGATAGAGGAGGGCTCCTGATGGAGTGCTAGAGGGTCAAAACACAGTTTCGTGAAAGTCAGCTTTGACACCCCAGGAAGGGTAATCCCGTGAAAGGGTATTAGTGGATACATCATGGTTTGGAAGTTGGCAAAAAGGTGAATCGGAGCTACAGATTTTCAAACCAGCTGAAATGATAGAGGAGGGTTCCTGATGGAGTGCTAGAGTGTCCAAACACAATTCGTGAAAGTCAACTTTAGCACCACAGGAAGGGTAATCCCGTGAAAGGGTAATAGCGGATACATCATCGTTTGGATATAGGCATAAAGGTGAATCGGAGCTACAGATTTTCAAACCAGCTCAAATGATAGAGGAGCGTCCCTGATGGAGTGCTAGAGGGTCCAAACACAGTTTCGTGAAAGTCAACTTTGGCACCACAGGAAGGGTAATCCCGTGAAAGGGTATTAGTGGATACATCGTGGTTTCGAAATAGGTAAAAAGGTGAATCGGAGCTACAGCTCTTAAAACCAGCTCAAATGATAGAGGAGGGCTCCTGATGGAGTGCTAGAGGGTCAAAACACCGTTTCATGAAAGTCAACTTTGGCACCCCAGGAAGGGTAATCCCGTGAAAAGGTAATAGTGGATACATCATTTTTTGGAAATAGGTAAAAAGGTGAATCGGAGCTACAGCTCTTAAAACCAGCTCAAATGATAGAGGAGGGTTCCTGATGGAGTGCTAGAGGGTCAAAACACAGTTTCGTGAAAGTCAGCTTTGACACCCCAGGAAGGGTAATCCCGTGAAAGGGTATTAGTGGATACATCATGGTTTGGAAATAGGCAAAAAGGTGAATCGGAGCTACAGATTTTCAAACCAGCTGAAATGATAGAGGAGGGTTCCTGATGGAGTGCTAGAGTGTCCAAACACAATTCGTGAAAGTCAACTTTAGCACCACAGGAAGGGTAATCCCGTGAAAGGGTAATAGGGGATACATCATCGTTTGGATATAGGCATAAAGGTGAATCGGAGCTACAGCTCTCAAAACCAGCTCAAATGATAGAGGAGGGCTCCTGATGGCGTGCTAGAGGGTCAAAACACCGTTTCATGAAAGTCAACTTTGGCACCCCAGGGAGGATAATCCCGTGAAAGGGTAATAGTGGATACATCATTTTTTGGAAATAGGTGAAAAGGTGAATCGGAGCTACAGCTCTTAAAACCAGCTCAAATGATAGAGGAGGGCTCCTTATGGAGTGCTAGAGGGTCAAAACACAGTTTCGTGAAAGTCAGCTTTGACACCCCAGGAAGGGTAATCCCGTGAAAGGGTATTAGTGGATACATCATGGTTTGGAAGTTGGCAAAAAGGTGAATCGGAGCTACAGATTTTCAAACCAGCTGAAATGATAGAGGAGGGTTCCTGATGGAGTGCTAGAGTGTCCAAACACAATTCGTGAAAGTCAACTTTAGCACCACAGGAAGGGTAATCCCGTGAAAGGGTAATAGCGGATACATCATCGTTTCGATATAGGCATAAAGGTGAATCGGAGCTACAGATTTTCAAACCAGCTGAAATGATAGAGGAGGGCTCCTGATCGAGTGCTAGAGGGTCAAAACACCGTTTCATGAAAGTCAACTTTGGCACCCCAGGAAGGGTAATCCCGTGAAAGGGTAATAGTGGATACATCATTTTTTGGAAATAGGTAAAAAGGTGAATCGGAGCTACAGCTCTTAAAACCAGCTCAAATGATAGAGGAGGGTTCCTGGTGGAGTGCTAGAGGGTCCAAACACAGTTTCGTGAAAGTCAACTTTGACACCACAGGAAGGGTAATACCGTGAAAGGGTCATAGGGGATACATCATCGTTTGGATATAGGCATGAAGGTGAATCGGACGTACAGATTTTCAAACCAGCTCAAATGATAGAGGAGGGTTCCTGATGGAGTGCTAGAGGGTCAAAACACAGTTTTGTGAAAGTCAACTTTGACACCCCAGGAAGGGTAATCCCGTGAAACTAAATTAGTGGATACATCATGGTTTGGAAATAGGCAAAAAGGTGAATCGGAGCTACAGATTTTCAAACCAGCTGAAATGATAGAGGAGGGTTCCTGATGGAGTGCTAGAGTGTCCAAACACAATTCGTGAAAGTCAACTTTAGCACCACAGGAAGGGTAATCCCGTGAAAGGGTAATAGCGGATACATCATCGTTTGGATATAGCCATAAAGGTGAATCGGAGCTACAGATTTTCAAACCAGCTCAAATGATAGAGGAGCGTCCCTGATGGAGTGCTAGAGGGTCCAAACACAGTTTCGTGAAAGTCAACTTTGGCACCCCAATAAGGGTAGTCCCGTGAAAGGGTATTAGTGGATACATCATGGTTTGGAAATAGGTAAAAAGGTGAATCGGAGCTACAGCTCTTAAAACCAGCTCAAATGATAGAGGAGGGTTCCTGATGGAGTGCTAGAGGGTCAAAACACAGTTTCGTGAAAGTCAGCTTTGACACCCCAGGAAGGGTAATCCCGTGAAAGGGTGTTAGTGGATACATCAAGGTTTGGAAATAGGCAAAAAGGTGAATCGGAGCTACAGATTTTTAAACCAGCTGAAATGATAGAGGAGGGTTTCTGATGGAGTGCTAGAGGGTCCAAACACAATTCGTGAAAGTCAACTTTAGCACCACAGGAAGGGTAATCCCGTGAAAGGGTAATAGGGGATACATCATCGTTTCGAAATAGGCAAAAGTTGAATCGGAGCTACAGATTTTTAAACCAGCTGAAATGATAGAGGAGGGTTCCTGATGGAGTGCTAGAGGGTCAAAACACAGTTTCGTGAAAGTCAACTTTGACACCCCAGGAAGGGTAATCCCGTGAAAGGGTGTTAGTGGATACATCATGGTTTCGAAATAGGCAAAAAGGTGAATCGGAGCTACAGATTTTCAAACCAGCTGAAATGATAGAGGAGGGTTCCTAATGGAGTGCTAGAGTGTCCAAACACAATTCGTGAAAGTCAACTTTAGCACCACAGGAAATGTAATCCCGTGAAAGGGTAACGGGGGATACATCATCGTTTGGATATAGGCATAAAGGTGAATCGGAGCTACAGCTCTCAAAACCAGCTCAAATGATAGAGGAGCGCTCCTGATGGAGTGCTAGAGGGTCAAAACACCGTTTCATGAAAGTCAACTTTGGCACCCCAGGAAGGATAATCCCGTGAAAGGGTATTAGTGGATACATCATTTTTTTGGAAATAGGTGAAAAGGTGAATCGGAGCTACAGCTCTTAAAACCAGCTCAGACGATAGAGGAGGGTTCCTGATGGAGTGCTAGATGGTCAAAACACAGTTTCGTGAAAGTCAGCTTTGACATCCCAGGAAGGGTAATCCCGTGAAAGGGTAATAGGGGATACATCATCGTTTGGATATAGGCATAAAGGTGAATCGGAGCTACAGCTCTCAAAACCAGCTCAAATGATAGAGGAGGGCTCCTGATGGCGTGCTAGAGGGTCAAAACACCGTTTCATGAAAGTCAACTTTGGCACCCCAGGGAGGATAATCCCGTGAAAGGGTAATAGTGGATACATCATTTTTTGGAAATAGGTGAAAAGGTGAATCGGAGCTACAGCTCTTAAAACCAGCTCAAATGATAGAGGAGGGCTCCTGATGGAGTGCTAGAGGGTCAAAACACAGTTTCGTGAAAGTCAGCTTTGACACCCCAGGAAGGGTAATCCCGTGAAAGGGTATTAGTGGATACATCATGGTTTGGAAGTTGGCAAAAAGGTGAATCGGAGCTACAGATTTTCAAACCAGCTGAAATGATAGAGGAGGGTTCCTGATGGAGTGCTAGAGTGTCCAAACACAATTCGTGAAAGTCAACTTTAGCACCACAGGAAGGGTAATCCCGTGAAAGGGTAATAGCGGATACATCATCGTTTGGATATAGGCATAAAGGTGAATCGGAGCTACAGATTTTCAAACCAGCTCAAATGATAGAGGAGCGTCCCTGATGGAGTGCTAGAGGGTCCAAACACAGTTTCGTGAAAGTCAACTTTGGCACCACAGGAAGGGTAATCCCGTGAAAGGGTATTAGTGGATACATCGTGGTTTCGAAATAGGTAAAAAGGTGAATCGGAGCTACAGCTCTTAAAACCAGCTCAAATGATAGAGGAGGGCTCCTGATGGAGTGCTAGAGGGTCAAAACACCGTTTCATGAAAGTCAACTTTGGCACCCCAGGAAGGGTAATCCCGTGAAAAGGTAATAGTGGATACATCATTTTTTGGAAATAGGTAAAAAGGTGAATCGGAGCTACAGCTCTTAAAACCAGCTCAAATGATAGAGGAGGGTTCCTGATGGAGTGCTAGAGGGTCAAAACACAGTTTCGTGAAAGTCAGCTTTGACACCCCAGGAAGGGTAATCCCGTGAAAGGGTATTAGTGGATACATCATGGTTTGGAAATAGGCAAAAAGGTGAATCGGAGCTACAGATTTTCAAACCAGCTGAAATGATAGAGGAGGGTTCCTGATGGAGTGCTAGAGTGTCCAAACACAATTCGTGAAAGTCAACTTTAGCACCACAGGAAGGGTAATCCCGTGAAAGGGTAATAGGGGATACATCATCGTTTGGATATAGGCATAAAGGTGAATCGGAGCTACAGCTCTCAAAACCAGCTCAAATGATAGAGGAGGGCTCCTGATGGCGTGCTAGAGGGTCAAAACACCGTTTCATGAAAGTCAACTTTGGCACCCCAGGGAGGATAATCCCGTGAAAGGGTAATAGTGGATACATCATTTTTTGGAAATAGGTGAAAAGGTGAATCGGAGCTACAGCTCTTAAAACCAGCTCAAATGATAGAGGAGGGCTCCTTATGGAGTGCTAGAGGGTCAAAACACAGTTTCGTGAAAGTCAGCTTTGACACCCCAGGAAGGGTAATCCCGTGAAAGGGTATTAGTGGATACATCATGGTTTGGAAGTTGGCAAAAAGGTGAATCGGAGCTACAGATTTTCAAACCAGCTGAAATGATAGAGGAGGGTTCCTGATGGAGTGCTAGAGTGTCCAAACACAATTCGTGAAAGTCAACTTTAGCACCACAGGAAGGGTAATCCCGTGAAAGGGTAATAGCGGATACATCATCGTTTCGATATAGGCATAAAGGTGAATCGGAGCTACAGATTTTCAAACCAGCTGAAATGATAGAGGAGGGCTCCTGATCGAGTGCTAGAGGGTCAAAACACCGTTTCATGAAAGTCAACTTTGGCACCCCAGGAAGGGTAATCCCGTGAAAGGGTAATAGTGGATACATCATTTTTTGGAAATAGGTAAAAAGGTGAATCGGAGCTACAGCTCTTAAAACCAGCTCAAATGATAGAGGAGGGTTCCTGGTGGAGTGCTAGAGGGTCCAAACACAGTTTCGTGAAAGTCAACTTTGACACCACAGGAAGGGTAATACCGTGAAAGGGTCATAGGGGATACATCATCGTTTGGATATAGGCATGAAGGTGAATCGGACGTACAGATTTTCAAACCAGCTCAAATGATAGAGGAGGGTTCCTGATGGAGTGCTAGAGGGTCAAAACACAGTTTTGTGAAAGTCAGCTTTGACACCCCAGGAAGGGTAATCCCGTGAAACTAAATTAGTGGATACATCATGGTTTGGAAATAGGCAAAAAGGTGAATCGGAGCTACAGATTTTCAAACCAGCTGAAATGATAGAGGAGGGTTCCTGATGGAGTGCTAGAGTGTCCAAACACAATTCGTGAAAGTCAACTTTAGCACCACAGGAAGGGTAATCCCGTGAAAGGGTAATAGCGGATACATCATCGTTTGGATATAGCCATAAAGGTGAATCGGAGCTACAGATTTTCAAACCAGCTCAAATGATAGAGGAGCGTCCCTGATGGAGTGCTAGAGGGTCCAAACACAGTTTCGTGAAAGTCAACTTTGGCACCCCAATAAGGGTAGTCCCGTGAAAGGGTATTAGTGGATACATCATGGTTTGGAAATAGGTAAAAAGGTGAATCGGAGCTACAGCTCTTAAAACCAGCTCAAATGATAGAGGAGGGTTCCTGATGGAGTGCTAGAGGGTCAAAACACAGTTTCGTGAAAGTCAGCTTTGACACCCCAGGAAGGGTAATCCCGTGAAAGGGTATTAGTGGATACATCATGGTTTGGAAATAGGCAAAAAGGTGAATCGGAGCTACAGATTTTCAAACCAGCTGAAATGATAGAGGAGGGTTCCTGATGGAGTGCTAGAGTGTCCAAACACAATTCGTGAAAGTCAACTTTAGCACCACAGGAAGGGTAATCCCGTGAAAGGGTAATAGGGGATACATCATCGTTTGGATATAGGCATAAAGGTGAATCGGAGCTACAGCTCTCAAAACCAGCTCAAATGATAGAGGAGGGCTCCTGATGGCGTGCTAGAGGGTCAAAACACCGTTTCATGAAAGTCAACTTTGGCACCCCAGGGAGGATAATCCCGTGAAAGGGTAATAGTGGATACATCATTTTTTGGAAATAGGTGAAAAGGTGAATCGGAGCTACAGCTCTTAAAACCAGCTCAAATGATAGAGGAGGGCTCCTGATGGAGTGCTAGAGGGTCAAAACACAGTTTCGTGAAAGTCAGCTTTGACACCCCAGGAAGGGTAATCCCGTGAAAGGGTATTAGTGGATACATCATGGTTTGGAAGTTGGCAAAAAGGTGAATCGGAGCTACAGATTTTCAAACCAGCTGAAATGATAGAGGAGGGTTCCTGATGGAGTGCTAGAGTGTCCAAACACAATTCGTGAAAGTCAACTTTAGCACCACAGGAAGGGTAATCCCGTGAAAGGGTAATAGCGGATACATCATCGTTTGGATATAGGCATAAAGGTGAATCGGAGCTACAGATTTTCAAACCAGCTCAAATGATAGAGGAGCGTCCCTGATGGAGTGCTAGAGGGTCCAAACACAGTTTCGTGAAAGTCAACTTTGGCACCACAGGAAGGGTAATCCCGTGAAAGGGTATTAGTGGATACATCGTGGTTTCGAAATAGGTAAAAAGGTGAATCGGAGCTACAGCTCTTAAAACCAGCTCAAATGATAGAGGAGGGCTCCTGATGGAGTGCTAGAGGGTCAAAACACCGTTTCATGAAAGTCAACTTTGGCACCCCAGGAAGGGTAATCCCGTGAAAAGGTAATAGTGGATACATCATTTTTTGGAAATAGGTAAAAAGGTGAATCGGAGCTACAGCTCTTAAAACCAGCTCAAATGATAGAGGAGGGTTCCTGATGGAGTGCTAGAGGGTCAAAACACAGTTTCGTGAAAGTCAGCTTTGACACCCCAGGAAGGGTAATCCCGTGAAAGGGTATTAGTGGATACATCATGGTTTGGAAATAGGCAAAAAGGTGAATCGGAGCTACAGATTTTCAAACCAGCTGAAATGATAGAGGAGGGTTCCTGATGGAGTGCTAGAGTGTCCAAACACAATTCGTGAAAGTCAACTTTAGCACCACAGGAAGGGTAATCCCGTGAAAGGGTAATAGGGGATACATCATCGTTTGGATATAGGCATAAAGGTGAATCGGAGCTACAGCTCTCAAAACCAGCTCAAATGATAGAGGAGGGCTCCTGATGGCGTGCTAGAGGGTCAAAACACCGTTTCATGAAAGTCAACTTTGGCACCCCAGGGAGGATAATCCCGTGAAAGGGTAATAGTGGATACATCATTTTTTGGAAATAGGTGAAAAGGTGAATCGGAGCTACAGCTCTTAAAACCAGCTCAAATGATAGAGGAGGGCTCCTTATGGAGTGCTAGAGGGTCAAAACACAGTTTCGTGAAAGTCAGCTTTGACACCCCAGGAAGGGTAATCCCGTGAAAGGGTATTAGTGGATACATCATGGTTTGGAAGTTGGCAAAAAGGTGAATCGGAGCTACAGATTTTCAAACCAGCTGAAATGATAGAGGAGGGTTCCTGATGGAGTGCTAGAGTGTCCAAACACAATTCGTGAAAGTCAACTTTAGCACCACAGGAAGGGTAATCCCGTGAAAGGGTAATAGCGGATACATCATCGTTTCGATATAGGCATAAAGGTGAATCGGAGCTACAGATTTTCAAACCAGCTGAAATGATAGAGGAGGGCTCCTGATCGAGTGCTAGAGGGTCAAAACACCGTTTCATGAAAGTCAACTTTGGCACCCCAGGAAGGGTAATCCCGTGAAAGGGTAATAGTGGATACATCATTTTTTGGAAATAGGTAAAAAGGTGAATCGGAGCTACAGCTCTTAAAACCAGCTCAAATGATAGAGGAGGGTTCCTGGTGGAGTGCTAGAGGGTCCAAACACAGTTTCGTGAAAGTCAACTTTGACACCACAGGAAGGGTAATACCGTGAAAGGGTCATAGGGGATACATCATCGTTTGGATATAGGCATGAAGGTGAATCGGACGTACAGATTTTCAAACCAGCTCAAATGATAGAGGAGGGTTCCTGATGGAGTGCTAGAGGGTCAAAACACAGTTTTGTGAAAGTCAACTTTGACACCCCAGGAAGGGTAATCCCGTGAAACTAAATTAGTGGATACATCATGGTTTGGAAATAGGCAAAAAGGTGAATCGGAGCTACAGATTTTCAAACCAGCTGAAATGATAGAGGAGGGTTCCTGATGGAGTGCTAGAGTGTCCAAACACAATTCGTGAAAGTCAACTTTAGCACCACAGGAAGGGTAATCCCGTGAAAGGGTAATAGCGGATACATCATCGTTTGGATATAGCCATAAAGGTGAATCGGAGCTACAGATTTTCAAACCAGCTCAAATGATAGAGGAGCGTCCCTGATGGAGTGCTAGAGGGTCCAAACACAGTTTCGTGAAAGTCAACTTTGGCACCCCAATAAGGGTAGTCCCGTGAAAGGGTATTAGTGGATACATCATGGTTTGGAAATAGGTAAAAAGGTGAATCGGAGCTACAGCTCTTAAAACCAGCTCAAATGATAGAGGAGGGTTCCTGATGGAGTGCTAGAGGGTCAAAACACAGTTTCGTGAAAGTCAGCTTTGACACCCCAGGAAGGGTAATCCCGTGAAAGGGTGTTAGTGGATACATCAAGGTTTGGAAATAGGCAAAAAGGTGAATCGGAGCTACAGATTTTTAAACCAGCTGAAATGATAGAGGAGGGTTTCTGATGGAGTGCTAGAGGGTCCAAACACAATTCGTGAAAGTCAACTTTAGCACCACAGGAAGGGTAATCCCGTGAAAGGGTAATAGGGGATACATCATCGTTTCGAAATAGGCAAAAGTTGAATCGGAGCTACAGATTTTTAAACCAGCTGAAATGATAGAGGAGGGTTCCTGATGGAGTGCTAGAGGGTCAAAACACAGTTTCGTGAAAGTCAACTTTGACACCCCAGGAAGGGTAATCCCGTGAAAGGGTGTTAGTGGATACATCATGGTTTCGAAATAGGCAAAAAGGTGAATCGGAGCTACAGATTTTCAAACCAGCTGAAATGATAGAGGAGGGTTCCTAATGGAGTGCTAGAGTGTCCAAACACAATTCGTGAAAGTCAACTTTAGCACCACAGGAAATGTAATCCCGTGAAAGGGTAACGGGGGATACATCATCGTTTGGATATAGGCATAAAGGTGAATCGGAGCTACAGCTCTCAAAACCAGCTCAAATGATAGAGGAGCGCTCCTGATGGAGTGCTAGAGGGTCAAAACACCGTTTCATGAAAGTCAACTTTGGCACCCCAGGAAGGATAATCCCGTGAAAGGGTATTAGTGGATACATCATTTTTTTGGAAATAGGTGAAAAGGTGAATCGGAGCTACAGCTCTTAAAACCAGCTCAGACGATAGAGGAGGGTTCCTGATGGAGTGCTAGATGGTCAAAACACAGTTTCGTGAAAGTCAGCTTTGACATCCCAGGAAGGGTAATCCCGTGAAAGGGTAATAGTGGATACATCATGGTTTGGAAATAGGTAAAAAAGGTGAATCGGAGCTACAGATTTTCAAACCAGCTGAAATGATAGAGGAGGGTTCCTGATGGAGTGCTAGAGTGTCCAAACACAATTCGTGAAAGTCAACTTTAGCACCACAGGAAGGGTAATCCCGTGAAAGGGTAATAGCGGATACATCATCGTTTGGATATAGGCATAAAGGTGAATTGGATCTACAGATTTTCAAACCAGCTCAAATGATAGAAGAGCGTTCCTGATGGAGTGCTAGAGGGTCCAAACACAGTTTCGTGAAAGTCAACTTTGGCACCCCAGGAAGGGTAATCCCGTGAAAGGGTATTAGTGGATACATCATGATATGGAAATAGGTAAAAAGGTGAATCGGAGCTACAGCTCTTAAAACCAGCTCAAATGATAGAGGAGGGTTCCTGATGGAGTGCTAGAGGGTCAAAACACAGTTTCGTGAAAGTCAGCTTTGACACCCCAGGAAGGGTAATCCCGTGAAAGGGTATTAGTGGATACATCATGGTTTGGAAATAGGTAAAAAGGTGAATCGGAGCTACAGCTCTCAAAACCAGCTCAAATGATAGAGGAGGGCTCCTGATGGCGTGCTAGAGGGTCAAAACACCGTTTCATGAAAGTCAACTTTGGCACCCCAGGGAGGATAATCGTGTGAAAGGGTCATAGTGGATACATCATTTTTTGGAAATAGGTGAAAAGGTGAATCGGAGCTACAGCTCTTAAAACCAGCTCAAATGATAGAGGAGTTTTCCTGATGGAGTGCTAGATGGTCAAAACACAGTTTCGTGAAAGTCAGCTTTGACACCCCAGGAAGGGTAATCCCGTGAAAGGGTATTAGTGGATACATCATGGTTTGGAAGTTGGCAAAAAGGTGAATCGGAGCTACAGATTTTCAAACCAGCTGAAATGATAGAGGAGGGTTCCTGATGGAGTGCTAGAGTGTCCAAACACAATTCGTGAAAGTCAACTTTAGCACCACAGGAAGGGTAATCCCGTGAAAGGGTAATAGCGGATACATCATCGTTTCGATATAGGCATAAAGGTGAATCGGAGCTACAGATTTTCAAACCAGCTGAAATGATAGAGGAGGGCTCCTGATCGAGTGCTAGAGGGTCAAAACACCGTTTCATGAAAGTCAACTTTGGCACCCCAGGAAGGGTAATCCCGTGAAAGGGTAATAGTGGATACATCATTTTTTGGAAATAGGTAAAAAGGTGAATCGGAGCTACAGCTCTTAAAACCAGCTCAAATGATAGAGGAGGGTTCCTGGTGGAGTGCTAGAGGGTCCAAACACAGTTTCGTGAAAGTCAACTTTGACACCACAGGAAGGGTAATACCGTGAAAGGGTCATAGGGGATACATCATTGTTTGGGTATAGGCATGAAGGTGAATCGGACGTACAGATTTTCAAACCAGCTCAAATGATAGAGGAGGGTTCCTGATGGAGTGCTAGAGGGTCAAAACACAGTTTTGTGAAAGTCAACTTTGACACCCCAGGAAGGGTAATCCCGTGAAACTAAATTTGTGGATACATCATGGTTTGGAAATAGGCAAAAAGGTGAATCGGAGCTACAGATTTTCAAACCAGCTCAAGTGATAGAGGAGGGTTCCTGATGGAGTGCTAGAGTGTCCAAACACAATTCGTGAAAGTCAACTTTAGCACCACAGGAAGGGTAATCCCGTGAAAGGGTAATAGCGGATACATCATCGTTTGGATATAGGCATAAAGGTGAATCGGAGCTACAGATTTTCAAACCAGCTCAAATGATAGAGGAGCGTCCCTGATGGAGTGCTAGAGGGTCCAAACACAGTTTCGTGAAAGTCAACTTTGGCACCCCAATAAGGGTAGTCCCGTGAAAGGGTATTAGTGGATACATCATGGTTTGGAAATAGGTAAAAAGGTGAATCGGAGCTACAGCTCTTAAAACCAGCTCAAATGATAGAGGAGGGCTCCTGATCGAGTGCTAGAGGGTCAAAACACCGTTTCATGAAAGTCAACTTTGGCACCACAGGAAGGGTAATCCCGTGAAAGGGTAATAGTGGATACATCATTTTTTGGAAATAGGTAAAAAGGTGAATCGGAGCTACAGCTCTTAAAACCAGCTCAAATGATAGAGGAGGGTTCCTGATGGAGTGCTAGAGGGTCAAAACACAGTTTCGTGAAAGTCAGCTTTGACACCTCAGGAAGGGTAATCCCGTGAAAGGGTATTAGTGGATACATCAAGGTTTGGAAATAGGCAAAAAGGTGAATCGGAGCTACAGATTTTTAAACCAGCTGAAATGATAGAGGAGGGTTTCTGATGGAGTGCTAGAGGGTCCAAACACAATTCGTGAAAGTCAACTTTAGCACCACAGGAAGGGTAATCCCGTGAAAGGGTAATAGCGGATACATCATCGTTTCGAAATAGGCAAAAAGCTGAATCGGAGCTACAGATTTTTAAACCAGCTGAAATGATAGAGGAGGGTTCCTGATGGAGCGCTAGAGGGTCAAAACACAGTTTCGTGAAAGTCAACTTTGACACCCCAGGAAGGGTAATCCCGTGAAAGGGTGTTAGTGGATACATCATGGTTTCGAAATAGGCAAAAAGGTGAATCGGAGCTACAGATTTTCAAACCAGCTGAAATGATAGAGGAGGGTTCCTAATGGAGTGCTAGAGTGTCCAAACACAATTCGTGAAAGTCAACTTTAGCACCACAGGAAATGTAATCCCGTGAAAGGGTAATGGGGGATACATCATCGTTTGGATATAGGCATAAAGGTGAATCGGAGCTACAGCTCTCAAAACCAGCTCAAATGATAGAGGAGGGCTCCTGATGGAGTGCTAGAGGGTCAAAACACCGTTTCATGAAAGTCAACTTTGGCACCCCAGGAAGGATAATCCCGTGAAAGGGTATTAGTGGATACATCATTTTTTTGGAAATAGGTGAAAAGGTGAATCGGAGCTACAGCTCTTACAACCAGCTCAGATGATAGAGGAGGGTTCCTGATGGAGTGCTAGATGGTCAAAACACAGTTTCGTGAAAGTCAGCTTTGACATCCCAGGAAGGGTAATCCCGTGAAAGGGTAATAGTGGATACATCATGGTTTGGAAATAGGCAAAAAGGTGAATCGGAGCTACAGATTTTCAAACCAGCTGAAATGATAGAGGAGGGTTCCTGATGGAGTGCTAGAGTGTCCAAACACAATTCGTGAAAGTCAACTTTAGCACCACAGGAAGGGTAATCCCGTGAAAGGGTAATAGCGGATACATCATCGTTTGGATATAGGCATAAAGGTGAATCGGAGCTACAGATTTTCAAACCAGCTCAAATGATAGAAGAGCGTTCCTGATGGAGTGCTAGAGGGTCCAAACACAGTTTCGTGAAAGTCAACTTTGGCACCCCAGGAAGGGTAATCCCGTGAAAGGGTATTAGTGGATACATCATGGTTTGGAAATAGGTAAAAAGGTGAATCGGAGCTACAGCTCTTAAAACCAGCTCAAATGATAGAGGAGGGTTCCTGATGGAGTGCTAGAGGGTCAAAACACAGTTTCGTGAAAGTCAGCTTTGACACCCCAGGAAGGGTAATCCCGTGAAAGGGTATTAGTGGATACATCATGGTTTGGAAATAGGCAAAAAGGTGAATCGGAGCTACAGATTTTCAAACCAGCTGAAATGATAGAGGAGGGTTCCTGATGGAGTGCTAGAGTGTCCAAACACAATTCGTGAAAGTCAACTTTAGCACCACAGGAAGGGTAATCCCGTGAAAGGGTAATAGCGGATACATCATCGTTTGGATATAGGCATAAAGGTGAATCGGAGCTACAGATTTTCAAACCAGCTCAAATGATAGAGGAGCGTCCCTGATGGAGTGCTAGAGGGTCCAAACACAGTTTCGTGAAAGTCAACTTTGGCACCCCAATAAGGGTAGTCCCGTGAAAGGGTATTAGTGGATACATCATGGTTTGGAAATAGGTAAAAAGGTGAATCGGAGCTACAGCTCTTAAAACCAGCTCAAATGATAGAGGAGGGCTCCTGATCGAGTGCTAGAGGGTCAAAACACCGTTTCATGAAAGTCAACTTTGGCACCCCAGGAAGGGTAATCCCGTGAAAGGGTAATAGTGGATACATCATTTTTTGGAAATAGGTAAAAAGGTGAATCGGAGCTACAGCTCTTAAAACCAGCTCAAATGATAGAGGAGGGTTCCTGATGGAGTGCTAGAGGGTCAAAACACAGTTTCGTGAAAGTCAGCTTTGACACCCCAGGAAGGGTAATCCCGTGAAAGGGTATTAGTGGATACATCAAGGTTTGGAAATAGGCAAAAAGGTGAATCGGAGCTACAGATTTTCAAACCAGCTGAAATGATAGAGGAGGGTTTCTGATGGAGTGCTAGAGGGTCCAAACACAATTCGTGAAAGTCAACTTTGGCACCACAGGAAGGGTAATCCCGTGAAAGGGTAATAGCGGATACATCATCGTTTCGAAATAGGCAAAAAGGTGAATCGGAGCTACAGATTTTCAAACCAGCTGAAATGATAGAGGAGGGTTTCTGATGGAGTGCTAGAGGGTCCAAACACAATTCGTGAAAGTCAACTTTGGCACCACAGGAAGGGTAATCCCGTGAAAGGGTAATAGCGGATACATCATCGTTTCGAAATAGGCAAAAAGCTGAATCGGAGCTACAGATTTTTAAACCAGCTGAAATGATAGAGGAGGGTTCCTGATGGAGCGCTAGAGGGTCAAAACACAGTTTCGTGAAAGTCAACTTTGACACCCCAGGAAGGGTAATCCCGTGAAAGGGTGTTAGTGGATACATCATGGTTTCGAAATAGGCAAAAAGGTGAATCGGAGCTACAGATTTTCAAACCAGCTGAAATGATAGAGGAGGGTTCCTAATGGAGTGCTAGAGTGTCCAAACACAATTCGTGAAAGTCAACTTTAGCACCACAGGAAATGTAATCCCGTGAAAGGGTAATGGGGGATACATCATCGTTTGGATATAGGCATAAAGGTGAATCGGAGCTACAGCTCTCAAAACCAGCTCAAATGATAGAGGAGGGCTCCTGATCGAGTGCTAGAGGGTCAAAACACCGTTTCATGAAAGTCAACTTTGGCACCCCAGGAAGGATAATCCCGTGAAAGGGTATCAGTGGATACATCATTTTTTTGGAAATAGGTGAAAAGGTGAATCGGAGCTACAGCTCTCAAAACCAGCTCAGATCATAGAAGAGGGTTCCTGATGGAGTGCTAGATGGTCAAAACACAGTTTCGTGAAAGTCAGCTTTGACATCCCAGGAAGGGTAATCCCGTGAAAGGGTAATAGTGGATACATCATGGTTTGGAAATAGGCAAAAAGGTGAATCGGAGCTACAGATTTTCAAACCAGCTGAAATGATAGAGGAGGGTTCCTGATGGAGTGCTAGAGTGTCCAAACACAATTCGTGAAAGTCAACTTTAGCACCACAGGAAGGGTAATCCCGTGAAAGGGTAATAGCGGATACATCATCGTTTGGATATAGGCATAAAGGTGAATTGGAGCTACAGATTTTCAAACCAGCTCAAATGATAGAAGAGCGTTCCTGATGGAGTGCTAGAGGGTCCAAACACAGTTTCGTGAAAGTCAACTTTGGCACCCCAGGAAGGGTAATCCCGTGAAAGGGTATTAGTGGATACATCATGGTTTGGAAATAGGTAAAAAGGTGAATCGGAGCTACAGCTCTTAAAACCAGCTCAAATGATAGAGGAGGGTTCCTGATGGAGTGCTAGAGGGTCAAAACACAGTTTCGTGAAAGTCAGCTTTGACACCCCAGGAAGGGTAATCCCGTGAAAGGGTATTAGTGGATACATCATGGTTTGGAAATAGGCAAAAAGGTGAATCGGAGCTACAGATTTTCAAACCAGCTGAAATGATAGAGGAGGGTTCCTGATGGAGTGCTAGAGTGTCCAAACACAATTCGTGAAAGTCAACTTTAGCACCACAGGAAGGGTAATCCCGTGAAAGGGTAATAGCGGATACATCATCGTTTGGATATAGGCATAAAGGTGAATCGGAGCTACAGATTTTCAAACCAGCTCAAATGATAGAGGAGCGTCCCTGATGGAGTGCTAGAGGGTCCAAACACAGTTTCGTGAAAGTCAACTTTGGCACCCCAATAAGGGTAGTCCCGTGAAAGGGTATTAGTGGATACATCATGGTTTGGAAATAGGTAAAAAGGTGAATCGGAGCTACAGCTCTTAAAACCAGCTCAAATGATAGAGGAGGGCTCCTGATCGAGTGCTAGAGGGTCAAAACACCGTTTCATGAAAGTCAACTTTGGCACCCCAGGAAGGGTAATCCCGTGAAAGGGTAATAGTGGATACATCATTTTTTGGAAATAGGTAAAAAGGTGAATCGGAGCTACAGCTCTTAAAACCAGCTCAAATGATAGAGGAGGGTTCCTGATGGAGTGCTAGAGGGTCAAAACACAGTTTCGTGAAAGTCAGCTTTGACACCCCAGGAAGGGTAATCCCGTGAAAGGGTATTAGTGGATACATCAAGGTTTGGAAATAGGCAAAAAGGTGAATCGGAGCTACAGATTTTCAAACCAGCTGAAATGATAGAGGAGGGTTTCTGATGGAGTGCTAGAGGGTCCAAACACAATTCGTGAAAGTCAACTTTAGCACCACAGGAAGGGTAATCCCGTGAAAGGGTAATAGCGGATACATCATCGTTTCGAAATAGGCAAAAAGCTGAATCGGAGCTACAGATTTTTAAACCAGCTGAAATGATAGAGGAGGGTTCCTGATGGAGCGCTAGAGGGTCAAAACACAGTTTCGTGAAAGTCAACTTTGACACCCCAGGAAGGGTAATCCCGTGAAAGGGTGTTAGTGGATACATCATGGTTTCGAAATAGGCAAAAAGGTGAATCGGAGCTACAGATTTTCAAACCAGCTGAAATGATAGAGGAGGGTTCCTAATGGAGTGCTAGAGTGTCCAAACACAATTCGTGAAAGTCAACTTTAGCACCACAGGAAATGTAATCCCGTGAAAGGGTAATGGGGGATACATCATCGTTTGGATATAGGCATAAAGGTGAATCGGAGCTACAGCTCTCAAAAACAGCTCAAATGATAGAGGAGGGCTCCTGATGGAGTGCTAGAGGGTCAAAACACCGTTTCATGAAAGTCAACTTTGGCACCCCAGGAAGGATAATCCCGTGAAAGGGTATTAGTGGATACATCATTTTTTTGGAAATATACATATGGAAATTAATTAAGCAACACCAAATTCAAAGACACATAAAAACTTAACAAAGTTTAACGAAGTAATTTTGATGATTGATTATTCAATTTTGATGTATTGACATACAGCATGAGCTTTTCGTGGGTTGATATGACGCGCGTGAAGCTTGCACAGCGCACGTGCATTGCTTTAACCTCAACTTTCGAAAAATGCACTTTTTCCCTGGGGTGTTTACAAGCGCAGGTTGTCGATTGCATTCGGTTTTTCATTCATTTCAATGTCATGGCACGTAGGAAATTATCAGAGGCCACTCGTTGGCAAATAATCGGCATGAGGAATGCTGGTATGTCTCTAAGACAAATCGGGACTCAAATCGGACGACATCATTCCATAATTTCAAAACTTTTGAAAAAATACCGGGCCACTAATGAAGTTAAAGACCTGCCTAGACCAGGAAGACCCAGGAAGACCACAGTCCGGGAGGACAGAGCTTTACTGAGACTTGTACGGCGCAGGTCCTTCGACTCGAGCTCTCGGTTGAGACAGGAGTGGCTTCCAGGGAGACCCATCTCGAACAGGACTGTTCGGAATCGTCTGAAAGCTGCAGGATACCGGGCAAGGAGGCCAATCAAGCGACCCAGACTGTCTCCAGCCCATAAGGCAGCCCGACTGGCCTGGTGTAATGACCGTTTGCACTGGAACATTGCCTCTTGGAGGAAGGTCCATTTCTCAGATGAGAGCCGGTTCTTGCTGCACATGGTGGACGGTCGTACTCGGGTCTGGAGGCAGAGGAACACAGCAATGGCTCCACGGAACATCCAGGAGACTGTGGCCTTTGGGGGAGGTTCCGTTATGGTATGGGGGTGCATTTCCATGAACTGCAAGTTGGATATCATTACCATCCGTGGCAACCTTAACGGTGTTCGTTACCAACAGGAGGTTCTTGACAGGGCTGTGGTACCTCATTTTGAGAACCATCCTCTGGCAACGAGACCCATATTTATGGACGACAATGCTAGACCTCACAGGGCGCATGCTGTAAATGATATTTTGCGGCAAAATGCAATTGACAGAATTCCATGGCCTGCCATGAGCCCTGACCTCAACCCCATTGAACATTTGTGGGACTTTATTGGCCGTCGTGTGAGGCAGAGAGACCCACCAGTCCATAATCTCAACGAATTGACGGCTGCCCTGCATGAGGAGTGGAACAGGATCCCCCAGAATCAGATCCGGAGACTCATCCAAGGAATGAGGAGGCGTCTGGAATCGGTGGTGCGTGCGCAGGGAGGACACACTAGATATTGATGAAAGTCGGTGTGCAGACTCTCAGATGACTGTTCTTTCTTTCCATGTGACATTTGTGTTAATACACCTGACAACAACGTCTGTGGATGAATAGTAAATTGTGTCCATTTTTTCATGAATTTAAGACAGTTTTAAGAATTTGGATTTCGTTGCAATAAAGCAAAGTCTTGATACTTTTTCCCTTTAAGTTGTTTGTCAGATATCGTCTGTTGAATAAAAAAGTGTCAAACTATATCAACCCGGCATATTTTGATTGTCAGAACACTTCAAAGTTGCTCCAATAGAAAAAATTGGGGTGTTGCTTGATTAATTTCCAGGTGTATAGGTGAAAAGGTGAATCGGAGCTACAGCTCTTAAAACCAGCTCAGATGATAGAGGAGGGTTCCTGATGGAGTGCTAGATGGTCAAAACACAGTTTCGTGAAAGTCAGCTTTGACACCCCAGGAAGGGTAATCCCGTGAAAGGGTAATAGTGGATACATCATGGTTTGGAAATAGGCAAAAAGGTGAATCGGAGCTACAGATTTTCAAACCAGCTGAAATGATAGAGGAGGGTTCCTGATGGAGTGCTAGAGTGTCCAAACACAATTCGTGAAAGTCAACTTTAGCACCACAGGAAGGGTAATCCCGTGAAAGGGTAATAGCGGATACATCATCGTTTGGATATAGGCATAAAGGTGAATTGGAGCTACAGATTTTCAAACCAGCTCAAATGATAGAAGAGCGTTCCTGATGGAGTGCTAGAGGGTCCAAACACAGTTTCGTGAAAGTCAACTTTGGCACCCCAGGAAGGGTAATCCCGTGAAAGGGTATTAGTCGATACATCATGGTTTGGAAATAGGTAAAAAGGTGAATCGGAGCTACAGCTCTTAAAACCAGCTCAAATGATAGAGGAGGGTTCCTGATCGAGTGCTAGAGTGTCCAAACACAATTCGTGAAAGTCAACTTTAGCACCACAGGAAGGGTAATCCCGTGAAAGGGTAATAGCGGATACATCATCGTTTGGATATAGGCATAAAGGTGAATCGGAGCTACAGATTTTCAAACCAGCTGAAATGATAGAGGAGCGTCCCTGATGGAGTGCTAGAGGGTCCAAACACAGTTTCGTGAAAGTCAACTTTGGCACCCCAGGAAGGGTAATCCCGTGAAAGGGTATTAGTGGATACATCATGGTTTGGAAATAGGCAAAAAGGTGAATCGGAGCTACAGATTTTCAAACCAGCTGAAATGATAGAGGAGGGTTCCTGATGGAGTGCTAGAGTGTCCAAACACAATTCGTGAAAGTCAACTTTAGCACCACAGGAAGGGTAATCCCGTGAAAGGGTAATAGCGGATACATCATCGTTTGGATATAGGCATAAAGGTGAATCGGAGCTACAGCTCTCAAAACCAGCTCAAATGATAGAGGAGGGCTCCTGATGGCGTGCTAGAGGGTCAAAACACCGTTTCATGAAAGTCAACTTTGGCACCCCAGGGAGGATAATCCCGTGAAAGGGTAATAGTGGATACATCATTTTTTGGAAATAGGTGAAAAGGTGAATCGGAGCTACAGCTCTTAAAACCAGCTGAAATGATAGAGGAGGGTTCCTGATGGAGTGCTAGATGGTCAAAACACAGTTTCGTGAAAGTCAACTTTGGCACCCCAGGAAGGGTAATCCCGTGAAAGGGTATTAGTGGATACATCATGGTTTGGAAATAGCCAAAAAGGTGAATCGGAGCTACAGCTCTTAAAACCAGCTCAAATGATAGAGGAGGGTTCCTGATGGAGTGCTAGAGTGTCCAAACACAATTCGTGAAAGTCAACTTTAGCACCACAGGAAGGGTAATCCCGTGAAAGGGTAATAGCGGATACATCATCGTTTGGATATAGGCATAAAGGTGAATCGGAGCTACAGATTTTCAAACCAGCTGAAATGATAGAGGAGCGTCCCTGATGGAGTGCTAGAGGGTCCAAACACAGTTTCGTGAAAGTCAACTTTGGCACCCCAGGAAGGGTAATCCCGTGAAAGGGTAATAGTGGATACATCATTTTTTGGAAATAGGTAAAAAGGTGAATCGGAGCTACAGCTCTTAAAACCAGCTCAAATGATAGAGGAGGGTTCCTGATCGAGTGCTAGAGGGTCAAAACACAGTTTCGTGAAAGTCAACTTTGGCACCCCAGGAAGGGTAATCCCGTGAAAGGGTATTAGTGGATACATCATGGTTTGGAAATAGGCAAAAAGGTGAATCGGAGCTACAGATTTTCAAACCAGCTGAAATGATAGAGGAGGGTTCCTGATGGAGTGCTAGAGTGTCCAAACACAATTCGTGAAAGTCAACTTTAGCACAACAGGAAGGGTAATCCCGTGAAAGGGTAATAGGGGATACATCATCGTTTGGATATAGGCATAAAGGTGAATCGGAGCTACAGCTCTTAAAACCAGCTCAAATGATAGAGGAGGGCTCCTGATGGAGTGCTAGAGGGTCAAAACACCGTTTCATGAAAGTCAACTTTGGCACCCCAGGAAGGGTAATCCCGTGAAATGGTAATAGTGGATACATCATTTTTTGGAAATAGGTAAAAAGGTGAATCGGAGCTACAGCTCTTAAAACCAGCTCAAATGATAGAGGAGGGTTCCTGATCGAGTGCTAGAGGGTCAAAACACAGTTTCGTGAAAGTCAGCTTTGACACCCCAGGAAGGGTAATCCCGTGAAAGGGTATTAGTGGATACATCATGGTTTGGAAATAGGCAAAAAGGTGAATCGGAGCTACAGATTTTCAAACCAGCTGAAATGATAGAGGAGGGTTCCTGATGGAGTGCTAGAGTGTCCAAACACAATTCGTGAAAGTCAACTTTAGCACCACAGGAAGGGTAATCCCGTGAAAGGGTAATAGGGGATACATCATCGTTTGGATATAGGCATAAAGGTGAATCGGAGCTACAGCTCTCAAAACCAGCTCAAATGATAGAGGAGGGCTCCTGATGGCGTGCTAGAGGGTCAAAACACCGTTTCATGAAAGTCAACTTTGGCACCCCAGGGAGGATAATCCCGTGAAAGGGTAATAGTGGATACATCATTTTTTGGAAATAGGTGAAAAGGTGAATCGGAGCTACAGCTCTTAAAACCAGCTGAAATGATAGAGGAGGGTTCCTGATGGAGTGCTAGATGGTCAAAACACAGTTTCGTGAAAGTCAGCTTTGACACCCCAGGAAGGGTAATCCCGTGAAAGGGTATTAGTGGATACATCATGGTTTGGAAATTGGCAAAAAGGTGAATCGGAGCTACAGATTTTCAAACCAGCTGAAATGATAGAGGAGGGTTCCTGATGGAGTGCTAGAGTGTCCAAACACAATTCGTGAAAGTCAACTTTAGCACCACAGGAAGGGTAATCCCGTGAAAGGGTAATAGCGGATACATCATCGTTTGGATATAGGCATAAAGGTGAATCGGAGCTACAGATTTTCAAACCAGCTCAAATGATAGAGGAGCGTCCCTGATGGAGTGCTAGAGGGTCCAAACACAGTTTCGTGAAAGTCAACTTTGGCACCCCAGGAAGGGTAATCCCGTGAAAGGGTATTAGTGGATACATCATGGTTTGGAAATAGCCAAAAAGGTGAATCGGAGCTACAGCTCTTAAAACCAGCTCAAATGATAGAGGAGGGCTCCTGATCGAGTGCTAGAGGGTCAAAACACCGTTTCATGAAAGTCAACTTTGGCACCCCAGGAAGGGTAATCCCGTGAAAGGGAAATAGTGGATACATCATTTTTTGGAAATAGGTAAAAAGGTGAATCGGAGCTACAGCTCTTAAAACCAGCTCAAATGATAGAGGAGGGTTCCTGATGGAGTGCTAGAGGGTCAAAACACAGTTTCGTGAAAGTCAGCTTTGACACCCCAGGAAGGGTAATCCCGTGAAAGGGTATTAGTGGATACATCATGGTTTGGAAATAGGCAAAAAGGTGAATCGGAGCTACAGATTTTCAAACCAGCTCAAATGATAGAGGAGGGTTCCTGATGGAGTGCTAGAGGGTGAAAACACAATTCGTGAAAGTCAACTTTAGCACCACAGGAAGGGTAATCCCGTGAAAGGGTAATAGCGGATACATCATCGTTTCGAAACAGGCAAAAAGGTGAATCGGAGCTACAGATTATCAAACCAGCTGAAATGATAGAGGAGGGTTCCTGATGGAGTGCTAGAGGGTCAAAACACAGTTTCGTGAAAGTCAACTTTGACACCCCAGGAAGGGTAATCCCGTGAAAGGGTATTAGTGGATACATCATGGTTTCGAAATAGGCAAAAAGGTGAATCGGAGCTACAGATTTTTAAACCAGCTGAAATGATAGAGGAGGGATCCTAATGGAGTGCTAGAGTGTCCAAACACAATTCGTGAAAGTCAACTTTAGCACCACAGGAAGGGTAATCCCGTGAAAGGGTAATAGGGGATACATCATCGTTTGGATATAGGCATAAAGGTGAATCGGAGCTACAGCTCTCAAAACCAGCTCAAATGATAGAGGAGGGCTCCTGATGGAGTGCTAGAGGGTCAAAACACCGTTTCATGAAAGTCAACTTTGGCACCCCAGGAAGGGTAATCCCGTGAAAGGGTATTAGTGGATACAAAAGGGTCTGGAAATAGGCAAAAAGGTGAATCGGAGCTACAGATTTTCAAACCAGCTGAAATGATAGAGGAGGGTTCCTGATGGAGTGCTAGATGGTCAAAACACAGTTTCGTGAAAGTCAGCTTTGACACCCCAGGAAGGGTAATCCCGTGAAAGGGTATTAGTGGATACATCATGGTTTGGAAATAGCCAAAAAGGTGAATCGGAGCTACAGATTTTCAAACCAGCTGAAATGATAGAGGAGGGTTCCTAATGGAGTGCTAGAGTGTCCAAACACAATTCGTGAAAGTCAACTTTAGCACCACAGGAAGGGTAATCCCGTGAAAGGGTAATAGCGGATACATCATCGTTTGGATATAGGCATAAAGGTGAATTGGAGCTACAGATTTTCAAACCAGCTCAAATGATAGAGGAGCGTTCCTGATGGAGTGCTAGAGGGTCCAAACACAGTTTCGTGAAAGTCAACTTTGGCACCCCAGGAAGGGTAATCCCGTGAAAGGGTATTAGTGGATACATCATGGTTTGGAAATAGGTAAAAAGGTGAATCGGAGCTACAGCTCTTAAAACCAGCTCAAATGATAGAGGAGGGCTCCTGATCGAGTGCTAGAGGGTCAAGACACCGTTTCATGAAAGTCAACTTTGGCACCCCAGGAAGGGTAATCCCGTGAAATGGTATTAGTGGATACATCATTTTTTGGAAATAGGTAAAAAGGTGAATCGGAGCTACAGCTCTTAAAACCAGCTCAAATGATAGAGGAGGGCTCCTGATGGAGTGCTAGATGGTCAAAAC